>NC_090819.1:48056514-48370404 GCF_000390325.3 Nicotiana tomentosiformis | reverse complement strand
CTCTTTCAAGTTCAACTCAAGATTCATAAATAGTATTTCACTGTTAGCTATGCAGTAAAATAATTAGGCTCAGGATATGAATAAATAACCCAATATGATAAATTAAATCGTCAAATCAATCTCCGAATATCAACATTCATGTAAAACTATAACCCCAGAATAAACGAGTTTAGCCATGCATAGTCATAGTAGCAATATCAAATAATTCCCTAGAATACATAAAAATCAAAAGAAAAGAAGGGAAAAGAAGAACTCAAGACGAATTCCACGGTTCCCGGACTCTGTGATGGCTTTTCTCCGCTTTCTAGTGTGTTAGATGACCTAAAAGAGGCATTTTTGGCCTATATATTGCGTACAAAAGTCGTGGGCTAAAGTTTTCTTTTTCCTATTCTGGCTCAGCTTCAGGGATTTATGCTGGGGTGGATGCTTCGCGTCCGCCTCTGCATCAACTTCTCAGCATTGCATGTTGGAGTGGATGCTTCGCATCTACCCTCTGTTCCTTCATCTCTGCTGTGCCCAGGTGCGGATGCTTTGCATCCACCCTCTGTTCCTTCATCTTTGCTGTGTCCACGTGCGGATGCTAAGGCAGATGCCTTCTTCCGACTTCACTGCCAAGGATACACCAAATACATTTTTTTCTATATTGGATGCGACGCATCCACCCTCTTCTCCTATATCTGGAGCACATTTTCTTCTTATGTTTGTACTCCAAATATCCTAAATTATCACACATAACTTAATTAGTCATAAAACCAATAATTAATATATATTGGGCATTTTAAATATCAAATAGAAATAAAAAGCGATTAAAATATGGGTAAAGTAATATTAAAACATATAGAAATATGCCCAACATCATCACCCCACACTTAAACCTTTGTTCGTCCTCGAGCAAAGTAAAATCAACCTATAGACCAAACAAAATTAAGCTTATCACTATCAAGCCGCAACTTTTCAATTAAGCTCAAGCACACCTATGACTTTGGTTGATACCAACAATTAGCTCTTTGCATATAACTTACCTTCCCCTATTTAAAACATGCAAAGCACAATATTGAACTGTAAAAAATAATCAAATAGCAAATTCGGGACATCTCAACCTCAGAAAATGGCTCCCTAGCATAACTACTTTAAGGCCAGCTTACTCACTCTGACTGAGGAGCTTAATAAACTCACCTATTCATCATGAAATATGTGCCCTCACCATAAATCAAAGAGAGATAGTCCACGCACTCAAATAAAATTCGAACGTAATTTAAGGACTTCAAACAATGGAAGAAATCACTCACTCTCTTAACGAAGTTCACATGCGCACAAAAGGTACCATAGGCTTGCCCATTGTGTAAATCTCTACTAATGTAGGCCTTGCTCAATCTAAAATCAATTAGTACTTTATCGTGGTTGTAACATGGGCTAAGGGACGGGTATGATATATATAGAAAATAGTGGTTAACCCTCCTAAGTACTTTAACACGACAAGTAATCACTTTAAGCACAACTTTCTTCAACCCAACTTCTAACATCACAAACAACATCACCTCCAAAACTTTGCATTTTTCTTTAAGCACTATTTTGACTCACACTCACTAGCAAGGGCAAGATGTATTATTGCTTTTGCAATTTTTTTTTCCAGTTGCTAGTGGTGTATTTCTTACAACACAAGTATACCTTTCTTCCTTTCATTGGTTCCACTCGAAAGCCACCCAAGTTCCCCCTTACTTTTTCTAGTGCTTATTTTACAAGTTAAGTGCTTTAAAAGGTACAAGGATCAAATGTCTCAATTAAGAACAAAAGGGTATAAGCTCGTAATGTGGGTGCCAAATAAAAGGTCTACAGGCTCAAAAGAGTTAACTAGGGATAGCATTTATTTATGGTAGCATAACAATTCAAAAAGGATCAAAGAAGGCCTAAAATCATAATCGAGCAGAACCTAGGATTTCGCTTCAACTCACATGTATGGCAAGTTCTAGATACAAATGTATTACATGGAACTACACAAAAATTCTCACCACACTATAGCACATGATTCAATTAGGATGGCTACCTTCTAACTCTCAATCAAAGCAAGTACAGAGGCAAATCATAATTTTAATGCACAAGGCACAACAGATAGCACATGAGTCAAGAAAATGAGCCTAAGCGTCACAAAACAAGCTATTTCATTTTTCAAGGCACAAGTAGTTCTAGAAAACTCATAAGAAAAGTTATAATCCACATGCCCACGTCTAACTCTATTGGTATCAAACAAGTCATTGAGTATGCCGAATTCAGTCTGAGTCTCTATATCCTACACTACTCTAAAAATAAAAAGTACCCGGTTCAAAAAATTCATCCCTTAGAAAAGAACCGGTGCCCAAAGAAAAATCAAGAGAATTACTACCTATCCTATCCTAATAAAATCAAAAGAAAATCTTTTTGGTATTTTTAATCGGACCTTAATCCCTCAAGAAAGTTGTCCAAGAGATCCATCGTAAGTAAAAGTTCGAGCTTTTTTCTATTTTTTTCCTATATTTTCATTTTTTTGAAGAAACTACTCTAAACTAGACTACTTCTAGCTACGGGTTAAAAAAAATAATGAGAATTTTTTTAATACAATTACACTGAGAAAGTAATTCCCCCACCCGACACATATATTATGATAGTCCTCGATGCATGATCATAGAGAAAAATATTAAAACAAGGATGAGAAATACTCCCTGAGACCCTCTAGGGCCTAGCTAGCAACATGATACTCAATATTTAGGGTCGGGACGACCCCACACTTATGCTCAAACATGCTCCTCAACTTCTAACTTCGGGTACTAAAACTTTCCCTAATCTGCAAACAAAAGCAAAATAAAATGTGACACTATAAAAATATAGGTTGGGTTGCCTCCCAACAAGCTCCTTATTTATAGTTGTGGCCCGACTTACACCAACTTCACAACTTTTTCTTCCCCCTTGAAGATATAAATTGTATCCCCAAATTTGAGTCAATCTTACGATTATGGTTCCGGGGTGGTGCTATGAATACAAAAGAATCAAGCAAATAATGCCACATTTTGCACTTCTTGGCCTTTAAGTGAGGAATGTCATTTTGTCTTCTTGGCCTAGCGAATTTCAGAGTATATGTACTTTGTTCTTGATTCCTTGACTCCTCCATGGTATTGAAAGGATCGATTCCCATGTCATCATCCCAACACATTGTTGAAAAGTGGTTAGAATGAGGTCCAATATGCTCCAACTCTAAAATCGATTCACTTTTGACATCCTCACTTTTTCACACTTCCTCAACCTTGGCACCATCAATAATTATTTGGTGGAATGGTTGGAACTCCTCTTTGTGCTCCACAAGCTGGCCAGTATCCATAACAATTGGTTGTTAGGCATCAGACGCCTCAACGTTTTTTATTCAATTGAGCCTGCAGGTCATGGATATCTGAGCCAAATTGGTCTATCTCTTGCCTGAGCCCAGTTCTTCCTTCTATCAGCTGTTTTTCCGTATTTGAAAGACCATTACAGAGAAACTCATGAAATTTCATCAGTTGAGCTTGTTCCTCTAGCCAAGATTGGCTCACTATATTTGCTTTTTCAAAGTTATCTTTTTGTAGGAACTCGCTCTTTTCAGCTAATTCCTCCACCTCGGCCTTCATTCTAGTGATTTCTGCACTAATTCTCTTTATAGCTTCTTGATTTTTATCTTGTTGCTCAGCTACTTGTCTCACCATGTCCATAATACGGGCAACACGCTCCACATCCCCCACTTCATTGCTCCTATCAAACTCGCACATATTATTAGAAAAATCATAATAAGAGCTCGGAGAAGAATAATAAGAATTAGGATAACCATCCCAATGTCCACCTTGACCACCACATACATTACAAATATTCCACGCAAAAGATTGAGATGATGCACCCAACTCGTTCCCGGAAATAGTTTCACAATTTTGGCATAAGTGTGGTACTCCACAATATGGACAGGGATCACCAAAATAAGAATAACAAATATTCACCCAATTTTTATTAAAAGATGACATCTCACAGAAGTAAAAACATACTAAATTATACTAAAACTAGAAAACACAAAAATAAAAATTAAAACTTGACTTGATAGGTAGTAAAAGCTTGATCTAGTGGAACAATTAATTTCGAAGTCACCGGAAACGACGCCTAAAACATGTTGCCCTAAATCGCACACGCAAGTATACGCGGTCAACTAAATAATAAAGGGTGAGTAGAGTATCGTTCCCACGAGGACTTGTAATCAATTATCAACTAAATCAAGCAATTTCTAATTCATCGAGTCAAGAACAATTTCAAGGTGATTTTTGTTTGATTAATTCTACGAATGATAATTGCAAGTAAAAGAAAAACTAATGAACTAGCACACTTAGCACGAAGGATTTTAATTCAATGAGAAATAATATTTCAGGGTTATGGCTGGCTAACAATCCTATTGAATTCTTCAATCGACTCGACTTATTATTTTATCTGGGTTATTAACCTGCAAGGACAAAAATACTCGTAGAAATTTGACAACTTCTACTCGCCTATTCAATTTATTCTAAACTGTATATTCCTATGAGATTAGAGATAAAAAGAACGCATTCACGATTTCTTGCAAAATTGGCTAAGCACGACAAATAGGTATATTTCTATTCGTATTCACAAATCAATTTCCCAATGACTAGGTTCAAGATCGCGCTCTATTCAATCCTATTGCAATCAAGAATTACCTCTTTCAAGTTCAACTCAAGATTCATATATAGTATTTCACTGTTAGCTACGCAGTAAAATAGTTAGGCTCAGGATATGAATAAACAACCTAATATGATAAATTAAATCGTCAAATCAATCTCCGAATATCAATATTTATGTAAAACCATAACCCCAGAATAAACGAGTTTTGCCATGCATAGTCATGGTAGCAATCTCAGATAATTCCCTAGAATACATAAAAATCAAAAAAAAGAAGGGAAAAAGAAGAACTCAAGATGAATTCCACGGTTCCCGGACTCTGTGATGGCTTTTCTCCACTTCCTTGTGTGTTAGATGACCTAAAAGAGGTGTTTTTGGCTTATATATTGCGTACAAAAGTCGTGGGCTAAAGTTTTCCTTTTCATATTCCGACTCAGCTTCAGGGATTGATGCTGGGGTGGATGCTTCGCGTCTGCCTGTGCCCAGGTGCAGATGCTAAGGCGGATGCCTTCTCCCGACTTCACTACCAAGGATGCACCAAATAAACTTTTTTTTCTAGGTTGGATGCGACGCATCCACCCTTTTCTCCTATAGCTGGAGCACCTTTTCTTCAAATTTTTGTACTCCAAACATCCTAAATCATCACACACAACTTAATTTATCATAAAACTAATAATTAATACATGTTGGGTATTTTAAAGATCAAATAGCACTAAAAAGCGGTTAAAACATGGGTAAAGTAACATTAAAACATATAGAAATATGCCTAACATCACATGTGGACTCAATTGAATAAAAAGGTTGAGGCGTTTGATGCCCAACAACCAATTCTTGTGGATACTAGCTAGCTTGTGGAGCAGAAAGAGGAGTTTCAACCATTAGACCATATTCTTGTTGATGATGCCAAGATTCCCGAAGTGTGCAAAATCGAGGATGTCAAAAGTGAAGCGATTTTAGGGTTGGAGCACATTGGACCTCATTCTAACCACTTTTCAACATTGAATTTGGTTGGTGACATGAGAATTGATTCATTCGAGCCTATGGAGGAGTCTAGGGATGAGGGAAAAAGTGCATATATTCTTAGATTTGGCATGCCAAGGAGACAAAATGACATCCCTCACTTAAAGGACAAGAAGTGCAAAATGTGATATTGGTTAAGTGATTATGTTGGCTTTGTACCATCATCCCAAGACCATAACCGAAAACCTGAATTAAATTTGGGGATACAATTTATATCTTTGAAGTGGAGACAAAAGTGGTGAAGCTGGTATAAGTCGTGCCACTACTATAAATAAGGCGCTTTTTGGGACGCAACCCAATTTTATTTTTTTGTTTTTTTAATTGTGTTATCGTTTTGTTTTTGTTTTGTAGGAGTAGGAGCATGGAATCAAAGCCGGTAGGCGTGTGCAAAAGCAAGCAGGTGGTTGAAACTAAGTGTGGGGTACCCGCACAAAGAATCATACCTGGGAGAAGTTTGAGTACCCCGTGAGCTGCTAATGCTTCGGCTTTTGGCCAAACAGAGAGTCTCTTTTACCTTCTTGTTATTTATAGTGTGCATTGAGGACATTGCACAATTTTAAGTGTGGGATGAGGAGATTGTCTGTGTGATTTTTCGTGCTATCTTAGCTTATTTATAGTACTCTTCCGTAGTGTAATTTTGTGGGAAAAGAATAAAAAAGAAAAAAAAATAAGAAACTTTGTTTTTGGACTTTTCCCAATGATGAATTTTGTGGTTTGTCTTTAAGGATTAAGGTCCAATAAAAACAAAAAAAAAGATTTTCTTTTTGTTTCTTGTTAGTTTTAGTTAGATAAAGTCCCTCTTGATTTTTCTTTATGCATCGGTTCTTTTCCAGGAGATGCAACTCGAACTGGGTACTTTTATCTTTTTTGGATTAGAGTAGGAGTAGGAAGGAAGAAAGAATTGCTCTTAGATGCCTTTTGATGTGTTTGATGCTAGCATATTTAGGCTAAGGCATGTGAATCACCTTCCCGACATGTTTTGAACTGTATGATGTCTTGAAAAATTGAATAACATGCTTTGTGATGCCTCTTCTCAGTTTCTTGACTCGTACGTCCCCTAGTGCTTATTCCTTAATACATCTTGGTTATGTGCTACTTGCTTTGACTTGAGAGTTAGAATGAAGCTGTCCTAAATGGGTCATGTGCCATGTGTGTGAGATATTTGAAGTTATATATTGTGCTATCCGTTGTTAGTTTAGAACTTGCCCCGTGTGTGTGACGAAGCGAAATAAATAAGTCTTGTCCAGGAGAGGATTTAGGTATTTCTTTGATTAACCTATTGAGCCTTGAATTGCATACTATGATTAAAGTTTTCCATAATTAGCCCCTTTGAGCTTATAGAACCTTTTTTGGTACCCACATTGCAAGCCTAATCCTTTTTTTTTTCTTAACTGACTTTGATTGAACCTTGACCTCCGAATGCACATAAGTCGGAAGATTGATCGGTAGAAGGGTAAGGAGAAAATGGGTGTAATGATCTGGCCGGTCGTTTTTAGAGTTATAGCCCCGATTCCCTATTAACTTCTTCTCCCATATGTATTTCTATTATTGTGACTTGCTGGGAGGTTTCGTTTTGATTTTTTGGAGTGATTTGGTATACTTAGTCCCTAAATGAAAGCTTAAGTCTTAGGATTTTGACCGTAGTTGTAACTGTGTGAAGACAGCTCCGGAATGGAGTTTCATCGGTTCCGTTAGCTCCATTGGATGATTTTGGACTTAGGAGCGTGTCCGGACTATGTTTTGGAGGTCCGTAGCTTATTTAGGCTTGAAATAGCGAAAGTCAAATTTTTGGAGATTTGGACCGGTAGTGGAAATTTCTATATCGGGGTCGGATTCTGATTTCGGAAGTTGGAGTAGGTCCGTAGTGTTGAATATGACTTGTGTGCAAAATTTGAGGACAATCAGATGTGGTTTGGTTGGTTTCGGCATCGGTTGTCGAATTTGGAAGTTTCAATTTCATTAAGTTTGAATTGGAGAGTGATTCGTGATTTTTGCGTCGTTTGATGTGATTTGAGGGCTCGACTAAGTTTGTATGATGTTTTAGGATTGGTTGGTATATTTGGTTGAGGGCTCGGGTGTATTTCGGATGCTTAATGGATGAATTTTGGACTTAGGGAAGTTGCTGAGTTTTGCTGGTTCTGGTATTTCGCACCTGCGGAGGGGAGACCGCAGGTGCGGGTTCGCACATGTGGAGGAACAGGCGCAGATGCGGAATTTGGAGGCTTGACCAGGGCTCGCAAGTGCGAGAAATATTTCGCAACTGCGATGCCCGCAGATGCGCCCAAGGATTCGCAGGCGTGGAGGAAGACCACAAAAGCGGGCAGTGTTCCACAGGCGCGCACGCGCAGGTGCAGCCCCCATTGCCTCAGATGCGAACCCAGCCCTCTTAAGTGATTCCGCACCTGCGAGGTATTTTCCATAGAAACGGCGTCGCAGGTGAGACCCAAGGCCCGCAGGTGCGAAGATCGCTGGGCAAAAAGCGGAAGAATCGAGGGTTGAGGTTTATATTCACAAATTTGATTTTTGAGCTCGGGAGAAGGCGATTTCTTGAGGGATTTTGAGAGAAAGCTTTGGGGTAACGATTCCTAACTTGTTTTTGGTTGTATTTCTTTAATCTATTGTTGTTTTCTTCATTTAATTAAGGATTTTGAGTGAGAAAGTTGAGAAAATGGGGGAAAAGTTCCCCAACCGAATTTCTGAGTTTTGAGTGGGATTTAGACATCGGATTTGGATAATTTTGGTACGAGTGATATCGTGAGTGAATGGGTATTCATATTTGGTAACTTTTACCCGATTCCGAGACGTGGGCCCGGGGAGACTTTTTGGGCATTTTTCTAATTTCTTCCCTTAGCTTTGATTTCATTAGCTAGATTAGTTTCTTGTAGCTATATTTATGTTATGTAATTGGTTTTGGCTAGATTTGAGCCATTCAGAGTCGGATATTCGTGGAAAGAGCATTGTGACAGATTTATTTGAGCTTGGTTCGAGGTAAGTGGGTTGCCTAACCTTATGTGGGGGAACTCCCCTTAGGATTTGGTACTGTTTAATATGTGAGCACCATGTACGTGAGATGACGAGTACGTACACGGGCTATTTGTTGTAAAACTCCATTTTTCACTAAGTCATAACTTGTTTTCTCCTTATTTGAAACACACTAGCATATGTAACTATCCTATTTAGACTAGAATAACATGCCTACTTGTTTAACTGCCTATTTGAACTCTGTGTAGCATGTTTAGTGAAATTTACTGCTTTTTTCTGGACTTGAACTTAGTCTAAACTGTAGGATTTCCTACTGTAATTGTTATTTCGGTTGGTTGCGCTGCCTATTTACTTGGGGAATACGGAACGGTATTTCGGGAGAACCCCTTGTACTGCATATTTACTTTGGGACTACGAAACGATATTCCGGGAGATCCCCCTATACTGCATATTTACTTTGGGACTACGAAACGATATTCCGGGAGATCCCTCTGTTTTGCATATTTATTTTGGGACTACGGAACGGTATTCCGGGAGATCCCCCTGCACATTTACGTTTGGGACTATGAGACGATATCTTGGGAGATCCCCTATTGTTATCACTATGTTCTGAGCTGTTGTCTTTCATTGATTCTATCCTTGTTAGATTTTCGTATTTATTTTACTGCGATATTTCATTCTGTCTTATTTCATATATTTATACCAGTAGGGCTCTGACCTGATCTCGTCACTACCCGACCGAGGTTAGGCTTGGCACTTACTGGGTACCGTTGTGGTGTACTCACGCCCTTTCCTGCACATGTTTTTCGTGTGCAGATCCAGGTTCATCTTACCAGCCTCATCACTAGCTGTAGTCGCTGCTGCTCATTTGAGACTTCAAGGTACATCTGCTCGTGCCCGCAGATCCTCGGAGTCCCCCTCAATCCCCCTATGTTTATTTTTCCTTCTTTCTCTAGAAATGATGTATAGAATGGTCAAGACTTCTTAGTAGCTTATGACTTATAGTATTTCGGGTTTTGGGAAATTGTTTTGTATTTGTTCAGAGGTGTAAATTGTATATGCCAAATGGCATTCAGTTGCTTATGAGATATTTATTACTGTTAGTAGTTAATGTTCATGCTTTAGTTTCACTTTCGCAAAAGTGTTAGGCTTACCTAGTCGTAGAGACTAGGTGCCGTCACGGAGGGAGAAATTGGGTTGTGATAAGTTGGTATCAGAGCTCTAGGTTCATAGGAGTCGTGAGTCACAAGCCGGTTTATTAGAGTCTCGCGGATCGGTATGGAGACGTCTGTACTTATCTTCGAGAGGATATAGAACTGTTAGGAACAAATATACCTTTTTGATTCCTTGTCTTGCGAGTTATTGGCATGAAATTCAAAAAAGAAAAGTCTCTATTCTATTCTTTCTCGCAGATGGTGAGGACCCGTACCGGAGGATCTGACGACCAGGCACCTGCGCCCCCTGCTAGAGCCACTAGAGGTCGAGGCCGGGGTAGAGTATGGCCACGCGGTGCAGCCAGAGCACCCGCACGAGCCGCAATAGAGGAGTCCCCACCAGTTCCAGCTGGAGGGCAGGCATCGGAGGTTCCTATTGCTGCACCAACCCTCCAGGAGACTCTAGCCCAGTTCATGAGCATGTTCAGCACCTTAGCTCAGGCTGGATTGATTCTGTTACCTCCCGCCACATCTCAGGTCGGGGGAGGGGCACAAACTCCCGTAGCCCGCACTCCTGAGCAGAGGGTCCAGGTTGATCAGGCCCCAAAGTTCATTCCTATGCCGCTAGTACCTCCGATTCAGCACGAGGCTAGGACAGCCACTTCTGAGGCAGAAAAACTCAGACTTGAGAGGTACCAGAAGTACCACCCACCTACCTTCAGCGGATTGGTTACATATGATGCTCAGGGTTTTCTGGAGGAGTGTCATCGTATTCTCCGTACTATGGGCGTAGTGGAGATGAGTGGGGTTTCTTTTACCACTTTCCAGCTTAGAGGAGCAGCCTATCAGTGGTGGCGTGCTTATGAGTTGAGTAGTCCGGATGAGGCAGCTTCACTTACATGGACTCAATTCTCGGATATGTTTTTGAGAGAGTATATCCCTCAGAGCCTCAGGGGCTCATGGCGCACGGAGTTTGAGCAGTTGCACCAGGGTAATATGACTGTGTCAGAGTACACAGTCCGCTTCAGTGATTTGGCCTGACATGCACCGACCTTGGTTGCCACAGTTTGAGAGAAGGTTCGACGATTTATTGAGGGACTCCACCCCAGTATCATGATTAGTATGGTCAGGGAGCCGGAGATGGATATTCCTTACCAGCAGGTTGTGAGTATTGCTAGGAGATTGGAGGGCATGCTTGCCCGGGACCGAGAGGAGAGATAGGCCAAGAGGTCTCGAGAGAATGGTTCTTATTCTGGAGCTCGTGCCCTAGCAGCCCGCCATGGTAGGGGTTATGTGGGTCGCCCCGTTCATTCAGCTTTTCCAGTTGCCAGTGGTGTTCCAGCCCCTTCTAGGCCCCAGGAGCCTTATTATGCACCGCCAGTATCTAGTGTGCCTCCTGCTCGGGGTACTTTTAGCAGCTAGTCCAGCAGACCTGGCCCGAGTCAGTCGCAGCAGCCACGCCCTCCGAGGGGTTATTTTGAGTGTGGAGACACCCGCCATATGGTGAGGGATTTCCCCAGACTTAGGAGAGTTGCACCTCTACAGACTTCTCAGCCACCACGTGCTCCACTGGGTCCTTAGGCTATGATTCCAGCACCAGCTACCGCCCTACCTGCTCTGCTAGCTCGAGGTGGAGGTCGGGGAGGTCGAGGTCACCCTAGAGGGGGAGGCCAGGCCAGGTATTATGTTCTTCCAGCTCGTACAGAGGCAGTTGCTTCCGACTCTGTCATTACAGGTATTGTTCCAGTCTGTCATAGAGATGCGTCAGTATTATTTGACCCAGGCTTTACGTATTCATATGTGTCCTCTTATTTTGCCCCATATTTGGGCGTATCTCGGGATTCTTTGAGTTTCCCTATTTATGTGTCTACTCCTGTGGGAGATTCTCTTGTTGTGGACTACGTGTATTGGTCGTGTTTGGTTGCTCTTAGTGGTTTTGAGACCAGAGCCGACTTATTATCACTCAGCATGGTAGGTTTTGATGTTATCTTGGGCATGGACTGGTTGTCACCCCATTATACTATTCTTGATTGTCACGCTAAGACCGTGACGCTGGCTATGCCAGGCTTACCACGATTAGAGTGGAGGGGTACCTTAGAGTATACTCCCAGCCTAGTTATTTCATTTCGTAAAGCTCAACGAATGGTTGAGAAGGGGTGTGACGCGTATCTAGCTTATATGAGAAATGTCAGTATTGATACCCCTACAGTCGAGTCAGTTCCAGTAGTGAGGGACTATCCAGATGTGTTCCGAGCTGATCTTCTGGCCATGCCACTTGACAGAGATATTGATTTCAACATTGATTTATTACCGGGCACTCAGCCCATTTCTATTCCTCCATACCGTATGGCTCCTCCTGAGTTGAAGGAGTTAAAGGAGCAGTTGTAGGAGTTGCTTGATAAGGGCTTCATTTGGCCTAGTGTGTCACCTTGTGGTGCTCCTGTCTTGTTTGTGAAGAAAAAGGATGGTTCTATGTGTATGTGTATTGATTATTGCCAGTTGAACAAACTCACAGTGAAGAACATGTATCCTTTGCCTCGTATTGATGACCTATTTGATCAGCTATAGGGTGCCAAAGTATTTTCCAAGATTGACTTGTGTTCAAGTTATCATCAGTTGAAGATTCGGGAGCCAGATATCCCGAAGACTGCTTTCAGGACCAGATATGGTCACTATGAGTTTCTTGTTATGTCTTTTGGGCTGACCAATGCCCCAACAGCTTTTATGCACTTGATGTACAGTGTGTTCTGTCCCTATATTGATTCTTTCATCATCATATTCATTGATGACATTCTAGTGTATTCCCAGACTCGGGAGGATCATGAGTAGCACCTGAGGACATTGCTTCATACTTTGAGAGAAAAGAAGTTGTATGCAAAGTTCTCAAAATGTGAGTTCTGGTTAGACTCCGTGGCATTTTTGGGTCATATTGTGTCGAATGAGGGGATCAAGGTGGATCCGAAGAAGGTGGAAGCTGTGTAGAGTTGGCCTAGACCATCCTCAGCTACAGAGATCCGGAGTTTTCTTGGGTTGGCGGGGTATTACCGTCGGTTTGTTGAGGGATTTTCTTCTATTGCAGCACCTATGACTAGGCTGACCCAGAAGGGTGATCCATTCTGGTGGACAAAAGAGTGCGAGGAGAGCTTTTAGAAGCTCAAGACAGCTTTGACCACAACCCCAGTATTAGTATTGCCTTCAGGTTCGGTGTCTTATACAATTTATTATGATGCATCGCGAGTTGGCCTCGACACGGTGTTGATGCAGGACCGTAGGGTGATTGCCTACACATCCAGATAGTTGAAGGTGCATGAAAATAACTATCCTGTCCACGACCTTGAGCTATAAGCTATTGTTCATGCCTTGAAGATTTGGAGGCACTATTTGTACGACGTTCCTTGTGAGATCTACATTGATCACCGGAGTTTGCAGCATCTGTTCAAGCAGAAGGATCTGAATTTGCATCAGAGGAGGTGGTTAGAGCTGCTTAAGGATTATGACATTACCATTTTGTACCATCCCGGGAAGGCCAATGTGGTGGCTGATGCTTTGAGTCGTCGGGCAGAGAGTTTGCGGAGTTTAGCATATCTACCAACAGTAGAGAGGACTATGGCGTTTGATGTTCAGGACTTAGCCAGCCAGTTGGTGAGATTGGATATTTTTGAGCCGAGTCGAGTATTGGCTTGTGTGGTCTCTTGATCTTCCCTTTATGATCGTATCAGGGAGCGTCAGTATGATGACCCCCATCGGCACGGTCCAGCATGTCGATGCTAAGGAGGTCACTATTGGGGAGGATGGTGCATTGAGGATGCATGGCAGGTTATGTGTGCCCAATGTGGATGGTATGCGTGAGTTGATTCTCCAAGAGACTCACAGCTCGCGGTACTCCATTCATCCGGGTGCCGCAAAGATGTATCAGGACCTGAGGCAGCATTATTGGTGGAGGAGGATGAAGAAGGACATAGTAGAGTATGTGGCTAGATGCCTAAATTGCCAGCAGGTGAAGTATGAGCATCAGCGACCGGGTGGGTTGCTTCAGAAGATAGAGATTCTGGAATGGAAATGGGAGCGGATCACTATGGACTTCATTGTTGGACTCCCATAGACTCAGCGGAAGTTTGATGCAGTTTGGGTGATTGTGGACAGGCTGACCAAGTCAGCTCATTTTGTTCCTGTGATGACTACCTATTCTTCCGAGCAGCTGGCTCGAATTTACATTCGTGAGATTGTCAGACTTCATGGCGTACCGATATCTATTAAATCTGACCGGGGCATGCAGTTTACATCGCGGTTCTGGAGAGCCGTACAGCATGAGTTGGGTACTCGGGTGGAGTTGAACACAACTTTTCACCCTCAGACGGACGGGCAGTCCGAGCGCACTATTCAGATTCTTGAGGATATGCTCTGTGCATGTGTGATGGAGTTTGGAGGTTTTTGGGATCAGTTCTTGCCACTTGCGGAGTTTGCCTACAATAACAGTTATCAATCCAGCATTCAGATGGCACCGTATGAGGCTCTGTATGGTAGGCGGTGTCGATCCCCAGTGGGTTGGTTCGAGCCAAGCGAGGCCAGATTATTGGTTACAGACTTGGTTCAGGATGCCTGGGAGAAGGTGAAGGTGATTCAGGACAGACTTCACACAGCCCAGTCCAGACGAAAGAGCTATACAGACCGGAAGGTTCGCGATATTACATTTATGGTTGGAGAGCGGGTCGTGCTTCGGGTTTCGCCTATGAAGGGCGTTATGAGGTTCGGAAAGAGGGGCAAGCTAAGCCCAAGGTTTATTGGCCCCTTTGAGGTGTTGCGGCGAGTTGGGGAGGTTGCTTATGAGCTTGCCTTACCTCCCAGCCTAGCAGGAGTTCATCCGGTATTTCATGTTTCGATGCTTCGGAGGTATCACAATGATCCGTCTCATATGTTGGATTTCAGCTCAGACCAGTTGGACAAGGATCTATCCTATGTTGAGGAGCCAGTGGCTATTTTGGACAGGCAGGTTCGGAAGCCGAGGACAAAGAACATTGCATCAGTAAAGGTTTAGTGGCTGGGTCAGTCAGTCGAGGAGGCGACTTGGGAGACCTAGCAGGATATGCGCAGCCGTTATCCTCATCTTTTCACCACTTCAGGTATGTCTCTACACTCGTTCGAGGATGAATGATTGTTTTAAGAGGGGGAGGATGTAACGACTCGGCCAGTGTTTTTAGAGTTATAGCCCGATCCCCTATTAATTGCTTCTCCCATATCTATTTCTGCTATTGTGACTTACTGGGAGGTTTCGTTTTGGTTTTTTGGAGTGATTTGGGACACTTAGTCCCTAAACGAAAGCTTAAGTCTTAGAATTTTGACCGTAGTCGGAACTATGTGAAGACGACTCCGAAATGGAGTTTCGACGGTTCCGTTAGCTCCATTGGGTGATTTTGGACTTAGGAGCATGTCTGGACTGTGTTTTGGAGGTCCGTAGCTTATTTAGGCTTGAAATGGCAAAAGTCGACTTTTTGGAGATTTGGAGCGGTAGTGAAAATTTTGATATCGGGGTCGGATTCCGATTCCGGAAGTTGGAGTAGGTCTGTAGTGTTGAATATGACTTGTGTACAAAATTTGAGGTCAATCAGACGTGGTTTGATTAGTTTCGGCATCGGTTGTCGAATTTGGAAGTTTCAATTTGTTTAAGTTTGAATTTGAGGGTGATTCGTGATTTTTGCATTGTTTGATGTGATATGAGGGCTCGACTATGTTCATATGGTGTTTTAGGATTGGTTGGTATATTTGGTTGAGGTCCCGGGGGCCTCAGGTGTGTTTCGGATGCTTAACGGATGAATTTTTGACTTAGGGAAGTTGCTGAGTTTTGCTGGTTCTGGTGTTTCGCACTTGCGGAGGGGAGACCGCAGGTGCGGGCTCGCACGTGCGGAGGAACATGCGCAGATGTGGAATTTGGAGGCTTGACCAGGGCTTGCAGGTGCGAGGAATTTTCCGCATCTGTGATGCCCGCAGATGCGTCCAAGGATTCGCAGGTGCAGAGGAAGACCGCAAAAGCGGACAGTGTTCCGCAGGCATGCACGCGCAGGTGCAGCCCCCATTACCGCAGATGCGGACCCAGCCCTCTTAAGTGATTCTGCACCTGCGAGGGATTTTCCGCAGATGCGGCATCGCAGGTGCGACCCAAGGCCCGCAGGTGCGAAGATCGCTGGGCAAAAGGGGGCAGAATCGAGGGTTGAGGTTCATATTCACAAATTTGATTTTTGAGCTCGGGAGAAGGCGATTTCTTGAGAGATTTTCAGAGAAAGCTTTGGGATAACGATTCCTAACTTGTTTTTGGTTGTATTGCATTAATCTATTGTTGTTTTCTTCATTTAATTAAGGATTTTGAGTGAGAAAGTTGGGAAAATGGGGAAAAAGTTCCCCAACCGAATTTGTGAGTTTTGAGTGGGATTTAGACATCAGATTTGGATAATTTTGGTACAAGTGATCTTGTGAGTGAATGAGTGTTCATATTTGGTAACTTTTACCCGATTCCGAGACGTGGGATTGGGGAGACTTTTTTGGCATTTTTCTAATTTCTTGCCTTAGCTTTGATTTCGTTAGCTAGATTAGTTTCTTGTAGCTATATTTATGTTTTGCAATTGGTTTTGGCTAGATTTGAGCCATTCAGATCGGATATTCGTGGAAAGAGCATTGTGACGGATTGATTTGAGCTTGGTTCGAGGTAAGTGGCTTGCCTAACCTTGTGTGGGGGAACTCCCCTTAGGATTTGGTACTGTTTAATATGTGAGCGCCATGTACGTGAGGTGACGAGTACGTACACGGGCTATTTGTTGTAAAACTCCATTTTTCACTAAGTCATAACTTGTTTTCTCCTTATTTGAAACACACTAGCATATGTAACTATCCTATTTAGACTAGAATAACATGCCTACTTGTTTAACTGCCTATTTGAACTCTGTGTAGCATGTTTAGTGAAATTTCCTGCTTTTCCTTGACATGAATTTAGTCTGAACTGTAGGATTTCCTGCCGTAATTGTTATTTTGGTTGGTTGCGCTACATATTTACTTTGGGAATACGGAACGGTATTCCGGGAGATCCCCCCTGTACTACATATTTACTTTGGGACTACGAAACGGTATTTTGGGAGATCTCCCTATTTTGCATATTTATTTTGGGACTACGGAACGGTATTTCGGGAGATCCCCCTGCACATTTACGTTTGGGACTACGAGACGGTATCTCGGGAGATCCCCTGTTGTTATCACTGTGTTCTGAGCTATTGTCTTTCATTGATTCTATCCCTGTTAGATTTTCATATTTATTTTACTGTGATATTTCATTTTGTCTTATTTCATTATATTTATACCAGTAGGGCCCTGACCAGATCTCGTCACTACTCGACTGAGGTTAGGCTTGGCACTTACTGGCTACCGTTGTGGTGTACTCATGCCCTTTCCTGCACATGTTGTTTGTGTGCAGATCCAGGTTCATCTTACCAGCCTCATCACTAGTTGCAGTCTATTTTGCTCATTAGAGACTTCAAGGTACATCTGCTCGCCCCCGCAGATCCTCGGAGTCCCCCTCTATCCCCCTATGTTCATTTTTCCTTCTTTCTGTAGAAATGATGTATAGAACGGTTAAGACTTCTTAGTAGCTTGTGACTTACGGTATTCTAGATTTTGGAAAATTATTTTGTACTTGTTCAGAGGTGTAAATTATATATACCGAGTGGCATTCAGTTGCTTATGAGATATTTATTACTGTTAGTAGTTAATGATCATGCTTTAGTTTCACTTCCGCAAAAGTGTTAGGCTTACCTAGTCGTAGAGACTAGGTGCCATCACGACAGTTCACGGAGGGAGAAATTGGGTTGTGACAATAGGGTAGCTTTTGAGTGGAGCCATGGTAAGGAAGAAAGGTGTACTTGTGCAAACAAAGAACCAGGAAATTGTAAGCAGTGGGGGAGTGAAAAAAAATTAATATAAAGAAAAGAAAAAGAAGAAGAAAAAGTGAAAAAAATACAACACATCTCCCAAGTATATTTTCTCATCGCTAGTGAGTTTTCAATATTGTAGTGCTTAAAGGAATCGGTACTACTCTTGATGTAATGGTTGGGTTATGATATGTGCGCTCGAATTGATTGTTGTTTTGTATGAAAGTGTTTAGGAGGGTTAGTCACTCTTACCCAAATGTATTCTACCCATCCCTTAGCCTACATTACAGCCGATAATGTCCTAATTGATCCTTGATTTAGCAAGCTTAGATTATTCGAGTCCTACACTACGGGCAAGCTTATGGTACGACCTTGGGAAGCGCATGCATTTCTTTTTGAGAGCGAGTGAATTCATGTTCTTGTGTGTGTTGTACTTGAATTACATTTAATCTCTTGAATTAGGTATGTGAATTATTTCTTATCTTGTTTTATAGTGAGGGAACATGATCCCATGACGGATAGGTTGATTTATTAAACTTCTCTTGTTGGGGTAAAGGTGCAAGCTGAGAGAGCTTAATAGCAACGAGTCAGTCTTTGAGGTGAGGTGGTTATGGGCAAGCTGTTTGAAGGCTTTGGATTAGGTTACTTATGCTTTGGCATATGAAAGTTAGGAAGTGTGCGGATTTTGTAAGCCCATGCTTAATTGTTGGTATCAACCATAGTCATAGGTGTAGTGCGCTTAGTTGTTACATGCATGTTCCCTCATGATGTAGTATCTTGAGTTGTGTGGTTGAAGTTGTAAAGTTTAGGTTGCTCGAGGACGAGCAATGATTTAAGTGTGGTGATGATGCTAGGCATATTTATGTATATTCTAATATTACTTTACTTATATTTTTACCATTTTTTCGTTGTATTTCATATTGAATATGTCCATTATTCTTCAATTATGAAGAACATACTAATTACGTGAATTTTGGTGAATTAAAAAAATTCTGGATCAAATAGGATAAAACTTTGATTGAAGTTCTATGCATGACGTGACTTAAGCATTGATTATTTTTAAGTAAAGGATGGAAGGTATTGAAATTGGGTGGTGTTTACCCTAAAAATTGAGTAACAATTAAACTTGTATTATGGTTTTAATGATATGTGATTTAGACTAGCACTAATTGATAAATAATGAATTAAATAGATAACTTGGATAATAAAATAAATCAAACCAGTTTGCAAACGATGCCTCGACCTTGATTCGAGATAGTCTCGAGGTTAGTTACTACGAACAATATAAGATAGAACAAGCAGTTATGAACAGTAAGTAAGACAAAGAAAGTAGCGCATATGTGTATTCTTATCAGTGAATAATGATGCCTTACAAATGATTGGAACTCCTCTTTATATAGTAGAGGAAACCTAATTATGGTACAACTCTAATAACAGAAATAGACCCCACGATTGGCACTAATAACCGCTTTGATTTGATCCGTTTCGGGATTTCCACCGTGATCTTCGACCGATTGCTGACATCTCGCCATTCTGTTATTACACCTTACCCGAAGTCAGTCATGCTTGATCTCAATTGTTACTGGCCTCGATCTCAATGAACACTTCGATCTCCAGGCTCGACATTCTATCTTCGAGCTCGAGCCCGATCTATTTTGAGGTTACTCTCGAGGCACTACCCTGCCGCTGAAATCGGGTATGTCCGATTTCGACCATATACAGATAGTCCCCTTATTTTTTGGAGTGTAACGAGAAAAAAATGAATTTGAGACTTCGATTTAATACCTCAATCAATTATGACGTCAACATTGTGACGTAAGCGACAGAAGCGACTGAAGCATCGCGTCTGCACAGTTCCCAAAATCATTAATTAACGCCAGTTGATGGTCGGCCACCAGTGCTTTCAAACCGTCAAAGTGACTATTATAAATAGACCACCTTCATAATCTTCTAAAACTTTACTTTCAAACTTCTTCTAATCTTCAAAAGTTCTTCTATCTTCTTCAAGTTCATCAATTTTGCCAGTTTCTGTTTACCAATCTCTTATTAAAACACAAATTCTGGCTTCTTCTTCCTTACACCTCACATAGCAATGGAAAAAACATCAAAGACCGTTCCTCAAGAGGAAAAGGCCTCCTCATCGCGGCCGGCCAGTGATAAAACACCGGTGGAGCCACGTATCGAAGAGTGCATCCCCGGGCCATGTGAACTTACTTCCGACTTTAAAGTCGAAAAACCCTCTTAGGTTCCTGGCCGATGCGAGCCCATGTCTAGATATATCTTTTCGATATCCGAAGACGATCTCGAGCAGGTGAAAAAGGTCTGCCACTGGGAGGATAAAGAAGTGGTGATTCCTACCCCCGAAGAGGACATCACCACTCATGTGAAAGGGTTCTTAAGTGTGTATACTTACCCCTTCACACTAGGTTCCATCCATCCCATCATAATCGACTTCTACCTCCAATACCGGGTAACCCTAGGCCAGATTTACCCCTTTTTTGGCGTATTGTCATTTTGCTCAGATTCTTCTCGAGCAAGATCTAGGGGATGTATTTCACCCTCGATCATCTCATTAGGCTATACAACCCCCGTCTTTATCAGGGTGGACTGATAAGGCTTCAGCGCCGGGCCACGAAAGTGCTATTCTCGAGCATAGACAAGGACAAGGACCGAGGATGGATTTGCCGATTTGTCCGAGTCAGGACCTCCGATTTAATCCCCGCCGAGAAGATGCCATTCCCCGAAGAATGGAACATGAAGCGTAAGTAGATCTTCACCAATATGGTCACTTGTTATGTTTCCTTTACCTCTTCTCTTCTATATTCTTTTTTATGGTGCAGCTTCCCCCTGGTTTCCTGGTGCAGTCCCGAACCTCGCATGTTGGGTTTGACAACTGGTTTCAGCCTTTTCGTATGCTGAGCGCTCGTGGCGTGATTTGGCCAAGGGTCGATGGGAGGCCTAAAATCATGGTAAGTTTCCCTGTCCGAGTTTGATGCTTTCTTGTGAAATACTTCCCTATAACTTGATTTCTTCTCATACAGGTCTTGGAGATAGTGTCGTTATGAGGCCGTCTCCCCTCGGGGGAGAGGAGGTCTCGAAGCCAACCAAATATAAGAAAAGGATAAGGGCCTCGCCGCCAGATACCCCAAGGCCTAAGAAAAGCAGGGCTCAAAAGTAGAAGACTGATCTTGCCGTTCTACCTGCCGATGTAGTCTAAAAGCTACGAGATGAAGACGAGGAGGGAGAAGATATCGACTGCCTGTTGGCGGCTTGGAAGAGGGGAAGCATCAAAGCTTCAAAAGCTGCTGAGCTGGTGACGGTCGAGGGGGTTCAGCCGCAGACCGAGGTGATCTTGGGGGAAGGTCCGAGCAGTGTCCCCGAATCATCGGGTATTGATGATGCCCCCTTCTGTGATGAGCAACCGGCGGGTGTGCCCGAAGGGTCTAGTTCTGAGGCCCTTCAAAGAGAAGATAATGCCTCAAGTGACTCGCTCGGGGCAATTAATATCGACGATTCGCCGCCCGGCCCCACGTTCTCTGAGGGGCAGTTTCGGGATGCCCGATCCATGGGGACCCCCGATGTGGGGACGACCCCCGAAGGGGATGACATATTTCGTGGCTGCTTCACAGGGGTCGATGATGTTTCCGACCTTGACGCATCACTCATTTTTGATGAGGCTCAGCGGCTTCTAAACCAAGTGAGTTTTAGCCCATGCTATCATGTTTGCGTTTGTTCGTATTTCTCTAAGTCTGATTTCCTTTCTTTCTGTATACGCTACAGTGATCCATCGAGAAGCGTGTTCCAAGTACCGAGCTGAGCTGGCCCGATGTGAGGCCGATCTTAATAAGCTTATGGAGGAGAGAAATACTCTCAAACTCCTCTATGTGCACAAAGAAGAGGAGATCTTGAGTATTCGAGCCGAGATGACAAGAGCTCATCAAGATCAGGCCGAGCTCATTGAACAGGAAATGTAAATTTTTGGGAGCATGTTATATATCAACTCGATATTAGAGACTAACACTTTGATCCTGTAGGTTCAGCAGAAGGCCGAATTGGTTGAGCAGCTTCGTGAGGAGGCCAAGATGAAAGAGGCAGAGACTTTGGGGTGGAAGCAGACCATGGACCGTCTCGCCTCAGAGAAAGATGCGGTTCAGGCCCAACTGTCTTCGGTTGAGCGTCAACTCTAAAGTGTGAAGGTGGAGAACTTGGCCCAAATCCAGAAGGTCGAAGAGCTCGAGACACGGTTGGCCGCTGAACTTGCAAGGGCCACATCCGAGGCAAAGGCGCTCATGGCCTCCTATCGAGCCGACGTTGAAGCCACTAACACTCAGGCAAAGGAAATTTCTGACGCTGCTGATGTTAGATTGTCCTGTGTTGCCGAGCATTCTAGGCGCCAGTCTCGAAGAGAGACTCTTGAGGAGGTACATGCTCGAGGCTTCAACCTATCGACTGATATCGAGAATGTGAAGATTTTGGAGGACGAGGCATGGGCTTTGCTTTCCGATGATGAAGAATCTGCGACTGGATCCGAGAGGGGAGGAGATGAAGATGATGCTCCCGAAGATGCGGCTCCCGAGGCAGACTAAACACTTAGGATTTTTTCTTCTTTTGTTTTTTGTGTAAGACCTTGTGTGGTCTTTGTAAATACTTTGCATTTATGAAAGATTCCTTTTCTTTCCGATTTTTGATTTATGATAAATTATGTTCTGCCTTTACCTTGTGAAGACTTTATTGCAATCGGTTGCTGTAGCCTCTACAATCGAGTGAGCGATAACTCGAACTCAGAGTAGAACAAACCCTTGGATTTTTTAGTTAAGCGAGGGCGAGTCCCCGAGCTCAACAATATGTTCGGGGTTTTGATTTCGAATGGCTTGATCGGAGCCATAATTGTACTATTTTTATAGCCGAGTTTGAGTAAGTTTTGAACTCACAGTAACAGACCCCTTAAGGTTTTATATCAATTAATGATGAATCCTCGAGCTATGTTCAAGTCAATTTTATTTGAGCTCGGAATAGTGGAACCCTTGGGTCCGAATTGAGTCAGAACAAAATCTCGAACCCTAAGTGTATTGGCCCTTAGGATCTTTAGATTGGGCCGATATGGCCTATAAAAGATGGCTATTTTTCCCTTTTTCGTCTTAAAAGACTTAGTAAAAAATTTCTTTATGCCTTAACACGTATTCTTCACCCATTGGGTTTTTTGAGGGTTCGATGTCGATTGAAACCCCTTTGCTTTTTGTGTATTAGGACGTTTGTGTTAAGATAATTTGATACCTCTTAAGGTTTTTTGAGGGCTGATTTTATCGAAACCCTTTTGATTACTTGCCAAGGGTAGCCCTTTTTTAACCGATTTTTCAAAGAATTTGAAGGCCTATTTTTATTGCGGGATTCAGACGTCTCCGAGCCACCTTAATTTGGCCGTAGCCTTTGGGTATGCCTCGTGGGGTTTTTTCCCAATAACACTTCGAACTTGTTTGAAGTATTAGTCCCCGAGAATGATGGCCTTGGCCTATAGATCGAGGGGTGCCTCTTTGAGGTCTTATGAATTCGAGTTTAGATTACTTGAATTTGTCGAACATCTACGACAGTCCCCGAGTGCACGAGGTATATTTGCACTTGGCCCTTAAGCCATTTCTCACAAAATCATAAGTATGGAGCTTATATAGTAGAAAATTTTCTTCGGGACACAAGATGTTTAATATAAAAAGAATGCTTCTTTGTATAATTTATACATGCGTACATGTTTTTCCATCGGGGCTCAACTAATCTATACGGACATGGTTCATTCGACCGTTTAGCCCATTACAAAGTTTCTCTATCGAGACCCTTTGACACGAAGTATTTTTTTCGAAAGTGTAACATCCTAGGGTGATGCCACCCAGTATTCGAGGTTGATTGTAAAGAAGCCTTGGATATTGTTGAATTGTCCTCAGGTAGCACATAATTGTTGCCTCGTTAAAAACCTCGCCAGAAAAATCCACTTGGGACAAAAATTGATCTAAGGGAAAAAGAGTGCAACGCGTGCTTTAAAACCTGAGGTCTCGATATATAAATGAAAAAAGGGAATAAAGTCATACCTTATCAATAATACCGTTTGAGAAGCGATATGTTCCAATTATTTGGTAGTTGTTCGCCGTCCATCGTGCCGAGCTTATAAGATCCATTTTCGACGATGTAGAGGACTTGGTAGGGTCCTTCCCAATTTGAGCCGAGCTTCCCTTCATTAGGATCTCGAGTGTTGATGGTAACTTTCCTCAGGACTAAGTCCCCGACTCTAAAGTGGCGAAGGTTGGTTCTCCTATTGTAATATCTTTTGATTTGTTGCTTTTGTGCAGCCATTCGAACGAGTGCGGCTTCTCATTTTTCATCTAATAATTCGAGGCTAGTATTCATAGCCTCGTTATTTGACTCTTCTGTTGTATGTCGAAACCTGGCATTGGGTTCCCCTACTTCGACTGGAATCAAGGCTTCGGAGCCATATACTAAGGAGATCGGGGTTGCCCCTGTACTGGATTTTGATGTTGTTTGATATGCCTAGAGAACTTGGTAGAATTTCTCTCCATTTCCCCTTAGCGTCGTTCAACCTTTTCTTTAGGTTTAGAATGATAGTCTTGTTCGTCGATTCAGCCTATCCGTTCCCACTAGGGTGATATGGTGTTGATAACATCCTTTTTATTTTGTGGTCTTTGAGGAATTTCGTCACTTTGCTGCCGATAAATTATTTTCCATTGCCACACACTATTTCGGCGGGTATCCCAAATCGACATATGATATGATCCCAGATGAATTCTATGACCTCTTTCTCTCTCACTTTCTCGAACGGTTGTGCTTCAACCCATTTAGAGAAATAGTCAGTCATAAATAAAATGAACTTAGCTTTACCTAGGGCCGATGGCAGAGGGCCGACGATATCCATTCCCCATTTCATGAACGGCCATGGGGATAGGATTGAATGAAGTTGTTCTCCGGGCTGATGGATCATCGGTGCAAATCTTTGACATTTATCACATTTTCGAACAAACTCCTTAGTGTCTTTTTCCATGCTATCCTAGTAGTATCCTGCTCTAATGATTTTGTGAATCAGTGATTCGGCACCAGAGTGGTTCCTACAAGTGCCTTCATGGACTTCTCGTAGAACATAATCGGTGTCCCCTGGTCCTAAGCACACTGCCAATGGTCCATCGAATGTCCTTCTGTATAATGTTCCATCTTCAGCCAATATGAATCGAGCAGCTATGGTTCGTAGGGCCCTCGACTCTTTAGGGTCTGATGGGAGCTTTCCGTTCTTCAAGTATTCAATATATTTATTCCTCCAATCCAAGGTTAAGCTTGTAGAGTTTATCTTGGCATGAACTTTCTCGATCACGGATCTCGAGAGTTGAACGACAGTCCCCGAGATGATCTCATCTTCCTCGACCGATGACCCTAGATTTGCAAGTGCATCAGCCTCACTGTTTTGTTCTCGAGGTACATGCTGTAAAGTCCATTCCTTGAAACGGTGCAAGGTTACCTGCAACTTGTCCAAATACCTTTGCATTCTATCCTCTCGAACTTCGAAGGTTTTGTTTACTTGGTTCACTACCAGTAAAGATTCACACTTGGCTTCAATGACTTCTGCTCCCAAGCTTTTAGCTAGCTCGAGACCTGCAATCATGGCCTTGTACTCTGCCTCATTGTTAGTCAACTTAGAAGTTTTGATAGATTGCCTAATAGTGCTACCTATGGGCGGCTTTAAAATGATGCCTAGCCCGAACCCCTTCACATTCGAAGCACCTTTTGTGAAAAGGGTCCATACCCCCAATGATGTGCCCGATTTTAACAAGAGTTCCTTTTTGACTTCGGGTACGAGGGCTGGCATGAAGTCGATCACGAAGTCCCATAAAATTTGAGACTTGATGGCCGTCCGGGGTTGATATTCGATATTGTACCCACTGAGTTCGACGGCCCATTTTGTCAATCGGCCCGATAGTTTGGGCTTGTGCAAAATATTACGAAGTGGGTAAGTGGTTAATACGCATATGGGGTGACATTGAAAGTATGGTCTTAGCTTTCTAGAGGCGCTTATCAGTGCAAGTGCCAATTTTTCTAAGTGTGGATATCTAGTTTTTGCTTCTCCTAAGGTTTGACTTACATAATAAACGGGAAATTGCGTACCTTGCTCTTCTCGAACTAGGACACCACTTACTGCGATTTCCGATACTGCCAAGTACAAGTAAAGTTTCTCATCAGCCTTTGGAGTGTGAAGCAGTGGTGGGCTCGATAGGTATCGCTTTAATTCCTCTAATGCTTTTTGACATCCCGGGGTCCAGGCCAAATCGTTCTTCTTTTTGAGCAGAGAGAAAAATCTGCGGCTTCGATCCGACGACCTCGAAATGAATCGGCCTAAGGCAGCTATCCGTCCAGTTAGCCTCTGCACGACTTTTACACTGTCCATGATGGTGATGTCTTCGATGGCCTTAATTTTATTGGGGTTGATCTCGATCCCCCGATTTGATACCATGAAGCCAAGGAACTTGCCTGAACCAACCCCGAAGGCACATTTCTCGGGGTTGAGCTTCATGTTGTATTTTCTTAAAATCTCGAACGTTTCCTGCAAATGAGCCAAATGGTCCTCTATGCGCAGGGACTTAACTAGCATGTCATCAATATAAATTTTCATTGATTTACCTATTTGTTCTTCGAACATCTCATTTACTAGGCATTGGTAAGTAGCTCCTGCATTTTTTAGCCCGAAGGGCATTATATTATAACAATATGTTCCATACTTGGTGATAAATGAAGTTTTTTCTCGGTCCTTTGAGTTTATTTGGATTTGATTGTACCCGAAATAAGCATCGAGAAAAGTAAGGATCTCATGGCCGGTCGTGGCATCGATCATGCGATCGATGTTAGGCAGTGGAAAATAATCTTTAGGACACGCCTTGTTTAAATTCTTATAATCTACACACATTCTAAGTTTGTTCCCCTTTTTAGGGACTGCAACTACATTGGCTAACCATTCGGGATATTTTACTTCCCGAATGGACCCTATTTTGAGAGGTTTGGTTACTTCGTCCTTTATGAATGTGTGCTTTACCTCGAACTGGGGTCTTCTCTTTTGCTTCACCGTGTTGAACTCAGGTTCCAGGCTTAGCCGATGCGTCATTATCTCCGGTGGGATCCCTATCATGTCTAAATTTGACCAAGTAAAACAATCTATGTTATCAATAAGAAATTGAATAATCTTTTTCCTGAGTTCGGGGGTTAACCCCGTTCCCAGGTATACCTTTCACTCGGGAAGGTACTCGATCAATATAACCTGTTCCAGCTCTTCGATCGTTGATTTGGTAGCATCAGAATCTTCGGGAACAATAAAAGTTTGAGGGGTCAGAAAATCCTCCTCTTCTTCTTCTATCTCCTGCTTCCCTGATTCGATCGAGGCTGGTGGCCGCGATTGCTATTTGACTTCTTGTTTACCTTTGACACTAGACCTTTCCGAGGTTAATAGTGTCGATATCGGCGATACCTCATCGACCACAAATATTTCCTTTGCAGTATGCTGCTCCCCGTATGCTGTTTTTACACCGGCCGACTTCAGGAATTTCATCATTTGGTGAAGAGTCGAAGGGACTGCCCTCATATTGTGGATCCAAAGCCTTCCGAGTAGGGAATTATACCTCATGTCACCCTTGATTACGTGGAACTTGGTATCTTGAATTGTTCTAGCCACATTCACCGGTAGAATAATCTCCCCTTTAGTTGTTTCACTGGTCATATTGAAGCAGTTTAAGACCCGAGCTATGGGCACAATTTGATTTAGTAGGCCGAGCTGCTCCATAACTCTCGATCGGATGATATTCGCCGAGCTACCTAGATCCACTAAAACACGCTTAACTTGAACTTTATTTAATAAGATAGAAATTACCAGAGCGTCGTTGTGGGGATGAGAAATGCCTTCTGCTTCTTCGTCGTTGAATGATAAAGTGCCTTCGGGCACATAATCTCGGGTTCGTTTTTCCCTAGTGATTGATACCTTAGTGCGTTTGAACATGGGTCCCTGTGGGATGTCGACCTCACCGACGATCATATGAATGACATGTTGGGGTTTCTCCTGTTCATTTTTCCTATTGGCGTACCTTTCTCTAAAATGATTCTTGGTTCGATCGATGAGGAATTCTCGAAGATGGCCCTCATTGAATAGACGGGCTACCTCCTCCCTTAATTGCCTGCAATCCTCAGTCTTGTGACCATGCGTGCCATGATACTTGCACATAAAATTTGGGTTTCTTTGGGAAGGATCGGTTTGTATGGGTCTTGGCCACCTAGTATCTTTGATCCTTCCGATTGTCGATACAATGCCCGATGCATCGATGCTAAAGTTATATTCCGATAACAGAGGTGCCTCTGTGGGATATGCATACTTGTCAAAGCCACTCTTGCTCATAAGTCCCCGAGAATTCTGTATTTGATCACTTTGGGTCATAAGTTCCGGGCGGAATTGCATCCTGAACCATTATTCCTTTGATCTGTGATATATGGTTGATACCAATCTCTGTTCGATCTTGGCTCCCTGTCAACGTCCCTTTGGTTTTTAACTGCCGACCTGTTTGGATGTACTGAACCGGAAGGGGCTCCTAATTGTCCGTCCTCGACCCTGATCTTCGATTAATATCGATTGTGCACATCTTCCCAAGTTACATCTGGATACTCAATCAAATTGTTCAACTGACGTGATGCTATCGAACTCCGCTCATTCAACCCTTGGGTGAAAGCTTGAATGGCCCAATCATCTGTGACCGGTGGCAACTCCATGCGTTCCATTTAAAATCAGGACACGAACTCCCTCAGCATTTCATTATCCCTTTGTATTACCTTGAAAAGGTCCGATTTCCTCGTTGCGACCTTTATGGCTTCGGCCTGTGCCTTTATGAAAGAATCTGCTATCATGGCAAATGAGTCAATGGAATTTGGTGGCAGGTTGTGATACCAAATCATTGCTCCCTTCGAAAGGGTTTCTCCGAATATTTTCAATAGCAAAGAATTGATTTCATCATCTTCTAAACCGTTATCCTTGATGGCGCATGTAAATGAAGTAATATGTTCATTGTCGGTGGTCCCATTATATTTGGGTATGTCTGGCATACGAAACTTCTTTGGAATAGGCTTCAGAGCCGCACTTGGAGGAAACGACTTTTGTACAAACTTTTTCGAATCCATCCCTTTCAAGATTGGCGGTGCCCCCGGTATCTGGTCAACTCGAGAGTTGTATGTCTCCACTTTTTTATAGTTGGCTTTTATTCTCTTTTCCCCTGATTCAATTCTTTTGGTAAGCTCCTCGAACATTTTCATTACTGCAGGATCAGTCCCTGTTTTGTTACCATTCGGCCTTTCCGGTACTGGCTCGGTACGGCGAGTAATTTCCGGCTCGACCCTATTTGGAGCCCTATGTTGATTTTGTAACTGAGCAATAGCGGCTTGCTGATCCTGAAGAATCTCGAATATCACTTGGAGACTGACTCCTTCATCTACTCTGCCCTGTGTTCCTTGGTCACTAGTTCGGCCTTCTCTGCATACGCTTCCATCGAGACCTGCACCTAGGTCCACATTTAGTGCAATGTGCAAAATGACATCGACTGGGTTGGCAGCCGGTGCTTCCCCGAGATTAACCTGTGGCACCTCGACTCCTGGAGCAATCACATTTTCATTTTCACCATAGAATCCGAGGCCATTGTCACCGTGTGTGGATGCGTTTTGTGAGTTTGACATGTTTTAACCTGAAAGCATAGATACTTGACAAGAACAAGCGTAAAATAGTGTATTTTACCATAATCAGTACTGGACAATCACTAATATCCTTAGCCCCACGGTGGGCGCCAAACTGTTTACCCTAAAAATTGAGTAACAAATAAACTTATATTGTGATTTTAAGGATATGTGATTTAGACCAGCACCAATTGATAAACAACTAATTAAATAGATAATTTGGATAATAAAATAAATCAAACCAGTTTGCAAACGATGCCTCGACCTTGATTCGAGATAGTCTCGAGGTTAGTTACTACGAACAATATAGGATAGAACAAGCAGTGATGAACAGTAAGTAAGACAAAGAAAGCAGCGTATATGTGTATTCTTATCAGTGAATAATGATGCCTTACAAATGATTGGAACTCCTCTTTATATAGTAGAGGAAACCTATTTATGGTACAACTCTAATAACGAAAATAGACCCCACGATTGGCATTAATAACCTCTTTGATTTGATCCGTTCCGGGATTTCCGCCGTGATCTTCGACCGATTGCTGACATCTCGCCATTCTGTTATTACGCCTTACTCGAAGTCAGTCATGCTTGATCTCGATTGTTACTATCCTAAATCTCAATGAACACTTCGATCTCCAGGCTCGACGTTCTATCTTCGAGCTCGAGCCCGATCTATTATGAGGTTACCCTCGAGGCGCTCCCCTGCCGCCGAAATCAGGTATGCCCGATTTCGACCGTATACAGGTGGAAAGATTCCAAGTTGCATGAGGTGGTAGACTAACTGGTTCTAGCGCTATCCTGGACCCTGTGTTGCGAAATGTTTCTTATTTTGCCCGAGACAAGGTTATTTCGGCCATACACGATCTCAACTCGTGTAAAAGGGGTTCTAAACCTAATTTTGAGGTTATTTAACATATGTTTTGGAGGAGAATACACCACTTTGGAGGCAGAGAACGCAAACCACACTTGGAGGAAGCTTCTAACTAGTTTTTCTTCTCTTCTTTTCTTTTAATCTCATAGTTTATTAGTTCTAGAGTTGTGGGTGCTACAAGAACGTTGCAGTTTGAAGTTTGAATTATTCTTATTATTTTATAATATTGGTTTATTTATTCAATCTTGTTCTTAATTATTTGATTATCTGATCACCAACTGAATACTATCTATGAATCTAAGATTGAACTCGGGAGAGAGAATTTTAGATTGCATATAGGATTGAGTAGAGTATGATCATGAACCTGAATTACGGGGAACAAAGCTGCAATTAGGATAGGGATATTCCTAATCGCATTGCTTGGTTACTTTAAGGAAATTATTAATGCGTTCTTGTTAATCCTAATTCCATAGGAATTTAGACGTTATGTTAGCTTGAATAGGCGGGTAGTACTTCGGGAGAATGACGAGTAATATTAACCATGTCAATCAATAAATCAGATAAATTAATTAGACAATTTAAGTAGAAAACTCAACGGATTTGTTATCTAACCCATAACTCTAGAATATTTTCTCCCATTGAATTCGTCTTTAAGCTTGCTGACTTATTTTCTTTAATCACTTAGTTTGCTATTCTAGGTTAGTTTTAGTTAAATATTCATACTTTAGAAAATCACTTGAATAGATTAATTATTTTAGTTTAATTTAGTTGATAGTTAATCACAAGTCCTCGTGGGAACGATACTCAACTCACTCTTTATTACTTGTCGATCACGTATACTTGCGTGTGCATTTTGAAGCAACAACGATGATTGCATTTGGTATGGGATTTTCTTATTTATTCATAAGAAACATTTACCATGAGAGAACATATTCTAGATCGTTTTTCAGTGTATGTGTCACGACCAAAATGACCTCAGCCGTTATTGGCATCCAACATGCCTAGGGTTGAGTGTATATAACAGGCAAATCCTTAATTCTCAACTCAAATCGATAACAAGTCTAAATAAAAGACATGGATATAATGAATAAACACTGAACATATGCCTACAACATGGAGGCAACTATACAAAATAGGACCGGGCCGCGTATTACAGGTCATGAGCTTCAAAGATTAGCTTATACTAAGATAATGTTATTTACCCATAAAATGGTACAGTTGAATTTGTAACGTAATTTATAGACAAGCGAATCGATTTGACCCTAAACGATTAAGAAGTAAAGCTGAAATTAAGATTTAGTGATTAAATTAAAGAAAATAACAAGCCTAATTTTGAATTCAGCCTTTCCGAGAGCAAAAAATATAGATAAAGCAATGATGAAGCTATTGAATTAAGAGCTAAATAGTGAAGTATGAGAGCAAAATAGTATAGCTTTTGTACAAAGTGTTTCATGTCTCTGCAATGGCTGTTAAACCCACTATTTATAGTTCTACCTAGGGAAACAAGATCCGAGGATCAAGCTCCTCTTTAAATGATAATAAAAAGACCATTGATGAGTGTGTAACGACAGGCCTTGAGTGCCATTATTCTTTGTAACAACTGCTCATTTAACGTTTGCAAATATTCCCTTATTAAATGCCGTCCGATGGCAAATCTTTGAATTTCTATCGCCGACTATGTTCCCTTCGGAATCCATCCGGTACTGGTCACACACGCCGCATTCGGTACTAATTGTTTCCCAACTCGTCTTTTATCTATCTTCGGCTCCACGTGTCATCTTACCATTCAGACACTTGTTATCAACTAATTCTACCCCATACAGATAGTCCCCCTACTTTCCAGTGGCGCAACTTAGTGTTACCGGGAAGTAGGTGAGGATCCCTTACTTGGCGGGAAACTGCCTGAACAGTCTCCGACATTTGAAAAGACGTATGTCTTCTCGCATATAATAACCCGAACACGTGTTGCCCCACAATATAACAAATATTTTTTCCGATTTTCGAGGTAATCATGACCACGATTTTTGTCGTCTATAACTTCTCTATTACTCATCATATTTACTTTCTTACTCCCACAATTTTCATAAGTCCTATTTCTTCTCTGCATCTTCTTAGAAAACTTTTCCATCCTCCAACTTTCTTAACAAGAACTCCTCCTTTTACAAACCTTCTTCCACCATGTCTGCATACACTACTTCCTTTGGTAATACCAGTCTTTTCTTTGGTGGAGGCCCAAAAAAAAACAAGGACAAGGAGGTTGACATTGAGTATGAACCTCCAACTGTTAGCACCATAATTCCCCTTCAACTCAGCACTGTAAATGACCTTCAAGTAAAAGCTCCTTCTACATCTTACCAAGGCCACCGATTTTGGCCAGTTCATAGGTTTCCTTCCTCTATTCGTCTTTCCAGTATCCCAATTGTGAAGGAGGACTGCAACTCCTCAATCATGAAATCCTCGCCCCGAATATGATTGAGTGGGTTACCTTCTCCAAGAAGGGGTTTATGCATGGCTATACGTATCCCTTTACCTTGGGTCCATTCTCCCTGGGGTCTGGCTCGATCCAATAATTTTGGAGTTTTGCCACCGATATCAGGTCTGCTTAGCACAAGTAGGCACATCTGTTTGGGGGATAGTGGCCTGCCTTCGTCAACTGTGAACTGAGACCGGGGAAACCCTAACCCTTGCACACATAATGTGTCACGACCCAAAATCCATTAAAGATCGTGATGGTGCCGGACACCGCTGTCAGGCAAGCCAAAAATAAATACTTAACTTGGTTCTCATTTTAATATTTTTGAAATCATATTCCCTTCAATTAAATGGTAAAAGATAAAATTTACAAAATAAATAATAAATTTTTTGACAATTCCATTACAGTGCAACCCACGATCGCCCCAAAATCCGGTGTCACAAGTGCATGAGCCTCAACTAAGAATGTAAAATCAAATACAACATCTGTCCAGAATACAAATTGGACAGGAAAATATAAATACTCTGAGGGAGACTCTGCTGGCTGCGGACTCGTAACGTGGAATGCAGCTCACCTAAGTACCCGCAATAACCGCGCCTCTGCGCCCACAAAGCCACTAGACATATATGCACCTGTACAAAAATGTGCAGCAAGTGTAGTATGAGTACGTAAATCAATGCGTACCCAGTAAGTATCCCGCCTAACCTAGAAGAAGTAGTGACGAGGGGTCGACTTCGACACTTGCTATGGGTTATAAATAAAATGTCAATGATATAATTAAACATGGATTATATAATACGGTTGCAAGCTCAATATTTTGAAGTCAGTAAGCAGTTCCTTTATAATTAAGAAATCTCCAAATTTATTTCCCATTATTTAACAATTTATCTCGGCCAAGAAGGCAATATCATTTATTGTAAATTTCAAAGCAATCAATTAAATCATGCGCAAATTATGTCGAGGCCGTACGACCCGATCCAACATAAATATTTAAACTGTGCACTACCGAGGGTCGAACGGCGTGAACCATCGATGCATCTATTTAATCTGTCGAGACGTTCGGCCCGTTCCACAAAAGATAAATACATTCAACAGTCAATCAAGAATTCTTCAAGGAGCAATTATCCAAGAAATGTCAATTCTCATTTAACGGTCAAGAAAAAAAAATGAAGTTTACCCTTTTAAAAATTCATTTACCAAGATAAATATATTTTAAGCAATTTAAATTAACAATAAGGTTGCAAATATCGCAAGTATAGCATGATTTTGGGTCCTAAACTACCCGGACATGAGCATAATAGTAGCTACGCACGGACTCTCGTCACCTCGTGCGTACGTAGCCCCCACACATAGAAGCACGTATTAAATTAATTCACCTATGGGGTTAATTCCCTCTTACAAGGTTAGAAAGGAGACTTACCTCGCTCCAAAATTCTATAACCGGCTCCCAAGCCCTTCCAATAACTCAAACCGATGCCCAACGCTCCAAAACTAGTCAATAAATGTGCAAATCCATTAATACACACTCTAATACTTATTATAATCCAATTTATAACAATTCCTAACTCCGCTTGAAAAGTCGATAAAATTACCCTCGGGACCACGTGCCCGGATTCCGAAAATTTTCGAAGATAAACCTTACCCATATCACCATGAACTCAAATATACAATTTATTCCAAATTTCATGTCCAATTTCGTGGTCAAATTCCAAAAATACCAATTTCTAGGTTTTTCTTTAAAATCCCAAATTTCTACAAATTTTCATGTCTAAATCCATATATAATCCAAGTATTTAACTTGCAATAGGTGGGAATCACTTACCTTGACATAGATGATTATGATGGAGCTCCAAAATCGCTCCAAGACCGGCTCCCATGGAGGAAATGAAGTGAAAATGGCCAAAATCCCGTTTTAAAACAACTCACTGCCCAGAAATCTCTCTTCGCGTTCGTGACCCTTTGATCGCGTTTGCGAAGGCCAGATGACCCGACCCCTCGCGTTCTCGTTCCCCTCTACGCGTTCGCGTAGGCCAAATGGCCTTAGGCCCAGCTCCCTCCTTTCCTCTTCACGTTCGCGTCGCCTAGGCCGCGTTCGCGAAGGATTGCCCAGCTCTTGCCTTGCGTTCGCGTCCACTGGATCGCGTTCGAGAAGGTCAAACCCAGAAGCCCCATAAATTCCTCTTGGCGAATGCGGGACTTCCTTCGCGTTCACGAAGAAGGAAACCAGACACCAGCAACAGCAGACCAAAACAGCTCCAATTTGGTCCGAAACCACCCCGAAACACACCCGAGGCCCTCGGGACCCCATCCAATCACATAAACCAGTCCCATAACATAACACAGACTTGCTCGAGGTCTCAAATCACATCAAACAACATCAAGATCATGAATCACAACCCAAATCAAGCTTAATGAACTTTGAAACTTCAAACTTCTACAATCGATGCCGAAACCTATCAAATCACGTCCGATCGACCTCAAATTTTGCACACAAGTCACATTCAACATTACGAACCTATTCCAACTTCCGAAATCGAAATCCAACCCCGATATCAAAAAGTCCGCTCTCGATCAAACTTCTTAAAATTATCCAAAATTCCAACTTTCGCCCAAATGACCCCAAAATGACCTACGGACTTCCAAATCCACTTCCTGATGCGCTCCTAAGACCAGAATCATCATACGGAGCTATTCTCAGACTCGGAATCCCAAGCGGACGTCGATAACATTGAATTGCACTTCAACTCAAATTAATGAAATTCTTCCAAAACGCCAACCTTCCACAATAGGCGCCGAAATGCTCCCGAGTCATCCAAAACCCGATACGGACATACGCCTAAGTCTAAAATCATCATACGAACCCGTTGGAACCTTCAAATCCCGATTCCGAGCCTGTCTACTCAAAAAATCACACTTTAGTCAATTTCTCCAACTTAAGGCTTCCGAAATTTAGAATTTTCTTCCCAAACTAACTCCGAACTTCCCAAAATTAAATTCCGACCATACGCACAAGTCATAATACCTCCAATGAAGCTGCTCAGGGTCTCAAACCGCTGAATGATGTGCTAGTGATCAAAACGACCGGTCGGGTCGTTACATAATGAACCTTTACTGTCCCAAGATTTTCCGTGGGGGAGTAATAAACTTTAGCAAGCGTGGTCACCACGCTCTCCTCACTAGCATAGACGACAACAACGACCGTGGATTGATGGAGCGGTTCATCGTCATTTCTACCAGGGACATCATCCAGCCACAACTCTAGCCTTTCTCGAGTCGTGGAACCTTCTTTGTAAGTTTTCGGTTTTTCGCTTTCTTTCTCCATGAAAAGGTCATTTCCCACCTTTGCTGATTTTTTGTTTTATTTGATTCAGCTACCCGATGGGAGCCACCAAGAATTCAAGGTCTAGACCAATGGGTTTAGATCTGGATATTACGACTAACGAATCCCGATTGTGGAAGGAGATGGTCTCCAAGTACTTGGTGGAAGGCCAAGTGCCATGGTATGCCACGCCCTTATTTTACTTTATTCTTGTTCGAACACAAGAAGTCTCATGGATAAGTTGCTAACTCCATTTTTGCTTGACACAGGACTTCCGAGGGGCTCTATCTCTGCCCCGAAATCGACACTTTATAGGATCGAGAGGAGGACAAAAGGGTGTTGCAAAATGTCCTCGCTCGAAGTGGGCTCGTGGATCTGCCCAAGTCTTCGATAAAGGTACCTCCATTCGGAGTCTCCAGTTTGGGAACAAGAAATTGAAAAGGAGATGCTCCTCCTTGGCTGGGACTCAAGAGAATAGAGCAAAGAAAACACCATCTAAGCCGGCCACCGTAGTTGTTGTCAACGAAGGAGAAGCTAGTGATGAAGAGGCTTCTCTTCAAAGGAGATCTTCATAAGCTCAACCGGATGCTTAGCCGGGGGAGCTTCAAAACCCAACATTGGAGGAAACCAAGCGCTTTGGGGGTGAAATGGACTTGGTCGAGAATGCCGATTCTCTCTTCCTGGCCCCTATTGTTGTCTCCGGTCCTGTGCCTCTTCTACCCCCAACCATTGAGCAAATAACAACCAGCACTACTCCTGCCACATCTACTTCTTATCCTTATACACCAATAACTTCCTGCTCATCGACACCAGCTGCTCCCTTGCCATCAGTACCAACTACATCTCCTCTACCGACATCAGCTGATCGAGAGAGGGGTGCTTCTCCTCCCTGGTCTCCCGATCACGGGAACTTGGGGCACAATTATTCAACCCCTTCCCCAGATCCTCGAGGGAGGAGAAGTTCCACTCTTTCGGTTTTGATAGAGTGTCATCTTTTATCCAAGCCGGTGGATCTTGCGAATTATATGAAGCCGCTGGCTTCGGAGAAAGAACTGAAGGAAATTGGCTCCCTTTCTGGGGAGTGCCTGATAAACAATGGCATGCATAGTGTATCACATGTATCCTTCTATCTCTTTTGTTGATATGTATAGGTAACCTTAATTCTAATCTCTTCTTTCTAGGCCAACCCCCTGGTTTTTGAGGGCCTACAAAGGTTGATCTTTGATAAACAAGGGCTTGCTTCTGAGTGGAATCAACTTTTGGCTGAGAGGAACCAGCTTGCTGCATGCCTCCCGGTGCTGGAAGCAAAAGTTGCTGAGATGGACGAGCTTGAGGCTCAGTTGTAGCAGAGAGAACAAGATAGAATGGCCCACAACCAAGAAGCTGTACAATTACATGAAAAACTTCAAGAAGCTAAGGCTAAGTGAGCCGAACTTCACGATGCTGCCATCGCTGCTGCCGGGCGCGAGTCTGCCTTCGAGGAGCAAATTGATAACTTGAAGGCCAGTTTATACTCCAAAACTGAGGAGGCCAGCATATACTCGAAAATGCTGTCGAGGAGAAGAGGGCCTGAATGGAAGAAAGGCTTAAGAGCACTGTGGACCAAAACCGGCTTCACTCAACTACAAATGTTGAGCTCGACGCCCGCCTCCGCACCATGAAGTCCGAAAGAGAAGAGCTCCAGGCCAAAATCGATAAACTTCAGGCTAAACTCCAAGATCAAGAGGATTCCATCATTTTTGAGAAGACCTATGCCATACACCATATGAAGAGGAAGACCTTGGAGGAGGCCAAAGTGGGCATCACCAACATAGACGATTGTATTGCCCAGGCTCGGGAACTGGAATTATTTGGTCGTGAAAATCTTCCTGCTCGGCCTGCTGTGACTTACTCCTCGAGTACTAGTTCTGACTACTTGGGAACCGAAGGGGATACTGAAGAAGATGAAGGTCCTGAACCGGTAGTGAATCCGGCTTCCTCTACTGGGGGAAACATAGATTGTTCTCTCCCTTCGGGTTCTGGCGGCAATGATGTATAATTTATTTTTTTGTACTTTGTAATTATACCAAACTTTTCATCAAGTTCTGAACCTGATAATAAAATATTATTTTGCTTAAGTGTTGGGCAAAAATATCCCTTTTATGTTTAGTTAATTAAAGCTTCCAGTGCATTTTTTCATCTGATAACTCTCGATTCCGGGCATAAACTCTTCCGGAATTTACCCGTTACTATGAGGGTTTCATAAGAGAGAGCCCTTATGTTTACGGTACTCTTGAAGCGGACGTCTCCTATTCATTCCGGCACAAGCATTTGAAGTTCTTATTAACTTTTAAACGATAAAATTAACTCATCATTTGGACATGAAATAAGATAAAAATAAAAGGACTTTGTTTTATTCCCTCTATTTTCAAAAGTACATAGGAATTCGTTTTCTTAAGTAAATAAAGTTACCAATACATGTGGCTAATTTTTACAACTTATTTCTACGGGACTGATCATGCAGGCCCCGGTCCTGATGAAACATTGATCTTGGTTTTTGCAGTTCCGATTTTCATTATCAGCAATGACGCAATTGATAGATCGGTAATGACGTGGATATCACATCGATAATTACATGGATAGCATGTCAATAATGTTATGGCTTTCTTGATTTATTAATTTCCAGTTGTACATTCGACGGTTTATTAAATTTTTAAACAGGCGGTTTATTATTGCCATAAATATTTTGTGTTTACGTGTGGAGTTCAAACGCACATGCAAGTATACATGATCGACAAGTATTAAAGTGATGATAAAGTATCGTCCCACGGGGATATATGATCAACTATTGTCCAATCTAAACTATTTATAAATGTATTGCTCAAGTGGTTGTGAAGAAGATGATTGTGATTTTTACGACTAAAAATTACTACGAAATTACTAAACAAGCTAACAATTCAAAGGTGCGAAAATAACCAAGCAAACACTTAGAGGAATTCAATGAGATGGGAATATTCCGGGGTTATGGGATTAATGTCTCTCCTATTGCGTTATTTCGGTTGATTTAATCACTTAACTTAGAAATTTGTTGATTAACATGGCTTATTATGCTCACGAAGACCTTTCGACACTTCGCTCGCCTATTCAACCCAACCTAATACTATGTCTATAGAATTAGAATTAACAAGAATGCATGTATATTTTCTACGAAAATAACCAAGTAAGGAAACTAGAATATGTCTATTCTAATCGTGAATCTATTCTCCGACGCTCGGATTCAAGAACTTACTCTACTCAATCTGATATGAAAACTATAGTTTCCACTTTCAAGTTCAACTATAAATTTGTAGATATTATTCTATTATTAGCTACGGAATAGAATAATTAAGTGCAAGATTGAATAAACAAATTAATATGATAATTCAAGAAAAATAATCAACCGTCAAACTACAATAGTCAATAACGACCCATAACCCCAGAATAATAATGTTCTTTGCCACTAATGTTCATGACAATAATCAAAATATTATTTTAAACATAAAAGTTATGAATACTAAATGAAAGATGGAAGAATTGATGAATTTTCCTGCTCCGTTTGTGTTTCTATGCCCTTGCCACCTTCTAAATTGACCAACCCCACAATAATCATGTTTAGGGGGTATTTATAGGTTAGGGTCGGAGTCCCCAGGCCCAAATCTAAGTGGATAACATATAAGGCCCGGACTACAAAAGGACCAGGCCTCACAGATCGCGAGGCCTGGCTTGTAGCTCGCCCTGGAGCTTGCGAAGCTTGCTCGCATGGTGGATCTCGTTTGGGACCAGGCGTCGCCTGGCCTGGCGCTTGGTTCCAGGACTTGCCCGATTTTTGCCTTTTCATGTTCTTTTGTGTATCTTTGACATCCTTGTGTGCAACCTTCACGCATTTTCATCCTTCAACGATCCTACATATAAAAACAATAAACTTAAGTTCAAACGTCACACAATTAATCATTAAAATAATAAAATATAATGTAAGCAATGCACTAAAAATATACCTTTATATCCAAACATTACTACCCCACATTTAAATGTTACTCGTCCTTGAGACAACCAACAAATTACCCTATTCTTGAGCACTTTATATTTACACAATTGAAGCAGACTACACCAATGACCATGATTGATAGCAACAATTAAGCTAGAGCATATGCAATCACATACACTTCCCCTTTACTTACGCCATTCCTCAAAAGAATTCTGCGCAACAAGACAACATGCTCATAAAAAACAATCCTAACCTCAAAAACCGACTCAATATCACAATGCACTCATGGCTTGAACACTTAATATCATAGAGAAGTCTAATAACATTACCTATCCCTCGTGAAACCATGTGACCTCACACAATAAGAACAAAAGAATAAATTGAATCCACACATTCGAATCAAACGCTTAAATATATTTTAAGGATTCACACATATTAAAGAAAATCTCTCACCGTCACAAGGAAGTCACATTCATGCAATTGGTACCATAGGCTTGCCCTTAATATAAATCTTTACTAATGTAGGCTCGCTTGATCTAAAATAAGTTAAGAATTTATTATGGTTGTAATGTGGACTAAGGGACGGGTAGGATATATTTAGGAATAGTGGTTCACCCTCCTAAGTACTTTTAACCCATCACAAAATTAACTTTAAGCGCAAATGCTTCAATCCACTTCAATTTCACAAATAAAATCACCCCAACAATATTCCCTCTTTCTTTAATCACTACTTTTATTCTTACTCCACTAGCAAGAACAAGACATCAGTTTATTTATCTACATATTTTTCCTTCTCTTTTTTTCATTTTCATACTTTTTTTCCTTCTTCTTAACTACACTTTTTCTTTTTCTTTTACAATTTTCGCTAGTGGTGTATTCTTTCACAAAATAAGTGCACCGTTCTTTCTTTCAATGGTTCCATTCAAAATCCACCCAAGTCCCCTCCTCACTTTTTCTAGCACTTATTTTACCATAAAGTGCTTTAAGAGGTACAAGGATCAAACAATATCAATTAAGAACAAAAGAGAATAGGCTTGTAATTTGGGTGCCAATTAAAAGTCTATAGGCTCAAAAGGGTTAACTAGGGTTAGATTTTATTTATGATAACAACAAGCTCAATAAGATCAGAGAAGGCCTAAAATTAATTTTCAAACCAAGCATCACCTAAAATTTCGCTTCAACTCACATGCCAGGCAAGTTCTAGACACAATTACAATACATGGACTACCCAAAAACCTAACCACACATGGTACATGACTCACTAAGGACGGTCCCATTCCGACTCTCAACTAATGCTAGTATTCACGGAGCTGTAAGATATTAAATATTTAGCACAAAGTGAACATAAGTCAAGCAAATGAGACATAGGCATCACAAGACATGCTATACAATCTATAAAGGCATCATAGACAATTACAAAATATAGGAAAAATACTACACTTGCCAAAGCCTAAATATGCTACTATCAAACAAGTCAATGGTGCTTAGAAATCTCATCTTTCTTCCTCTTTTTATTTCCTACATTCTAGCTACTCTAAAAATAAACAAACTACCATCCGGTTGAAACTACATCTCATAAAAAAGAACCGAGGCACAAAAAACAACTACTGGGGAATTACCTAAAAAAAATAAAAGAGATGTTTTTTGATTTTTCTATTTTTTCTATCTTTTTGTGTTTTTGGTTAGACTTTAATCCCTCCAGAAAGCTGCATAGGAGATCCATCATCGGGAAAAGCCCAAGTTTTTCTACCTTTTTCTTTGATTTTCTGTATTTTTTTAATCAAATCTAACTACTAGTAGATCAATAAAATAAAAATTACCATTAAAGTACTACACTACTATTTTTTTTCTTTTTTTCATTATGCTAAGCTAAAAATAAAAAGCAAGAAGCTAATCTAAAAATTACTAAACTATAATAAAAATAAGAGCTAACAATTAACCTACTATATACATACTCCAGAGAATTCCCCACTCTGCACTTAAATCATGCAGTGTCCTCAATGCATATAAAATAATGAAAATCAAGTGAGGTGGTAAGAAAAACTCCCTGGTCACTCCTCATCATCGCCCTCATCATAGGAGTCCATATCGGCCACTGCCCAATCTTCATCATCTTCTCTTGGATCAACATCCTCCTCAGCTTCTTCCTCAGACTGCTCTGGCTCGGCCTTTGAACACTCAAGCGTGTTGACATTTTCGCCCTTGGGTAATCTCTGGCCCTCACCAAGCCCCACCAGATGCTGGGCATGAGCATTGAGCGAGAAGCGCTCATGTAAGTTAACCCTCTCCTCCTGAGTATAGCATCCCATAGAAATTGGCCACGAAGTTATCATCACGAGCATTGCGCTCGGCACCAGTGAACGCAGTCATATCATCCTCCTACTTAGGCCAGATGCTTGTGATGTCAGTCATTCGGGGGGGTGGGGGGTGGGGTGCTGGGAGGACTATATCAAACTCTGGCTCTTCCTCTACCTCCTCTTATCTCAGATACCGAGTCAACATATTGCCGAAGAACAACCTATCAATCCTCTTGATCTTTTGCACCTGCACCACCTGTCCAATTAAAGTGTCTTGATTACATGGTAGCGATCGAGTGTTGATCAATTTCAACCAAACTTGAGCCTCTATCTTCATCTTCTTCTTTGAAAATTTCCTATGGCGGCTAGTCTTTTTGTCACTGACCCAGGCGGCCATAGAATTGACACCACATAAAGTGTGTCTAAACTCTAGATATGTAGGGCGGGCAATGAAGTTACACAGGGGCTCATGTGGAAAATCCTGAGTTCCCAAGTAGTTGCATAGAGCGGTTGCAGAAAAATCAATTAGTCAACCCCGAATAGGCACATACTGCTCTGAATCATTGGATTATATTCGGCTTAAAACTCATGAAAAAGGTTCCTATTAATATCCCCGGGGTTCCCGAACACATAGCTAAACCCAAGATCATCAATAGACTTTCATATTTTCGGATACTTAACTCATAAACGACGCTCATCAACAACTATATCGGGGTGCATATGCTTCGGTACATAAGCAATGCTTTACAAGCATTATCCTTTGGTACATAAAAATGTAATGCGGTGCAGATGTGGTATGAAGTAAAAAAATTCGCACAAAAAATTTCCACTTAAACTATTCCCTCTAAAATTTCCCACTTCCCTTCTAAAAATTTTCACTAAAAGTCTAAGCGATTCCAGTTGCCCCTTTACTCTAAGGTTTGAAACCCACAACCTTCTTCATTTGATTTTTTTAAAAAATGACTGTCCATTGCACCCAATCTTCGTCAAAAAAGGGAAAGAAGAAAATGATTGCACCCAATTGGTGACGCTCTTCAGAAGCAGGAGATCTAATTTACATTATTTGATTTCTCCTAAGATATGACTTACATAAATCAGTTTCTCACGACAACAAGAAAGGTTCGGCATTCGGATTTTTTCTATTTCTTTTGAGACCATATACAGGATATTCTACTTTCATTCAGTTTCTGGATTTAATCAAAAAAATTATAGTATTTAGATTTGCTTCAGAATACACAGTAAATGGATTTCTCAGGGAATTTATGATATTGTCCCTTTCTTATGAATTTGGTAAAAGCTTGAGTTAAACGATTTGTAGATCTTTTAATGTCTCAGTTTTTGGATAGATCATTTGTGGGTTTAGCATGAGAGGCTTTTTTTAAGTAAATATTCCACTCGGCTTGATGCCTTGTGGTGAATATATTAATAATAATCTAAAATAGAAATCCAGTTAATACAATGTATGTAAAAATACAAATGAAAGCAGGAAAAAACAATGTAATCTAGCTATTACAACAGTTTGACTTGAACATATTCCAGCCGAAGGTGCCGTTTGTATCCTCTAGCCAAGTGCAAAACCTCAGTGTAGAACCTCAAATGCTCTCACCAGGCACTATGTTTTGCGTACCAAAAGGATTAGGCCAACTTGAATCGCTAATGTACACCTCCAATTGCTGTTGTTGTCCAAACTTATGATGGGGCGTGCAAACACTTTGAGACCTTTGTCTTTTCAATTATTGTGACTAGTCGACTGGTAGATTACCCACAACCCTTATCCCACAATAACTTGGCCATCTTCGATTGAAAATAAGAATTCAAGCAGAAGACAATCAGTTGCACTAAATAGCTGATCCATAAACCATAACAAATGTTACAGTTTCTTCCCGTGTGGTGCTATACATTTTCCAGAATGAGTATTATACAATGCTAATACCACTGGTAGGTGATACAGCACCATACATTAAATAACCTGTCCCATTTCTGTTACACACCAGTAATGCAAGCTTGATGATGAGTAACTGTAGGGACTATCTTGTGTTTGATATCTTGGAGAAGCCATTGTATTTAAAATTAGTACACATATGTACTGATTCATTAATCTGGAGCTCTCCTTTTTGCAATCCTAACCATTAGGTTAGGAGTTTGTTGTTGCACCCCACATTTTTGTACGTAAAAGTACGTCGTAAGCAAACTAATATAAGACCAAAAATGATATCATCTTTGGAAGTATATAAAGTAAGTTATCATGTTACCTCGGAGGTTACAAATATTGAATATCATGAACAACAAGTACAAAGAGGGTTGGAAGGTTCAGAAGCTAAAATTGAAGAAAATAATAATTCGTCGAAAGTCGACAAGTTAGGAATGTTATAACTCGCACCTTTGGGGTGAGACTAGGGTTCTTAACATGATAAGAAGGTTATGTTATAAGTTATGTTAGTCGTATGATATTCGTGTGTTATGTTTTGGAGTCAGGCGAGTTGAGGAACAAAAGTCGATGAAAGTCATCACAAGTTTGGGTCACATGTAACTACGATTTTCTCCCAATATACTTAGAGTTATGGGGTGTTCCACACATAAAATTGAATATCTATGAGTCTATATTCTAACGTATTAAACCGTTTGTCAATACGATAGCAGAGTAGAGAGATATATGCATTTTTGCGAGACTGCGCAAGCTGCTAGGTGACAAGTAGGTGTGTCACCTACTTGCTTAAATGAGAGTATGAAAATGGGCCAGTTCGGGTCGTCCAAAGAGACATTTTAAAGGACTATTTAGTTCATATAATACACTGATAAGAGGCCACAGTAACTAGACCTAAACACCTGCAAACATCCTCCCAAAAATTGAACACAAACCCTAATTGAATTTCTCTCCTTTTCTAGTTCTAGTTGGAGAAAAAACCTTGAGTTTGAAGAACCAAGATAGGAGCTGAGTTATTCAAAAAATAAGTTAAGTTTAATACTCTCTTTTATCCATTTTGTATGCTGGAGATGTATGGAAAATCGTTCTATAATTGTAAGAACTCACGGGACGGTGATAGGAAGCCGTGAGTTTGAGTTATTCACTTGTAGTGGACTGTTTTGTGGACTATTTTGTGTTGCTGTTGGATTGCATGTTTTACTAATGTTTTATGGAGTTTTGGAGGAGTAAGGGTGTGTAGAAACACCACATAAATTCAGGGTGGTGGTCTTGTTATTCATCATAATATTTTCGGGCTGGTTGACACTACTACGGTGGTCGTTTTATGTATGAAGAGATTGGGGTGTGTTGGGCTGTTTTGTAGTATTTTGTGATGTATATAAGGTTGAAAAATAATGTATATATGTTTATATTGTTGTGTTTTTGTGTTGTTGGTGTTATCTTGTATTTGGAGGAAGTAAGGATTATAGGAGAGATGCAGCCCGTTTTAATACAAAATAAGCTTGTCGTTCGTTGTGCGATAGTTGTACCTTTCGTAACTTAATGATATTATTCTTATCATTGTTGTAGATTAAGGTGTGGAGAGGCGACTTCAACTTGGTGATTGGAAAGATTGTGATAAGGTATGTTAAGGCTAAACCTTTCCTTCATTTTGGCATTATCTCATAACTACATGTGTTTGGTAACGAGACATAAAGAGAAGTTCGTATTCCTTAACTTATGTACATTATCCTAACCTCATAAGTTATAGTATTCTCCCTTATCGAGACTTTGTATTCAGTTAAGTATTATTTTCTTCCAGTTAAGAGGGAAGAGGGTCTCTCTCTCTCTCTCTCTCTCTCTCTCTCTCTCTCTCTCTCTCATATATATATATATATATATATATATATATATATATATATATATATATATATATATATATAATATTACAGTATTTTCACCACCATCAAGCTATAAATGATGGGCAGGCCCCTATTAGGAAACCTCTAATCAGATGGTAAGTTATATACCGAGCCTATTGTGGCTGAGCGCCTATGAGCGAGCCTAGAATGGCCAAGATACCTAGCCTAGTACGGACGAGCGCCTATGAGCGAGCCTACTACGGCCGAGCAGTTACACGTACCGAGCCTTATAGGGCCGGACATTTATTTTACTTACTATATTGAGAGAGTTAAGTTAGTATCAGCAGGTAAGTATATCTCTGGATCATCTTTGACTCCTAGTTACTTTCGGTTATTATGTTATCAGTTCAGTTTCAGCTTTAAGTTATTTTATTATCTTACATACTCGGTACATTATTTCGTGCTGACATCCCTTTTCTGGGGACGCTACATTTCATGCGTGCAGGTTCAGATAGACAGACGGGTAGACCTCCTTAGTAGGTGTTACCCGTGTTCGGCTTGATTGGTAAGCTCCACGTCCTTCGGAGTTGCCGGATCTAGGGTTTTGTGTACATATTATGTATATATGTATATATGTTATGGGTAGGTCGGGGCCCTGTTCCGATCACCGTACATCCATCAGTAGAGGCTTGTAGACATATCTTGTCAGTTAGTGCAGCATGTTGGGTTTGTATGCTTTGTATGTATATTTTGTTTGGTTTGTCAGCTGTAGTAGTTATGACGGCCTTGTCAGCCCAACTTTACATTGATGTTTAGTCAAAGCTAGTTTCCATTTTGTTTTATATTTTGGCTTCACAAATTATCTTGCAATGTGGTCCCATGGCCAAAGTATGACATTGTATGTTCAGAGTCCCTCAGTCGCAAGTTGGTACCCTATGTTAAGTGAGGCATCGGGAGCCGGTCTCGCCCCCAAGTTCGGGACATGACAAACTTGGTATCAAAGCAGTTCTGTCCTAGGGAGTCTACAAACTGTGTCTAGTAGGGCCTTGTTTATAGATGCGTTGTGCACCACATTATAAAAGCAGGGAACTACATGGCATTTAGAAGTTGGTTACCCTTCTTTCAAATCTAAATCATGCTGTAGAACTGAGTTATAGGAAATTTGAGTTAAACTTATGTGTTGGTATTTGCATACACAGATGACGGTGACTAGGAAGACTACGGCTAGTCAGAGGAGAGAAACAACAGCAGGTGAGGGGACCAGCAGGGTACCCCCCAGTAGATGGGGCCCAGTCTGAGGCCCAGGGCGAGACCCCTACTCATCCATTACCGGCTCCTCCACCACCTGAGGAGATTCCTAGGGATACCGCACCTCCAGTTCCTCCTCCACTTCAATCAGATCAGGACTTGAGGAGTGCAGTGCATTTGTTGACACAGTTGGTAGCTACCCAGCAATAGGCTAGGACATCAGCTAGTGTAGGATCTTTTGAGGGGTCTGGGAGTTCAAGGGTTCGAGAGTTTATTACTTTGACTCCCCTAGAGTTCACAGGGACAGATCAGAGGGAGGACCTGCAAGATTTCATAGATCAGCTTCACAGGATCTTTTGGGTTATGCATGCCACGGAGAAAGAGACAGTTGAGCTAGCAGCTTTTCGACTCCGAGATATAGCCATCCTTTGGTACGAGGGATGGGAGAGGTCCAGGGGACGTGATGCACCTCCAGCTGTTTGGGAAAATTTTTCAGATGCCTTCCTTGACCAGTACTTACCGTAGGAGATCCGACAGGCTCGAGTCGATCAATTTCTAGCCCTCAAGCAGGGCAATATGTGTGTTCGAGAGTATAGTCTCTGTTTTGACTCATTGGCCAGATATGCACCATCCATAGTTGCTACTATGCGGGACAGGATCCACAGGTTTATAGAAGGGTTGGCCCCAAAGTTGACTGAGGCATGTGCCACCGCTGCATTGTAGGATAGTATGGATATCTCCCGGATTCAGGCATTCGCCCAGAATATAGAAAGGGGTAGGCATTGGCAGCAGGGTACAGAGAGGACTGAGTAAGGGCAGCGTAAGAGGATGAGATTTTCCAGGTCTCAGGAGTAGTCTCAGGGTAGTTATAGGCCTCGGTACTTCAGTTAGCCACCTAGGCCTTCACCACCTCAGTTACAGTGTTACAGGTATGACCGCTATATATAGTTAGGACGAGGTGAGAGCTCACGGGCATCGGGTTTGCAGCGAAAACGAGGTTCAGGGCAGACATGGTCATTTCCGCCACGGTGTGACATCTGTGGTAGAGGACACTTGGGCCAGTGCCAAGCAGGTTCCGAAACTTGTTATACATGTGGGCGTCCGGGGCATATGATGCGAGATTACCCAAATAAAGATTTCGGGGGTATGGCACAACCAACAAGTTCAACAGCAAGATCATCTATGTCCGTGCATCCTTTAGGGCGCGAGTCTCAGTCTTCGGCTGGTAGAGGTTGAGGCAGAGGTAGAGGTTCCAATTCAGGTGGTAATCAGAACCGTATCTATTCTTTAGCGGGTCGACAGGACCAGGACTCTTCACCGGACGTTGTGATAGGTATATTGACCATTTGCTCTCACGATGCTTATGCCTTGATAGATCCATGATCTACTTTATCATATATTACCCCATTTGTGCGCGGAAGTTTGGTATAGTGCCTGAAATACTAAGTGATCCTTTTGTGGTATCTACACCGGTCAGAGAATCGATTATTGCAAGACGAGTTTACCGAGGTTGTACGGTGATAGTTTGTAGTCGTCGGACCTCAACCGACCTAGTTGAGCTAGAGATGATAGATTTTGATGCTATCATGGGCATGGATTGGTTGGCAGCTTTCTATGCCACAATTGATAGCCGAGCAAAGGCAGCCAAATTTCATTTTTCGGGTGAGCCAGTCCTTGAATTGGTAGGTAATACAGCGACACCCAGATGTAGGTTTATTTCCTATCTGAAGGCGAGGAAAATGATCTCAAAAGGGTGCATTTATCATATTGTGCGAGTTAGAGATGCAGATGCTGAGATACCTACACTTCAGTCTATTCCAGTAGTCAAAGAGTACGCAGATGTGTTTCCAGATGAGCTTCCAGGTATTCCTCTAGAGCGAGAGATTGATTTTAGCATCAATTTGCTTCCGGGAACTCAACCAATATCCATCCCTCCGTATAGAATGGCACCTGCCAAATTGAAGGAGTTGAAGGAGTAGTTAAAAGATTTGCTAGAGAAAGGTTTCATCAAACCCAGTACCTCACCTTGGGGTGCACCAGTACTATTTGTGCGGAAGAAAGACGGCTCGCTGAGGATGTGTATCGATTATAAGCAGCTGAACAAGGTAACTATTAAGAATAAGTATCCACTTCCAAGGATCAATGACTTTTTTGATTAGTTCAGGGGGCTAGATGCTTTTCAAAGATAGATTTGCGATCGGGGTACCACTAGGTCAGAGTTCGGGAGAAAGATATTCCGAAGACAGCCTTCAGGACCCGATATGGCCACTTCGAGTTCCGTGTCATGTCCTTCGGGTTGACGAATGCACCTGCCGTATTTATGGACTTGATGAATAGCCTATTTCGGCCAATTTTGGATCTGTTCATGATAATATTTATTGATAATATTCTGGTTTATTCACGTTCAGAGAAGGAGCATGCAGACCACCTGTGAACGATACTCCAAACCCTCCGTGATCGTAAGTTGTATGCTAAGTTTTCTAAATGTGAGTTGTGGTTGAAGTTTGTAGCATTCTTAGGGCATATTGTATCCTATGAAGGTATAAAGGTAGACACTCTGGCCGTGAAATCCTGGCCTAGACCTACCACTCCGACAGAGGTTCGTAGCTTTCTAGGCTTAGCAGGATGCTACCGGAGGTTTGTAGAGGGGTTTTCTTCCCTTTTGGCACCATTGACCAAGCTGACTCAGAAAGCAGCTAAGTTTCAGTGGACAGAGGCTTGCGAGTGGAGTTTCCAAGAGCTTAAGAACAGGTTGACCTCAGCGCCAGTTCTAACACTTGCAGAGGGTCCAGAGGGTTATGCCGTGTATTGTGATGCCTCAGGTGTCGGGTTAGGATGTGTCTTGATGCAACATGGGAAGGTAATTGCGTATGCTTCAAGGCAGTTGAGGAAGCACGAGAGGAATTATCCGACCCACGACCTCGAGTTAGCTGCGGTTGTACATGCACTTAAGATATGGCAACATTATTTATATGGTGTTCATGTTGATGTATTTACAGATCATAAAAGCCTGCAATATATCTTTGAGCAAAAAGAGTTAAATTTGCGACAGAGGCGATGGCTAGAGTTATTGAAAGATTATGATGTTAACATTCTCTACCATCCAGGGAAAGTTAATGTTGTAGCAGATGCCTTAAGTCGACGATCTATGGGTAGCTTAGCACATGTAGAGGCTGAGAAAACATATCTAGCTAGAGAGATTCATCAATTGGCTGGTTTGGGGGTTCGGTTAGTAGTTTCTGATGATGGTGGAGTTGTACTCCAAAACACTGAAAAATCATCTCTCATAGCTGAAGTCAATGAAAGTCTGTACGAGGACCCGAAGTTGGTCGAGTTGAGAGAGCGAGTTCCGCAGCAGAAGAAGCCGTTGTTAGATCTCAAGGGAGATGGGGTTCTCAGATATAGGGGTCGTTTGTGTGTTCCAGATGTAGCAGGGCTACGAGACAGGATTATGTCAGAGGTACATTATTCGTGGTGCTCCATTCATCCTGGGTCGACAAAGATGTATCATGATATTAAGGATGTGTACTGGTGGAATGATATGAAGAAGAACATTGCTGAGTTTGTCGTCCAGTATCCTAGTTGCCAGCAGGTGAAGGTAGAGCAATAGAAGCCCGGAGGGCTAATGTAGACTATAGAGACCCCGACATGGAAATGGGAGGTGATAAACATGGACTTCATCACAGGTTTGCCTCGTTCTCATAGTAAGTTTGATTCTATATGGGTGATAGTCGATAGGCTCACAAAATCAGCCCATTTCCTACCAGTCAGATCTACATATACAACCGAGGATTATGCGAAGTTATATATTAAGGAGATAGTGCAGTTACACGGAGTACTAGTATCTATTATATCTGACCGTGGGGCCCAGTTTACACCACATTTGTGGAGGTCATTTCAGAGAGGTCTAGGGACTCAGGTGAATCTCAGCATAGCTTTTCATCCACAAACTGATGGACAAGCTAAGCGCACAATTCAGACGCTCGAGGATATGTTACGAGCATGTGTGTTGGATTTTAAAAGAAGTTGGGATGAACATCTACCTCTTATCGAGTTTGCATATAATAACAGTTACCACTACTGTATCCAGATGGCTCCGTACGATGCTTTGTATGGGCATAAGTGCAGATCTCCTATAGGGTGGTTTGATGTTGGAGAATTTGGGTTACATGGGCCAGACTTGATTCAACAGGCCGTATAGAAGGTAAAGCTTATCCAAGAGCGACTGTTGATAGCCCAGAGTCATCAGAAGTCATATTTTGATGTACGGCGACGAAACTTAGAGTTCGGGGTTGATGACTGGGTGTTCTTAAAGGTGTCGCCTATGAAGGGCGTGATGAGGTTTGGCAAGAAAGGCAAGCTTAGCCCACGGTATATTGGGCCTTATAGGATTATTCGGAGAGTGGGCCAAGTAGCTTATGAGTAAGAATTGCCCTCGGAATTGGAGTCTGTCCATCCGGGTTTTCACATATCTATGCTACAGAAGTGCATTGGCGATCCTACCCGAGTGGTGCCCACTGATGATGTACAGATTACAGATGACTTGTCATACGAGGAAGTTCCAGTTGCCATTCTAAACTGACAAATCCATAAGCTACGAAATAAGGAGGTAGCCTCCGTGACAGTTTTATGGAGAAGCAAGAACGTGGAAGAGATGACGTGGGAAGCGGAGGAAGAAATGAATCTAAATATCCCCACCTATTTCATACTGAAGATATGGCTCGAGATGGGATACTTCAGCACAACTCTATTCAAGCCAGTAGGTCATCAGGTAAGCTCTTATTTTTGACCTTCAGTATATATGATTGATGGACGTGTGAGGCCAAGTATTGCTATTTATAGACATTGGCCATGTGTGGCATGTATAGTATGTTTTCTGGCTGCGTGCAGGTTGGTTTTAGTCTAGTGTACAGAGGAGACTCTGGTAAAATTTTCCTAAGTCTTTAAGAGAAAGCATTAGAGGACGAATGTTCCTAAGGGGAGAATGATGTTACACCCCACATTTTCGTATGTAAAAGTGCGTCGTAAGCAAACTAATGTAAGAACAAAAATGAGATCATCTTTGGAAGTATATAAAGTAAGTTATCATGTTACCTTAGAGGTTGCAAATATTGAATATCATGAACAACAAGTACAAAGAGGGTTGGAAGGTTCAGAAGCTAAGGAATTGAAGAAAATAATGATTCGTCAAAAGTCGACAATTTAGGAATGTAATAACCCGTACCTTTGGGGTGAGACTAGGGTTCTTAACATGATAAGAAGGTTATGTTATGAGTTATGTTAGTCGTATGATAGTCGTGTGTTATGTTTTGAAGTCAGGCGAGTTGAGGAACAAAAGTCGATTAAAGTCATCACAAGTTACGTTCATAAGTTTTACTAAAAGTTGGGTCAAATGTAACTATGATTTTCTCCCAATATACTTAGAGTCATGGGGTGTTACACCCATAAAATTGAATATCTATGAGTCTATTTTCTAATGCATTAAACCTTTTGTCAATACGACATCGGAGTAGAGAGATATATGCATTTTTGCAAGAGTGTGCAAGCTGCTAGGTGACAAGTAGGTGTGTCACCTACTTGCTTAAATGAGAGTAGGAAAATGGGCCAGTTCGGGTCGTCCAAAGAGACCTTTTAAAGGCCTATTTCATTCATATAATACACTGATAAGAGGGCACAGTAACAGACCTAAACCCCTGCAAACATCCTCCCAAAATTGCACACAAACTCTAATTGAATTTCTCTCCTTTTCTAGTTCTAGTTGGAGGAAAAACCTTGAGTTTGAAGAACCAAGATAGGAGCTGAGTTATTCAACAAATAAGGTAAGTTTACTGCTCTCTTTTATCCATTTTTTCTGATGGAGATGTATGAAAAATCGTTCTATAATTGTTAGAACTCACGGCGCAGACTATTTTATGGACTGTTTTGTATTGCTGTTGGATTGCGTGTTTTACTACTGTTTTATGGAGTTTTGGAGGAGGAAGGGTGTGGAAAAATACCACATAAATACAGGGTGGTGGGCTGGTCATTCGTCGTAATATTTTCGAGCTGTTTGACACTACTACAGTGGTCGTTTTTTGTATGAAGAGGTTGGGGTGTGTTGGGCTATTTTGTAGTATTTTGTGGTGTATATAAGGTTGAAAAATAATGTATATATGTTTATATTGTTGTGTTTTTGTGTTGTTGGTGTTATCTTGAATTTGGAGGAAGTAAGGATTATAGGGGAGATGCTGCCCGTTTTAATACAAAATAAGCTTGTCGTTCGTTATGCGATAGTTGTACCTTTTGTAACTTAATGATAGTATTATTATTATTATTGTTGTTGTAGATTAAGGTGCGAAGAGGCGAGTTCAATTTGGTGATTGGAAAGATTGTGATAAGGTATGTTAAGGCTAAACCTTTCCTTCATTTTGGCATGATCTCATAACTACATGTGTTTGATAACGAGACCTAAAAAGAAGTTCGTATTCCTGAACTTATGTACATTATCCTAGTCTTATAAGTTACAATATTCTCCCTTATCGGAACTTTATATTCAGTTAAGTATTATTTTCTTCTAGTCAAGAGGGCATAGGGTCTGTATATATATATATATATATATATATATATATATATATATATATATATATATATATATATATATATATATAGTATTACAGTATTTTCACCACCATCGAGCTATAATCGATGGGCAGGCCCCTATTGGGCAACCTCTGATCAGATGGTAAGTTATATACCGAGCCTACTATGGCCGAGCGCCTATGAGCGAGTCCAGAATGGCCGAGATACCTAGCCTAGTACGGCCGAGCGCCTATGAGCGAGCCTACGACAGCCGAGCAGTTACACGTACCGAGCCTTATAGGGCCGGTCATTTATTTTACTTACTATATTGAGAGAGTTGAGTTAGTATCAACAGGTAAGTATATCTCCATATCATCTTTGACTCCTAGTTACTTTCAGTTATTATATTATCTGTTTAGTTTCAGCTTTAAGTTATTTTATTGTCTTACATACTCGGTACATTATTTCGTACTGACGTTCCTTTCCCGGGGACGCTGTATTTCATGCGTGTAGGTTCAGATAGACAGACGGATAGACCTCCTAAGTAGGTGTTGCCCGAGTTCAGCTTGATCGGTAAGCTCTACGTCCTTCGGAGTTGCCGCATCTAGGGTTTTGTGTACATATTGTGTATATATGTATATATATTATGGGTAGGTCGGGGCCTTGTTTCGATCACAGTACATCCATCAGTAGAGGCTTGTAGACATATCCTGTCAGTTAGTGCATCATGTTGGGCTTGTATGTATATTTTGGTTGGTTTGTCAGCTGTTGTAGTTATGACGGCCTTGTTGGCCCAGCTTTACATTGATGTTTAGTCAAAGCTAGTTTCCGTTCTGTTTTATATTTTGGCTTCACATATTGTCTTGCAATGTGGCCCCATGGCCAAAGTATAACATTGTATGTTCAGAGTCCCTTAGTCGCAAGTTGGTACGCTATGTTAAGTGAGGCATCGGGTGCCGGTCTCGCGCCCAGGTTCGGGGCGTGACATTTGTAGCTTGTCTAGATTTAATATTCTTCTCCCTGTACTGGGCAGTTCAGAGAAAGCGAGGAATTGATTTGTGCATGAGAGGCTTGAAATCATTATATTAGAATTTTTTTATACTGCTTTATCTTCTAAAATGTTTCACCTACTTTTAAATACCTTTATTTCTGTTAATAAAGCATTTCTTTCAAAAAAAAAAAAAAAGGTTTATTTTGTTCTGAGAAATGAAGGAAGAGTAGGGGATTGCCAAGGGTATTTGAGCTTTCCACTTAAATGATAAAGAGCTACAAAACTCACGGATTTAGCTACATCACAGTTCTTTGATGAAACTCAACTTGATTGACTTGAATAAAACTAAAAAGCTTTTATTTTTGATGAAGAACTCAAATATTTTGAGACTACACAAATTGTTAAATTGGATCGGAGACATTTGGCTAAATACTTACAAGCTTGGATTTAATATAGTGAATCAATAAGAGTGCTATAAGAAATTATACAATTTTAGTTAGAGGTAGAACAAATTGAACAAAGTGGCAGCAGATAAAATATTTTGACTTGTAGGTTAATTGGGCATATACAATACTATTACTATCTCAGAGTGAAAAAGAAGTCAAGGTAGTTTCATGGTCCTATATTACATGATTTAATTACTTCTTCCTGAATTATGTATACATTTGACTTATACTACCCTTGAAGTTCTTTTATGAAATTTAATTGCCTAGAAGTCTTAAATATTGTTGAGTTTGTCATTTCCATGTTTTTATGCTATTCTATAATTTCTTGTCCAAAATTATGTATGTGTATGTAGATTGACATTATTCTCTTTAAATATTATGTTTAATTCTTTTACAACATTCAGTAAGCAAAGAAACTACATACAATTATCATTTTCTATTGTAGCATAGTGACTGTTGCTATCATGTCTCGTTAAAACTTAGTAACAAAGTGAAGAAATTATCAGCCTCCCCTCTCCCCTAAAAAACAAAAACCTTTTTTTTTGGAACTTGTGATTTGCCTCTTTATGTAAAAATTATTCTATATGCGTCTTAAGTAAATTTGTTCTTAATCTGGTGATATTACTTGCCTGCTATAGTAGTCTATTTTAGCCAATATTTGTTTTTCAAAATCATCAGGCGTCCACCAAAACGATAATTGTGTTTGACAGAGACATGCTCTATGATACTGGGATATAGCTATGCTTGTCTAAGATAATATTTTCTTGCACATAAAAATTGTCCCTGTTTTTCTGGTGCTACAATTGTAGACTCAAGCACTCTTTTGTGTCTAACTATTATTCTTGCCTTTTGTAGTATTGAGCTTAGGGGAGACAGTACTAGACATTGTTATCTTGTGTCTAGCTCCACTCCTTTTGAAACTTCTACAAGAATGAATGATCCAAGAATTTCTTGTCTTTTGTCAAACTTTGCAGTGGTTTACTGACAAGAAGATGCGGTTCAACTTGCAAGTCTCCTTTCTGAAAGTATGTATTGATTGAAATCCAAAGCCAGGCTTGCACTAATATAACTGTTTATTAGTGTTATAGCTGAAAAATTCTCATATTATGTGAGAGACAATAAAAGATTACACGTACTGAAATATTTTCTTTTCCGTTTCTCCACAAATAACGAAGTGCATCTAATAACGTTTCTAACTAAAGATTTCACATTACTCTTTTCTTTTATAGGTTTTTTGTGCCAATGAAGAAGTGTGACCTTGACATCAAAGGGGTTTACTTTTCGCAAGTATTACTCAAACCGAAGGAACAATAGAACCAGTCAAGGTACTTACCCCCTCTGTTTCTATTTATGCGAACCCATTTGACTGGGCACGGACTTGTGGTGTAAAATGAGGCACATATATTTTGTGTGGCTATAAATTATTGCATAAAGGTAATTTGTTTCCAAATAAGGAAATAGGTCATTCTTTTTTACACGAACTAAAAAGGAAATAAGTTCACATAAATTGAAACGGAGTGAATATAATTTATAACTTCGTCATATGTCATTTAGATGTGTGTTAGCTACCTTATCCTTCTACGTTGATTCAAGTAATGCGCAGGATGCGAGAGACCAAAATTTTTCAGATTCCTCTGGATCAAACTCATAGTCCAATTCTTGAAAAGGTACTCTTTTATTAATTTATTGTTTATACCTGCTAAAGCAAGATGTTAGTACTATTGTTGGGATGGGGAATTCTCTATTATGCATTAGTATCACCATTTTCATATCTTTTTAATGAACATAAGGGATTTCCACTTGGTGCTACTGCTAGTACATAGAGCTAGAGATGGTGTTTTATTGGGAAGAGGAGTAGTAATGTACTAGCGTAGACATATCCACAGGAAAGAGGGATCAAAAGTATTGTTGCTTTCTCGTCCTCACTTGCTTCCCCAAATTATTATGTTCTCTTAGTTGGGTGACTAAAATTGCTTTAAGAATGCAAGTTATTAATGTTTCTGATGATCACATTTTTTTTCTTTGGTGACCGCCTGATATGGATGTTTCTTAGACTTGTTCACTTTCTGGCCAAAGGGTTCTGTTTTTGAGTCGCCATCAAAAATAGAAACGTAGTGTAGCTTCTGATCTGATTATATGTTTTCATCTTATTGCATTTTGGTGATGCTATGTTACCATGAATGCAACATTTTGGCAAGTGCACCTGGTGTGAATTGAAGTTAAGTAACATGTTGTTCCTTTGTCGTATCGAATATCAGTTCTGATGATAATCTCCGTTATTATTCATTATGTATGAAAATCACGTGTGAAATCTTCTCCTTTGAGCTTGCATTCTATTGGTTTCTATTTAATATTTGATTTCTTTTTCAATGTGTAGGAAAATTTTTGTGATGCGATTAAAAGTAGTGGCCAAAGTCGGTTTGATCCATTTGAAATTATTGATGAAGACTTTTGGACAATACATTTGATTTTGTAAAGTTCATATTTAGCACACAACTTGAAGCAATTTGCTTTATTGGTTGATTGTAGTACATGAAATGTATTCCTTTTTTCGAAGTAAATTGCATGTATGTGTTTAAAACAATCTATTTTTTTTTATTGATTAATGAAGTGCTTGAGATCTTTATACTTATGTAATGACCTCTAATATATGATAAATATGTATTTGTTAATAAATGCAATCATAGGGTATATAAAAAAAATAAAATATTTTTTTAAAAGCATAGTAACAAAGACCACGCTTTAGAAGTGCAGCTTTAGGAGCCACACTTGAAAAGCGTGGCCGATGAGGTAATGAAGGCCTTGCTTTAGAAGTGTAGCTTTAGGACATGAAAAGTGTGGCCATAGGAAAGTGTAGCCTTTGCCTTATGAAAAGCGTTACGCTTGTTTAGGCCACCCCTTGAAAAGCATTGCCTTAGGTCGAAAAGTGTGGTCTATGATCAAAATCCACACTTTCATATAGTTTAGACCACATTTTTCGGGTGTGGTTAAATGCTTAATTTGTTGTAGTGATTCCCGTATAGTAACCAAGCAAGGCGATTAGGTATATTCCTATCTGAACCGCAAATCCGTTTCCGATGCTCAGGTTCAAGATCTTACTCTACTCAATCTTATATGCAATCTAGAATTCCCTCTCCTGAGTTCAATCCTAGATTCGTAGATAGTATTCAATTGGTAATCAAGTAATCATATAATTAAGTACAAGATTGAATAAATAAACTAATATAATAAAATAATAAGAACAATTCATATTTCAAACTACAACATTCATGTAGCACCCCACAACTCTAGAACTAATAAACTATGAAACTAAAAGAAGAGAAGAGAAGCAAAACTAGTTAAAAGCCTCCTTCAAAGCGTGGTTTGTGTTCTCCCCTCCAAAGTGACGTGTTCTCCTCCCAAATATATGTTAGATCCTCTCCAAATTAGGTTTAAGACCCCTTTTATACGAGTTGAGACCGTGTAGGACCGAAATAACCTTTTTTCGGGCGAAATAGAAAAATGTCTCGCACGCAGGTCCAGGCCAGCGCCTCACGCTGGACCTGGCGCTAAAACCAATACGTTATTTCATCTTCAATTCCAAGTGCTTTTTTTGATTGTAATTCCCTTTTCTTTTGTCTTGCACTTGGGGGGACAAACACCAATGGGTGTTCCCCCCTTTGTCTCCTTATTTTTTTATTCTTTTTCTTCCGTATTCTATTCAATTTTGCTCCAAATCTCTTCATCTTCACATCGCTTTATTCCTACACAGTTAAAATATAATATTAAGCACAAAGTAATATAATTAATACTCAAAATATTGTTAAAAGTAATAGAATGTGAGGCAACAATAGTTAAATATATGCATTTTTGGCCTAACGTCACTAGGCTGCGAGGCCTACCTCGCGATAGAGCATTAAATGCAAAGGCTGGGGCGAGTTGTAGACCGGGTGGCGCCAGGTGGGGCACGAGGGGCAGCGCACTATGGAGCACACATCACCATCTCTAGCGCAAGGAACACGTGGGACTGGGCAAGCAACACCAGCTCTGGCGCGAGGTCCTCTGTGCTTTGGGGCGCGAGGTCCGTTTTTAGGACTCCTTCATGAATGTTTGACCTCTTAACATGCTCTCGTACTTATTCAAATACCAAAATTCAACTAAAAACTTGTTTGTACCTTAAGACAAAGAGAAAAATATCTAATTAAGCTAAACTAAACAACGAATTGGCTTGCCTCCTATGAAGCGCCTGATTTAACGTCCCAGCATGATCAATACAACATCACAGTGGGTTGCCTTCCTTAAAGCGCCTGATTTAACATCACGACAGGACGCAAAATATTCCCTCAAGTGTTACATCCCGTACTTTTCTACGTTGGATTTGTCATAAGATATCAATGACAAGACTATTTTTGAGGTTGTAAGTGCTTATGATATTTATATCAAGTGATAAGTAAGTGTTAGTATAAAATCATGGAATATAGAATTAGTTATTAAGTGTCATTTGTATAAATTCACATGGAATCACAAGGATAAGGGGGGCTTATGACTAATAAACTTTATAAGGATTAAGGTGGCAGCAAGTAGGGAATTCAATATTGACTAGGCAAGTCTTGGAGACAGGTGGAAAGATTAGAGAGTTTGGTGGCTTAGTCATCAAATTATTGGGGTGGATAAGTAGTTAAAAAATTTGGATAGGCTTGACTTGATAACCCTCCCAACGTGGCAGCCAAGAAAAGCCCAATAAATGACTCTTAAGTCATAGAGCAAGATGTCACATTTAGAAAATTAGTGGATAAGTTAGGTGGGAACATCACCCCCTACGTGGCAATAAGTAAAAATGACTCAAACATCCAAATGGTGACTCTTTGGTTTCTGGGATTAGGTAGCATTTTAGGGGAAATTGTGGGCTGCCACATGGCATGAAGTTGGCCAAGGGCGGCACTAATTGTGCATATATGAGTCATAGCACTTAAAATACATGATTTACACGTGTAAAGTTTGGTGATGATTCATCAGGTGTGTACCTAGAGGATTATACGTGTAGAATGGAAAGAAAGTCTTTAATGTTAGCAATATAACATCCCGTACTTTAGTACTAGGATGTCACCACATGGCTACATAGTAAAGAGAAACAAGTGACTAATACAAGTTATCATGGAGGTGGCATCTTTATAGCTAATTAGGAAATTATGGATAAGTATTGCTAGTAGTAGAACTAGATAAAGATTAGGTAGAATAAAAGGGGTGGATACGTGTACAAATTAGTTGAGGTTATGGAATGGGTGTTTAATTTTATTAGATGACCATGTGTCATAAATTAAGTAAAGAATGGAGGGGGGAGGATCTCATGTGTAGTTTGGGGGACAATATTTAGTGACTAAGCACTACTAGAGGCAAAGGTGGCATTCCTATAAATGGTGACTCTTGGTTTATGTGGTTAGGTGGCATCTTTAGGGAATTTTGGGGCATAAGTAAGCCACAAAAGCAGGGCCCACAACCCACTTTATAAGAGATCTTCCTACATTTTTAAGTGAGATGTATTTACATAGCTAGTAACGAAAAGGCTCTCACTTTGCTTACTATATTCCACAACGTTTTCTAGTCTTTTTAAGAAGGAGTATTTGGTTCTTGTTCAAAGATTTAAGAAGGAGAAAAATTTGTTCTTGGAAAGCTCAAGTGAAAGCAGTTGATAATTTCTTCAAGTAAGGTATGTTAAGGCTATCCTTCCTTTCTTTTATCATGATCCAAGTAACGATATGAAATGTAATATTATTCCATAAATGGTTCTACTCTTAGCAGTTAAGGATGTCTATGTTATTCATTCCGGTAAAGTTATATTCAAGTATGTCTAAGTGCATTCCTAAGTTCCCTATTGAAGTATTTGATAAAGATGTTAATGTTTATAAAATAGTGATACATGCATCCTCATGCATTTACCACCGTGCTACGGCCGGTTGGGCAGACATGCATCTTCATTTACCACCGTGCTACGTCCGGTTGGGAAGTGATGCATTTACCACCGAGCTACGACCGATTGGGCAGTTATACATTTACCACCGAGCTATGGCCGGTCGGACAGTCATGTATTTACCACCCGCTACAGCCGGTCGGGCAGTTACCATTGATCAATTGGGCTGTCATGCATCATACGATATGGATAATAGTCTCAAAGAGAAGCATTATATATATAGGTATAATAAGTATGCATATACAGAGATTCAGGTTGATTCGTATATGTCTTTAATTAATATTGACTTATTGTTATGTTTCAGTTCCGCCTTACATACTCGGTACATTATTCGTACTGACGTCCTTTTGTTTGGGACGCTGCATTCATGCCTGCAGGTATAGATAATCAGTTTGATGAGCCCTCATAGTAGATGAGGTTGGCATTCAGCGAAGGATCGGTAAAACTCCACCTCATTCGGAGTGCAACCGGGTCTATGAGTCATCATGTCAGAGTTTTGCCACAGACTTATGGGTAGGCCGGTACCCTATCCCATTTGATGTCGCATAATCTTAGAGGCTTTGTAGACAGAGGTTCATTTTATACAGTATGCCAGAGGCCTTGACGGCCCATATGTATTCATGATTTAAGAATGATGGTTCATTGATACAGTGTTTGCTCACTTATAGTTATACATTATGAGTTGTGGCCATGTTGTCCCACGATAGTTAAAAAATAAAAGGTTACAAAGTGGTTCGCTCGGGCCAGTACAAAACCGGGTGCCAGCCACGCCTCCCCATATTTGAGGAGTGACAAAAGTGGTATCAGAGCGGGTTGTGTCCTAGGAAGTCTACAAAGCCGTGCCTAGTAGAGTCTCACTTATGGGTGTGTTGTGCACCACATTTATAATTGAGAGGCTATAGGGCATTTAGGAAATGTACCCTTCTTTTGTTTCCAGATCGTGCCATAGATCTAAGTCGTAAGAAGTCAGTATGAAACTTCCACCTTATTTTGTATGCACCAGAGGTGCAAGTATCATAGTAGAGCTTTATGGCGTAGATGTAATTTCTACCTATGTGAAAGGGAGGTTATGAAAGTGACAGAAGATACGATGCGAGATTGAAAGGTAAGTAAGGTAAAGGTGAAGAAGATATGAGATACTCAGGTACAAAAGGTTGCGAATAGTCTAGACTTCAGATAGAGGTTGAGTTTTAGATTAGTTTACAGAAAAGACCCTAGCAAAAATTTTGTAAATCTCTAAGAGTTAACATTCGAGGACGAATGTTTGAAAAGGGGGGAAGGATGTTACATCCCGTACTTTTCTACGTTGGATTTGTCATAAGATAATTGACATAAGTTCAATGACAAGACTATTTTTGAGGTTATAAGTGCTTATGATATTTATATCAAGTGATAAGTAAATGTTGGTATAAAGTCATGGAATATGAAATTAGTTATAAGTAGATAAGTGTCATTTGTATAAATCCACATGGAATCATGAGGATAAGGGGGCTCATGACTAATCAACTTTATAAGAATTAAGGTGGCAGCAAGTAGGGTATTGATTAGGCAAGTCTTGGAGATAGGTGGCAAGATTAGGGAGTTTTGGTGGCTTAGTCATCAAATTATTGGGGTAGATAAGTAGTTAAAATGTTTGGATAGGCTTGAATTCATAAGCCTCCCAACGTGGCAGCCAAGGAAAGCCCAATAAATGACTTTTAAGTCATAGAGCAAGATGTCACATTTAGGAAATTGGTGGATAAGTTAGGTGGGAACATCACCCCCCACGTGGTAACAAGTTAAAATGACTCAAACATCCAAATGGTGACTCTTTGATTTATGGGATTAGGTGGCGTTTTAGGGGAAATTGTGGGCTGCCACATGGCATGAAGTTGGCCAAGGGTGGCACTAATTATGCATATATGAGTCATAGCACTTAAAGTACATGATTTACACGTGTAAAGTTTGGTAATGATTCATCAGGTGTGTACCTAGAGGATTACATGTGTAGAATAGAAAGGAAGTCTTTAATATTAGCAGTATAATATCCCGCACTTTAGTACTAGGATGTCACCACATGGCTACATAGTAAGGAGCAACAAGTGACTAATATAAGTTATCATGGAGGTGGCATCTTTATAGCTAATTAGGAAATCATGGATAAGTATTGCTAGAAGCAGGACTAGACAAATATTAGGTAGAATAAAGGGGTGGATACGTGTACAAATTAGTTGAGATTATGGAATGGGTGTCTAATTTTATTAGATGACCATGTGTCATAAATTAAGGAAAGAGTGGAGGGGGGAGGATCCCATGTGTAGTTGTGGGGGACAATATTTAGTGACTAAGCACTACTAGAGGTAAAAGTGGCATTCTTATAAATGATGACTCTTGGTTTATGTGGCTAGGTGGCATCTTTAGAGAATTTTTTGGGCATAAGTAAGCCACAAAAGTGGGGCCCACAACCCACTTTATAAGAGATCTTTCTACATTATTAAGTGAGATGTATTTACATAGCTAGCAACAAAAAGGCTCTCACTTTGCTTACTATATTCTACAACGTTTTCTAGTATTTTTAAGAAAGAGTGTTTGGTTCTTGTTCAAAGATTTAAGAAGGAGCAAAAATTGTTCTTGGAAAGCTCAAGTGAAAGTAGTTGATAATTTCTTCAAGTAAGGTATGTTAAGGCTATCCTTCTTTTCTTTTGGCATGATCCAGCTAACGATACGTAAACGTAATGTTATTCCATAAATGGTTCTACTCTTAGCAGTTAAGGATGTCTATGTTATTCATTCCGGTAAAGTTATATTCAAGTATGTCTAAGTGCGTTCCTAAGTTCCCTATTGAAGTATTTGATAAAGATGTTAAAGTTTATAAAATAGCGATACATGCATCTTCATGCATTTACCACCGTGCTACGGCCGGTTGGGTAGACATGCATCTTCATTTACCACCGTGCTACGTCCTGTTGGGCAGTCATGCATTTACCACCGAGCTACGACCGGTTGGGCAGTTATACATTTACCACCGAGCTACGGCTGGTCGGACAGTCATGTATTTACCACCCGCTACGTCTGGTCGGGCAGTTACCACTGATCAGTTGGGCAGTCATGCATCATACGATATGTATAATAGTCTCAAAGAGAAGTATTATATATATAAGTGTAATAAGTATGCATATACAGAGATTCAGACTTTGCCCATTGTCTAAAAAGTGCCATCACTCTTGGGATCTCGTATTTCGATAGCTCCATGCTTCGTAGCCCGTACTAATTCAAATGGACCCGACTATCTAGACTTGAACTTCCCAAGAAAGAATTTCAACCTTGAATTGAACAATAGAATGACTTGACCTGGTTCAAACTCACGATGCAAAATTTGTTTGTCATGTCATCTCTTTGTTTTCTCTTTATACAGCTTCGCATTATCATAAGCGTGAAATCGACACTCTTCGAGCTTATTGAGTTGAAACATTCATTTTCCCCAGCTAGATCCATATCAAAGTTTAGCTTCTTGAGTTCCGAATATGCCTTGTGCTCAAGCTCAATAGGCAAGTGACAAGCCTTCCCATAAACCAACCTGTACGACGAAGTGCCAATTGGAGTTTTGTACAAATTTAAATATGCCCGTAGATTGTCATCCAACTTGCTAGACCAATCCTTTCTACTTGCGCTCACTGTCTTCTCCTAAATTTTCTTCACCTCCCTATTCGAAACCTCGACTTGACCACTATTTTATGGATGATAGGCAGTTGCGACCTTGTGTTTCACCCCATATTTAGCCAAGAGGTTGCCCAGTAATTTGTTAAAAAAGTGAGTACCTACATCACTAATCAAATCACACGGAGTTTCACATCTCGTGAAAATATTTTTCTTCACGAAGATCACCACCACCTTAGCATTATTCGTAGGCAAAGCCACAACCTCTACCCACTTTGACATATAATCAACTGCAACAAAGATGTACCTATGGCCATTGGAGGATGGAAATGCCCCCATAAAGTCTCTTTCCCAAACATCGATGATTTTGACCTCAAGTATGCCCTTCAATATCATCTCATGACTCCTTGAAATTGTACCTGTTCTTTGGCACCTATCATATTTTTTCACAAAGGCATGTGCATCCTTGAACATAGTGGGCCAATATAATCATGATTGCAACACCTTTACATCCATTTTGTCTCCACCATGGTGCCCTTCATAAGGTGATTCATGGAAATCATGCAAAATTGCTTCCATCTTCTCCTTAGGGACACAACGGCGCACCAACTAATCTACACATTGCTTAAATAATAACGGCTCATACCATAGATAAAATCTAACATCATGCATGAAGTTTCTCTTACCATCTGGTGACAACTATGACAAAGTCACCCTATTTACAATGAAGTTCACATAGTCAGCATACCATGGGGTCGCACCAGTTGTGATGGCTAACAATTGATCATTAGGATGTGTGCTGAATTTCACCCTCTTCATCAACATGTGTGCGAGTTTCCAAGCGCGACAAGTGATCAACTACCTGACTTTTGGTCCCCTTTCAGTCTCTGATTTCCACATCAAATTCCTACAAAAGAAGGACCCAAAGAATAAGTCTAGGCCTTGAATCCTTTTTCTCAAACAAATACCTGATAGTTGTATGGTCTGTGTAGATGATGACTTTAGTTCCCACCAAGTAGGCTCTAAATTTTTCAAAAACTTATAATACAGCTAGCAACTCTTTTTTCTGTAAGTATGTAATTTATCTGTGCTGGGTTTAGAGTTTTGCTAGAGTATTAAATCGAGTGGAACACTTTGTTTTTTTCCTCTAGCCCAGTACGACACCAGTTGCCGTGTCACTGGCATCACACATTAACTCAAAAGGCTCCACCAGTCTAGGGCGGTGATAATTGGTGCAGTCACCAATATATTTATAAGATCCTCGTACGCCTTCAAGAAATGCTCATCAACCTTGAAAGTCATGTCCTTCTCAATTAATCTGCACAAGGGAGCAGAAATCTTAGATATTAATGAATCTGCGATAGAAATCTACATGCCCCACAAAGCTTCTGACTCCTTTGATAGAGATTGGAGGTGGCAGTTTGTCAATTGCATCCACTTTTGCCTTGTCCACCTCCAACCTATCTTTGGACACTTTGTGTCCGAGTACAATTCCTTCTCGTACCATAAAATGACACTTATCCAAATTTTGCACTAAGTTTGTCTCTTCATACCTAGCAAGAACTTTACTCAAATACTTTAAGCATTCATCAAAATATGATCCAAAGAACGAAAAATCATCCATAAACACTTTAACAAATGTTTCTACCATATCAGTGAAGATTGCCTTCATGCACCTTTGAAACAGTCGCTGGTGCATTGCACAACCCAAACAGCATTCGCTTAAAAGCATAAGTGCCATAAGGACAAGTGAAGTTAGTCTTCTCTTGATACTCTGGTGCAATTAATATCTGATTATAGCCATAATATCAATCAAGAAAATAGTAATAGTCTTGTCCGGCCAACCTATCTAACATCTGATCAATGAAGGGAAGGGGGAAGTTATCCATCTAGTAGTATTATTCAATTTCCGGTAGCCTATGCAAATTTTCCAACATGTGACAGTTCTAGTTGGAATTAATTCATTATTCCCATTTATGACCACCATTATTCCATCCTTCTTAGGCACACACTGTACTGGACTTACCCATTTGCTGTCAGAGATGGGAATGATAACATCTAGCCACTTGATGACTTCCTTTCTTACCACTTCCTTCATGACTGGATTCAAGTGGCGTTGGTATTCCACACTTGGTTTGTGCCCATCCTTCATGAGAATTTTATGCATACAAAACCCTGGGCTAATACCGCGAATGTCAGCCATGGTCCATCCAATCGCCCGCTTGTGCTCTCTAAGCACGTGAAGCAACTTTCCCTTCTGCAAAACAGACAACTCAGAAGATAAAACAATAGATAAGGTTTCATTAGCACCCAAATAAGCATGATAAAGATGAGAGGGTAGGGGTTTGAGCTCCAATTTGGGAGCTTCTTCGATGGACGACTTGGGTGGCGGCCCAGTTGGTCTATCTAGAGGCTCGAAATTGATCATTCCTTTGATGTAAGAACATGCATCCAGATGATGCACCATCTCCTTAACCGCATCATCCAAGTGAATGTTGTTAAACAATATAAGTACTTTCTCTAGAGAGTCATCCAGATATGCACCCACATCATTTTTTTCTTCTTCTTTTTCAACCATAGATATCATAGCTAAATCCTCAAAGTGACTTAGAAGCTATTTGCCTTATACACATTAAAGACTGCTTCCACATCATCAACCCAGAGAATTATTTTTCCTTCATGAACTTTTATCACAGCATCATCGGTGGCTAAGAGAGGTCGTCCCAAGATGATGGGGACGTGTTCATCAGCTTCATAGTCTAGTATAATAAAATCTGCTGGAAGAATAAATTGCCCAAACTGTAGTAGCACATATTATATCACCCCATCGGGATGGACAATAGGTCAATCAGTAAGCTACAACATGATAGTGGTTGGCCTTGAGGCCCCCAACCCCAATTGATTGAAACTGAGATTGACATCAAATTTATGCTAGCCCCCAAATCACAAAGTGCCCGTCCCACATCTACCTCACCAATTCGAACAGGGATGGGGAAGCTCCTACAATCCTTCAAATTTTGGGGAAACTTCCTTTGAATTCGTGAGGTGCACTCTTCAATAAGTGCCACTGCTTCAAACTCTGTCAATCTTCTTTTATTAGCCACAATATTTTTGATGTACTTAGCATATTTTGGAATTTCACGTAACACATCAACCAATGGGAGATTCAATTGGATTTGGTTCAGCATATCAAGAAATTTGTTGAACATTCTGTCATCACTTTTATTCTTCAATCTTTGTGGGAAGTGAGGTAGTGGCCTTGCAACTTGAATCTTTTCTCTTTCCTCAGTTTCTTTCTCTGTTTCTCCCATAGCTTTAGGGACCAGTTCGCCTTTAGGGGTGACTCTCTCTTTCTTTCTTTTTGGTAGCTCTTTGAATTCTCTACCATTGCTTAAAGTTACAGCATTTACATGAGGATTGTTCTCTGTATCACTTCGGAGGGCCCCTGCAGGACGGGTATTTTGGTGAGTAGCCACTGCCCAGTCTGCGTCTCTAAATTTCAAAAATCAGTCCTTAGTTATTGATTGTCTGTTCAAAGCTGTTGGTTGTTAATTAGAAGCTTTTTCAACATATCATTGGTTCTTTCTTCTTCCTATTGAGGTGGTTTTTGGGGCTGATGATAGTTTCCTTGGGGTCTGTATTGATTTGACTAACTTGATTTTCACCCCATGAGAAGTTCAGGTTGTTCCTCCAATTGGGATTATAAGTGTTCCCATATTATATATTTTGGTTCATTGGACCTCTACCCTACTGGCCCCCATAATAAATAGATTCTGGATTCACTAGATATTGGTCACTCATTTGACCATCTCCACAAATTTTACAACATATGGCCATCCCTTGCACCTGCTGCATCTGATGCCCTTGACCCATTGCCATCTTAGCCACTTGGTTAGTAAGTTTAGAAATTTCTGCCCGCATGGCTGACATCTCATCCAGCTCGAGTGTACCTATTGCTTTATGTCTTACCATTATTCTTGGTTCACCCTCACCTTGCCAGTTATGATTGTTTGTAGTGAAAATATTTAGTAGAGTCTGAATCTCACTGTATGGATTTTGCATGCAACTTCTTCCACAAGTTGAATCTAGACTCAATTTGGAGGTCTCGTCCAACCCAGTCCACAAAAGTATGACCCAACACTTCATCAGTTTGACAGTGATGCGGACAATCTATGAGTAGCTTTTTATATCTTTCCCAGGTTTGATGTCTCGCCATCTTTTCGTTGAAAATCCAGAATTCGGCTCCTCAGTGACTTTATTTTCTTTGTGGGATGGAATTTAATAAGGAATTTCTGAGCTAGGTCATCCCATGTGCATTGCGTTTGGTAGCTATTTGTTCAACCATTCCTTTGCTTCCCCTATCAGAGAAAAAGGAAACAAAGTTAGTCTGACATAGTCCTTGGAGACATTTAGATTGTTGTATATATCCGTAATCTCAAAACAATTCTGCATATGCCTTTGGGGATCTTCACTCAACAAACCCACAAATTGCCTTGTGGATTGAATCAGTTGCACCATGTACTATTTCAGCTCGAAGTTCCCAGTTATGTCAGGCTTCACGATATCCTGGGTCATGTTCGCGAGACTAGGCCTTGGGGCCTCAAATCACCAGTCTCTCATCATTCTCTGCCATCTCGATTGGCTGTGGTTGGACTACAATGCCCAACTCTGTAGTTCTTGATATTGTTTCCGCCTCCCTCCTTAATTTGTGAAAGAATATTTCGGGTTTAGTATCAAAAGGAGGAAGATTGTTCAAACTGTTACTTGTTCTTAGCATTGAATATGAACACCTGTAGAGTCAGAACAGTAAAACAAATTAAATCTTGAACAAAAACAAATAAAATCTTATTTCAAACAAGTAGTTAATTTCTAAATCCCCGGAACGGATGCCAAAAACTTGTTGGGTCCATACGCACATGCAAGTATACATGGTCGACAAGTAATAAAGTGATGAGAAAGTATCGTCCAACGAGGATTTACGATCAACTATTGTCCAATCTAAACTATTTATAAATTTATTGCTCAAGTGGATGTGAAGAAGATGATTGTGATTTTTTTGACTAAACATTACTACGAAATTACTAAACAAGCTAACAATTCAAAAGTGCGAAAAATAACCAAGCAAACACTTAGAGGTGTCAATGAGATGGGAATATTCCGGGGTTATGGGATTAATGGCTCTCCTATTGCGTTCTTCCAGTAGATTTAATCACTTAACTTATCTAATTTGTTGATTAATAGGGTTTATTATGCTCTCGAAGTCCTTTCGATGCTTTTCTCACCTATTCAAGCCAACCTAATACTATATATCTATAGAATTAGAATTAAAAAGAATGCATGTAGATTTCCTGCGAAAATAACCAAGTAAGAAAACTATAATATGTCTATCCTATTCGCGAATCTATTCTCTGATGCACGGATTCGAGATCGTATTCTACTCAATCTGATATGCAATCTATTTTGATTTCAACAAGAGTTGGCAAATGGGGGGCCGGATCGAAAATGGGTAATGAAAAATGGATAATTTTTCAGACCCGACCCATATTTAATACGGATAAAAAACGGATTATCCGGCATGTCACACCCCACCTGTTGTACGCAAAAGTACGTTGTAAGTCAATTGATGTAAGATCGGAAATAAGTTCCTCTTTGAAAGTATATAAAGTAATCTAATGATGTTACATCCTGTATTTCGGTTCAATATACAAACGACTAGGTTGAGGACGAGCGCACTTAAACGTGAGAAAGGGGATTTTGGACAAATAAAAATGAGCTGCTTGCTTACCCGACGTGCTTGCTTAACCAACTTACTTTCCATCCTACTTTCTTGAGACACTTGACATATGTCTAAATTATTTAACGAGGATGAGACACATGTTTCAAAATAGAAAAAGAACCAACATGTATCACCTACTTGATTAAGTAGGTGACAAGTAGGAGCATCACCTACTTAGAGTTTGTGGACCAAATTAAAAGGGAAAGGAAAGGGATAGAGATGGGCAGCCCAACCCATCTACCCAAGCCCATTAGTAGGGCCATATATACATAGATATTTCACTTAAAAAATAATTTAGAATCCCTCTCTCTCTATTTCAACGTAAAGGAGATCCAAAATATCATCCCAAGACCTCTCTCAGCGTTATCCTAGGGTTCAAGACCAAATCCACAAGTTGGTAACATGATTTCTCTCTTGGAAGTTCAAGATCACCTAGTTATCTCTATACTTTTTTGTTTGGGGTAAAGAGTTTGTTTGAGCTTAAAATAAAACTTAGTTGGACAAGTATTATTGCTGCCAAGGTAAGGTTTAACTTCTCCTATATGTATTTAAGATCATCTATGTATATCTAGTTGATTTGATAAAAGGGAACTTGTGAAGTAGGTTGAACTTCATGTTGAAGTGTTGTAGTTGCTAGACTATTTTGGAGTTGAATTCATGATGTTTTATGGCTGAAGATCAGTAGAAATAACTTAAGAATACTATTGCTATTGTGGTTGATGTGTTCGGAAGGAGTGAAGGCTTGGAAAAGTGCAAGTTAGAACTTGGTTGTTGGGTAAGATGGTGTGGACTGTTTTGGTAATGTATTGTAATGAATATAAGGTTAGATATTGATATATATATATATGTTTGTTGACATTCTGGACATGTTGGTCTTGTTTGTTTGATTTGAGGAAAGTGAAAAGAAAAAGGGGAGGTGCTGTCCAAAGTTTCGTAGATGAGCTAGTCGCTCATTTGTGTATAGTTCTAACTTTTGTAAGATTAACAATGGTCCCTTATTGATTATTGTAGATTGAAGTACTAACTGGCTGAATCAATGTCGTGTGGTTAAGTAATCTATAAAGGTATGTTAAGGCTATCCCTTCTTTCCTTTTTGCATGATCCATATGATACAAACGAATCGAGCAAACGCGCAACTTTCACAAATGGCACTATTCTTAGAAGTACTAGGGGTGTCTATGTCCTTGATTCCCCATGTGTCCGATTATTCTATCATTTTTTCAAGGGTCTCATAAAATATGTAAGTTGATAAAGTTTATTTCATGATATTAATCGAAGGCATATTGATCTTATGCCATTTTGAGAGATCTTATTGACATACTTCCTTATGCATTGCATTCATTTATACATGTACATTGACCCATGACCTGATGGTGTTATATACGCGTATATTATAATGTATATGGGGTATGGGAAAAGGTTACGGCATTATATACCCTCCACCACCTGATCAACTGGTATACATTGATGATTTCGCCCACTGAGGCCGAGATGATATGATGGGATGCCCTTAGAGGCTTGATGATGTTACGTACGTATATAACTATGCATGGTATGACATTTATATGCATATGCATGACATTATAAATGTTTCATGATTCACAGAGCTATTCAGACTTATAGGTTGAGTCCTTTACTCCATGGTTCTTTCATGTCTTTTATATACTGATTTTCATGCCTTACATACTCGGTACTTTATTTGTACTGACATCCCTTTTGGCTGGGGATGCTGCGTTTTAAGCCTACAGGTCCCGATAGATAGGTTGGAAGTCCTCCTTGTAATCTATCAGCTCAACGGAAGGTGTTGGTGCACTCCACCTGCTCTGGAGTTGCCTATTTGGTCAGTATGCTTTGGACATGTATTGATTGGTATAGCAGGGCCCCGTCCCGGTCTTTATGATGCTTATGTACTCAAAGAGGCTTGTAGATATCTTTCATGTATATGGATGATTGTATGGCCATTTCGGCCTATGTTTTGAGTGTTCAAATAATTATTTCGGTCTTATAGGCTCGTATGTCACATATATAAGTTTGTATACCATGTTCGATCATCCTATGTCAAGTATTCTCTTATGTTTAATTCTTGTTATCTCATGACGACCTTTCCAGTTCATTTATCCATGATAGTATGATAAGAAGGATACGTTACATTGGTACTCAGTTGAGTTAGGCACCGGGTACCCGTCGCAGCCCTTCGGTTTGGGTCGTGGAAAGAGTTGTATCAGAGCAGTTTTGTCCTTGGGAGTCTGCAAGCCATGTCTAGTAGAGTCTTGTTTATGGGTGTGTTGTGCACCACACTTATAAGAAGGAGTCTACAGTGCATTTAGGACTGTTACTCTTTCTTCTTACTCTAGATCGTGTGGTAGAGCTCAGTTGTAAGAATTCAAACTCCCCAATTCTATCTTTTTCGTAATACAACGTTACCTACATCTAGAAAGACCATTGGTAAGAGATTGAATGTGGTTGTGGAAGAGTTGATTCAGAGGAACTCGATTTTGCATCATGCTTATGATGAGTAAATGTAAGGTCTTCAGCAGATCATGTGTGTACTAAGATGTGTAAGCTTCTCTAAAAGGATTCCTAAGGCATGAATATCTATCCACCCATGTGGTAAAAAGCAATGAGAGAATCAGAAGATAGATGCAAGTTTCAACAAGTAAAAGAAGCAAGGTGAAGAAGGGTACAAGGTACCCAGTTAATGAAGATTATCAATATTTATAATCTAGGCAGAGAATATAAGCATTTTGAGTTACCTTCAACAGTAACAGAGGTATGAACAATTGTACACACCCATATCAGTTAGGCCCTATGGGAGCAAACAAATATAGTTTAAGAGAAGGACAGGATATCAGGATTTAGTTATGGTTAGAGTAACCCAAAATGGTGGATGGATTGTTAGCATTAGCTGACATTTCCGAAGGATATTGCAAATATGGTAATAGTTTCTCCTTGTGAGACACCCAGATAGTGCACTCTAGAATAGTACAGTTAGATATAAATACTAGCATGTTTATAAAATTCAGAAGATGCCACTGGAATCCTAGAAGGGATAAATATTTAACTTAGCATGGCTCCCATCCCTAGTTAAGAGAGAACGTTAGGCGACCCGAAGAGCTAGTGGATGGAGCAATGGGAGCTAAAAGCGAAAGAATATATTATTGAAAATTTCAGAATAAAGTGATAGATAGAAATGTTAGCAGGAGAATAAGAAGAGAGTAAATGAAGCATTATGACTAAGAAGTGATAAATGAGCGATAATGGTAAATCAAAATATAACAGGATGACAGAGTCTATAGTCAAGTGAAGGAAAAGACAAGAGGTGATAGGCCTTGAGGCAATAAAAGAGTATAAACCATAAAGTCATATCCCCATTTTGAGAAATGAGTTGGTGACTCCAACATAATTACTTGAAGGAAAAGTTAGACCCCGGAGTAATAGAAATTAGTATGGGCTAGTGAACAAGATAAACTGAACATGAATTAGGGACCGAAGGATTTTATAATAGTCGGCATTGTGAGAGTTTCAGAGATAGCGTTCTGACAATAATAGAATGGAAAACAAGAGAATAACCTTTAAAATTCATTTAGGAAGACGCTTCCTTAAAGAACTTAAGGGACTAAGTGTGCCAGTTACACTAAGTGTCACCCTCATGAGTAAGAAATTTCGTTATCCTTGGTACAAAAGGGTTACCGCAAGGCGAATAAGAGTCAGTGAAGATGTGAAAAGGCACCAAAGATGAAGAGAGGGGGGAAGATGGTGTGATATGGTATTAAGTCGGAGTTATGTGATTTAAGTAACTATGGAATAGTAAAGGACAAATGCAGTAAAAATGCGACAAGAATGAAGTTGCATTTATTCAGATCTTACAGATATGTTATGACTCCAGAACATTATGCAAGCACGATGTCGGGGAGAGGCAGTAAGGGTTCCTGCCAGGATGTTATTCATAAATAAGTGTGAATGAACACTTGAAACATAAGGAGCTAGTGCGAGAGGTAAGTCAAGACAAATGAAATAACCCAAGAGAGATTACGCGGAATATAGATATGAGAATGGACCAACGAGTAGTTAATAGTTGATTCAGGAAGAGTCTAGTTATGGCTAGACGAGAGGATACAGATAAATCACCAGATCATGCAAGATAAACATAGTGAACCCCAACAAAGGGAATTCAGTCTCGCATATATAACATCGTGATCCTTGAGAAATATTCAAATAGGTGTTGGGGTAGTTAAAGGTACCGTATAACTGTTAATGAAATATTAGAGAGTGCCACTGGGGAGATAGTCAAAATTTAAGTTCAGAAGCAACCCTACGAGCACAAGGGCGTAGAGGTAAGTAGCTAAGGATAATTATAGGCGAGGAAGAACATCAAAAATTCTGTCAGGTAAACGATGTAATAAGCTCGCAACCTTACAAGAGTCAGAGGGTCTTCCCTAAGTACTACAACGAAAGACTAGCTGAAAAAAGAAGGAGAAAAGTTTCAACCTAAGCATAGTAACTTGAAGAAGAAAATGTCTTGTAACAACAGTCTCACTTCATAAGAAAGTGGCACCTATCATGACTAATGAACGGGTAGTAAGTGATATTCGAGATCATATGGGTTGCATGGAATTCCAATATGTGTGGGCACCAAGATAAGCCATGTATCCATGCAGCATATGGAAGAACGACCAGGAAAAGTAATTTCTTATATTTAAATATAACTGAGAAGGCACAAAAGGAAATCTATGGTGCTAGCAAGTTAAAGGAAGGTTGCGAGTAGTATAAATCAATATATGTAGGTCGCAAGCTAAAGTATGGTAGAATGACAAGGTTCTAGGTAGATAGGAGTAAGGATAAGAAAATGTGGGTGGGAAGGTGACAAGAATAGGTAAGGCATCGAGATTAAACCCATAAAACAAGATAGCTAATAGTTTCCATAAGTTATAGAAAGCTCAGTATAGCATGAATGAACTCAGAGGAGTCTAAGACTAGGAGCATTTAGAAGAGATGGAATACTGCCCTGGTAATTGAATAAGAGTGTAATTGTGAAAGATAAGAGGATGCCGTTTAGGCATTTGATTGAGTAATGATATAAAGAAAAGTGATTTTATGAATTGCACGGGATTAGAATACCCCCATAAGATGAATCACATTGGGATGCTATGAAATACAATTATTGAAGTATAGTATCGTCCCTAGGTGGATTAGGAAAATCACTTCAAATGTTCCTCAATGCAACGTGAGGCCTAGTGACAATGTATTACGTAAGAGGTTTCAAGTTATCAGTGGTAGATTATAGATCAATATTGAGGTGAATCAACAATGGATGGATAAAAGTTACAAAGTATTATATCAGATTAGGCCGTCATTCCTAAGATGAATGGTAATGAGAAAGCATTAAAGGACTTAAATTTATACATATAGGATAAGCAAAGAGGGGAATGATGTTACACCCCATGTTTTTGTACGCAAAAGTACGTCGTAAGTCAATTGATATAAGCTCGGAAATGAGTTAATCTTTGAAAGTATATAAAGTAATCTAATGATGTTACATCCCGTATTTTCGTTCAACATACAAACGACTAGGTTGAGGACAAATGCACTTAAACGTGAAAAATGAGATTTTGGAGAAATAAAAACGAGTTGCTTGCTTACCCAACGTGCTTGCTTCACCAACATACTTTCTGTCCTACTTGCTTGAGCTACTTGACACATGTCTAAATTATTTAACGAGGATGAGACACGTGTTTCAAAATGAAAAAGGAACCAACATATATGACCTACTTGAGTAAGTAGGTGGCAAGTAGGTGCATCACCTACTAAGAGTTTGTGGACCAAATTAAAAGGGAAAGGAAAAGGTTAGAGATGGGCAGCCCAGCCCATCTGCCCAAGCCCATTAGTAGGGCCATATATGCATAGATATTTCCCTTAGAAAACAATTTAGAATCCCTCTCTCTCTATTCCAATGTGAAGGAGCTCCAAAATATCACCCCAAGACCTCTCTTAACATTATCCTAGGGTTCAAGACCAAATCCACAAGTTGGTAAGGTGATTTCTCTCTTGGAAGATCAAGATCACCTAGTTATCTCTCTACTTTGTTGTTTGGGGTAAATAGCTTGTTTGAGCTTAAAGTAAAGCTTAGTTGGACAAGTATTCTTACTTCCAAGGTAAGATTTAACTTCTCCTATATGTATTTAAAATCATCTATGTATATCTAGTTGATTTGATAAAAGGGAACTTGTGAAGTAGGTTGAACTTCATGTTGAAGTGTTGTAGTTGCTGGACTATTTTGAAGTTGAATTCTTGATATTTTATGGCTGGAAATCAGTAGAAATAACTTAAGAATACTATTGCTATTGTGGTTGCTGTGTTGGAAAGGAGTGAAGGCTTGGAAAAGTGCAAGTTAGAACTTGGTTGTTAGGTGAGATGGTGTGGATAGTTTTGGAAATGTATTGTAATGAATATAAGGTTTTATATATATATATATATATATATATATATATATATATATATATATATATATATATATATATATATATATATATATATATGTTTGTTGACATTTTGGACATGTTGGTCTTGTTGTTTGATTTGAGGAAAGTGAAAAGAATAAGGGGAGGTGCTGTCCAAAATTTCGTGGACGAGCTTGTCGCTCATTTGTGTTGATTTCTAGCTTTCGTATGATTAACAATGGTCCCTTATTTATTGTTGTAGATTGAAGTACTAACGGGCTGAATCGATGTCGTGTGGTTAAGTAAATTACAAAGGTATGTTAAGACTATCCCTTCTTTCCTTTTGGCATGGTCCATATGATACAAACGAATCGAGCAAACGCGCAAGTTTCACAAATGACACTATTTTTAGAAGTACTAGAGGTGCCTATGTTATTGATTCCCCATGTGTCCTATTATTCTATCGTCTTTAAGTCTCAAAAAATATGTAAGTTGATAAAGTTTATTTCATGATATTAATCGACAGCATGTTGATCTTATGACATTCCAAGAGATCTTATTGACTTACTTCCTTATGCATTGCATTCATTTATACATGTACATTGACTCATGGCCAGATGGCGTTATATATGCATACATTATATGTATATATGTATGGGAAAAGGTTATAGCGTTGTATACGCACCACCTGATCAGTTGGTATACATTGATGATTTCGCCCACTGAGGCTGAGATGATATGATGGGATGCCCTCAGAGGCTTGATAATGTTATGTACGCATATACCTATGCATCGTATAACATTTATATACATATGCATGACATTATAAATGTTTCATGATTCACAGAGCTGCTCAAACTTACAGGTTGAGTCCTTTACTCCATGTTTCTTTCATGTCTTTTATATATTGATTTTTGTGCCTTACATACTCAGTACTTTATTCGTACTGACATCCCTTTTGACTAGTGATACTGCGTTTCATGCCCGCAGGTCCCGATAGATAGGTTAGTAGTCCTCCTAGTAGGCTATCAGCTCAGCGAAAGATATTGGTGTACTCCACTTGCTCCGGAGTTTCCTATTTGGTCAGTATGCTTTGGACATGTATTGATTGGTGTAGCGGAGTCCTGTCCTGGTCTTTATGATGCTTATGTACTAAAAGAGGCTTGTAGATATCTATCATGTATATGGATGATTGTATGGCCTTGTCAGCCTATGTTTTGAGTGTACAAATAATCATTTCAGCCTTATAGGCCCGTATGTCACATGTATATGTTTTTATTCCATGTTGGGTTGTTATATGTCGCGTATTCTCTTATGTTTAATTTTGGTTATCTCATGACGGCCTTTCCAATTCATTTACCCATGATAGTATGATAAGAAGGATACGTTACATTGGTACTCGGTTGAGTTAGGCACCTGGTGCCCGTCGCGGCCCTTCGGTTTGGGTCATAGCACGGCGGATAATATGGGTAATCATATTATCCTTCTTGAATAAGATCACTTTTGGGAGAATTCCCAGTCTTCTAAACTTGAGGAACCCATAATTTGAGGCTTTACAAATGTAAAAGTTTAACCTATTAGTTATCCATTGGTTATTTATTTTTTAAATGGATAATATGGATCTTATCCATATTTGACCCATTTTTTAAAAAGTTCATTAAACAACCTATTTTTAGTGGATAATTGTATTGGGTAAAATCGGTTCACATTAAAATACTTGAATGATAGAACGACACGTGGAACCGGAGATAGACGAAACACGAAACATGTGGAAACTAAGACAGAGGACAATAGCTTTGGTTGCCACCAGGCAGACCCCGAAGGGAACATTGTTAATGAGGGCAAACGAATATTTGCCACCAGATGACATTCAATGAAGAATATCCTCAATATTAAATACGCAATTCGTTACAGAGAATTTTGGCATTTATAGCTTGCCGTTATATATTCATCAATCGCTCCCATTATTGTCATTTAAGAGGGTCTTGATCTTAGGACCTTGTTCCCTAGGTATACTTATAAATAGTGAATTCAACAGCCATTGTAGGACACAAAATGTCTGATAAACTTATGCTACACATTATTCTAAGCTAAATAATACTTTATTTTCTGTCTATCAATATTCTCATTGCTGTCTTTGGAAGCTGTGCTCCTGGAACCAAGTTGTCTGCTATCTTACCTGGATTTCAATGCTAAGTCTTGAATTTTATTTAATTTATTTATCAATTTGGAATCAAAGCGATTCTCTTGTCTATAAATCACGCTAACCGTTTTACTGGTAAGTAGTTTGGCGCCCACCGTGGGACTTAGAAAATTGCGTAATTGAGTTATTCCTTGCGTCTATTACTAATCTGTTTGATTCTTTGTTTCTTAGAAAAAGTCATGAAAGATAGCTCATAACGATGTCAACATCGCACACAACGTTGAGGCACAAAAAAATTAGGCTTTACACGAGGATTCAATCAGCGACACTCATAACGAGGAGGACGTAGCCACGCCGGTTCATGGAAGGCGGTATCCCCGACACGTATAGGAAGAGACTCCTAATGACGTTGAAGATGAGCACGTTGCGGAAACAGTAAGGATCCTGAGGGAATAATAAAAGGCTATCATGGACAATCTCTCACGGCAAGACCAGGCCATGACGTAATTGAGGCAAGAGTTGTCGGGTGCTTCCAGCAACGTGAATGGAAGAGGTCCAGTTCCTCCCGGTGCCCCCGCAAATCAAACATTGCAAAGGGTAGATAACAACACCCCGAGGGGTGAGGTCGGCTTCGACAGGGCTGGGGGGATCGTTAGTGGATCTGGTAGCAATAACGGTAATGATCTTTTCAAAACCAAGCTCATGTGGTTTGTGAGGGAAATAAATGCCCGAATGGACCAAATTCCGGGCGCACCACCACTATTGAAGGCCCGGACTCAGAGAAATACACCCGATTGCCGTTCAAACCGAGCGTAGCACCAGAGTTGATTCCAAAGAGGTTCAAAATGCCATACGTACCTAAGTATGATGGGACTATGGATCCACAGGAGCACATCACCACTTATACAATGGATGTGAAAGGAAATAACTTAGCTCTGCACGAGATTGAGTCGGTCCTACTAAATAAGTTAGGAGAAACGCTCATGAAGGGGGCCCTAACATGGTATTCACTTGTAACTGAGCACTCAATAGATTCCTTTGAGATGCTCGCAGATTCTTTCATCAAGGACCATGCCGGGGTCAGGAAGGTACAGGCTCGCAAGACCGACATATTCAGAATTGCGTAAGGAGAGTCCGAATTGTTGGGGGGAGTTCGTGACTAGGTTTCCATTAGAAAGGATGCTTCTACCGGCCGTGCCAGATGAATGAGCAGCTGAGGCGTTCACTAAGGGGTTAAATCCAAGGAGCTCTGACGCTTCCCAAAAACTGATAGAAAGCCTGCTTGAGTTCCAGGCAACTACATAGGCAGATGTCCACAACTGTTATGAATCAAAGATAAGAATAGAAGATAACCAACTCGATTTTCGAGCATCAAGCAAGGGTCGGGATCGATAAAAGAACAAGGATAAGTCAAAGGATGATTTTGACGCAGATCGGCGATCTTCTAAGGGATGATTTTTGCTCTATGAAAGGGCCGAATGACGCGATAGAGGTTTCTAGTCATCGAACAGGTTCGCTCCCGATAGGAGAACTGATCGTGAATGAAATAGCAGGTCATTGCAGGGCAAAGAGGTATCAGGCTCCCGAGATTCCACCTATCCTAGATTGTCCAAGTATAATTTCAATGTGAGAATTGTGGAGCTGGTATTGACAATGAGGAACACTAAGAAACTGTGATTCCCGACCATCATATTGGGGACTGTCGACATCTACGCGAGGAGGTGGCGACGTTGTTGAAAAATGGCCATCTCAGAGATTTCCAAAGCTACCGGGACAAAAACAATTACGGTCGCAACCGGGATAACACAGAACCCTCGAAGATAGGAGAATACCCTCCTCGACTAAAAATCAACATGATTATTGTGGGGGGAACGACATTAACAGTGTAAAGATTACGATAGAAAAAAAGACAAAGGTAGCGGTGACCCATAGTAAGAGACTCTGGGAAATCACCGAAGACGATATCACCTTCATAGAGGAATATGTCAATGGACATCTCCTACCGCACAATGACGCCCTAGTAATTTCTCATAATGTTTTTGAATTTAATATTAAACATGTTTTGGTGGATCCAGGAAGTTCAGCCAATATCATTCAATGGAGAGTGTTGGAGCAAGCTAAGCTAACCAGAAGCATCATTTCGGCCACAAAGCTCCTCGCCGGGTTCATTTGGCAAGTGTGACAACCCGAGGGAGATCTTGTTTCCCACAAACGCCGAAGGGGTCATGAAGACTACCTTGTTTGAAGTAGTAGACGATGACATGGGCTACAACATTATTCTTGGCAGACCATGGCTACACGAGATGAAGGCTGTGCCATCAACATACCATCAACTTCTGAAATTCCCAACTCTTGAGGGAATCAAACAAATAAGAGGAGATCAACTGGCGGCAAGATAGATGAACACGATCTTGGTTTCCAGAAGTAAAGGGAAAGAACACGCGGCATAGCAATTTCAAGAACTGAAGCCCCCTCCCGAATGAAACGAAGACGACAAAGGGGAGGAGCCGTCGGAATCCTATCAGGTACCAAGGTATTTCCAGGTACCAAAAGAAACGGACGCCAAATCCAAGGCGGAAGAACTCAAACAAGTGGCATTGTTCATAAAGTTCCTAGAAAAGAAGTTCCACTTGTGGACAGGATTAAACCCCGAGCTCAGGTAAGGATTTATAGAATTTTTTAAAACTAATGTTGATTGTTTTGCATGGTCGCACGCGGATATGGAATGTATCCTGCTATAAGTGGTTGTGCACAAGTTAAGCCTGGATCCCAGCATCCCTTCGGTAAGGCAAAAGAAGCATCTAATCGCCAAGGTCAGAAACAAGTTTGTCAAAGAAGAGGTAACTCAATTTTGTGATATAGGTTCAATTCTCGAGGTAAAGTATCCCGACTGGCTAGCTAACGTAGTACTAGTTCCAAAAATAATAATAAATTTCACATGTGCGTAGATTATAAGGATCTGAATAAGGTGTGCTCAAAAGACTTGTTCTCATTGCCAAACATTGATCAAATGATTGATGCAACGGCCGGGCACGAGTTGATGAGTTTCCTCGATGCCTATTTTGGGTACAACCAAATCAAAATGAACTCGGAGGATTAGGAAAAAACTTCGGTCATAACGAACTTTGGCACATATTACTACAATGTGATGCCTTTCGAGCTTAAGAACGCTGGAGCCACTTATCAGAGGCTCGTGGGAAAAATGTTCGAAAAGAAAATAGGAAAATAAATGGAAGTTTACATAGATTATATGCTGGTTTCCTCCAAGAAACCTTTGACATCCTAAGGAAGCACAACATGAAGCTTAATCCAGAAAAGTGTGCATTCAGAGTTAGCTCCGAGAAATTTTTGGGTTTCCTAGTGTCACAAAGGGGGGAACGAAGTCAATCCCAACAAGATTAAAGCCATTTAGGACATCCCAGACCAGCTGACAAATGCGAAAGAAGTCCAAAGACTAACCGAAAGATTGGCCGCTCTGAGCAGGTTTATTTCCCGGTCCTCGAAAAAATGCCATAATTTCTTCTCACTTTTGAAGAAGAAGAAAAACCTCAAATGGAATCTGGAATACCAACAGGCTCTAAAAGACCCGAAACAATATATATCAAGCCCTCTGTTACTATCAAAACCGGTGGAAGGTGAACAGTTGCTAATATACTTAGCAGTCTAGGGGGTAGCGATGAGTGTCGTTCTTGTCCGGGAAGACTACCTTGAGCACGGCAAACTGCCCGAGGACTCGAAGGAATCCCGGACACTCTGCACCAAAGCAGCTCGCTATAACTTTTGGGGAGGACAATTATATAGAAGGTCGTTCCAAGGCTCGTTGGCCCGATGCTTAGGAGCCTCTGAGGCTAATTACGTCATGAGAGAAGTTCACGAAGGAATCTATGGAAATCATTCAGGTGCAGACTAGTTGGTGTTAAAATTAGTTAGGGCAGGATACTACTGGCCCAAGATAGAACAAGACGCTAAGGCGTTCATTCAGAATTGAGACAAGTGTCAACGCCATGCGCCGTTAGTACACCAATCGGTAGAGCTATTGCACTTGGTATTATCTCCATGGCCATTCATAAAATGGAGATGAACATAGTCATTTGCTTATGCCGGCTCCCGGTAAGGTTTGTTTTGATTTTAACTGATTACTTCTCTAAGCTGATTGAAGCAGGTCCTTACCAGAAAATCGGCGAGTGCGAGGTGGTCTATTTCTTGTGGGAGAACATAATTTTCCGATTCAGAATACCGAAGGAGATAGCCTGCGACAACGGGCCACAGTTCATAGGTGCAAAGATCACAAAATTCCTTGAGGACTTGAAAATCAAAAGAATCACATCTTCACCATACCATCCGAGCGCAAATACCCAAGCGGAGTGGACAAAGAAAGTGATTATTCAAAACCTCAAAAAGAGATTGGAAGCAGCCAAAGGCAAGTGGCCCGAAGAGTTACCAGGAGTGCTATGGGCTTATCGGACAGCGACCAAGTCAAGCACGAGAGAGACGCCTTTCTCTCTCGTATATGGAGCAGAACTTTTGATTTTAGTGTAAGTAGGAGAACCTACCTTAAGGTACTTTTGGGCGGACGAAGAGACAAACAACGAAGCATTGCTAGCCAAATTGAAGCTGCTTGACGAAGGCAGGGACTTAGCGCACATAAGGATGGTGGCCTAGAAACAAAGAATGGAAAGATATTATAATCGAAAAGACAATCTCCGTTATTTCAAAGTGGGGGAATTGGTTTTAAGAAAAGTGACTCAAAACACCCGAGAGCTCAACGAAGGAAAGCTGGGTCCGATATGGGAATGACCCTACCGAGTTTCAGCTATCACCGGGAAATGATCATATGAACTGGAAAACCAAGACAGAGTTAAAATGCCAAACAACTAGAATGTGACCCACCTCAAAAGGTATTATTGCTGATGAGCACCGCTTATACTGAAGGTATATGCTGCACTCTTTTTCCTTTCGTCCAATATTTGTCCCGATTGAGTTTTTCTGGCAAGGTTTTTAATGAGGCAGCAACAGAAAGCATATTACGAAGGAAATGTCATCGGCAGAAATAAGACCTTTAAATGAAAAGGCATGAAAATGACAAGCCACTGCAGGATGGTTAGATAGTCTTTGGCTCGATAGCAAAGTTCCTAACGGGAAACAAAGCTTGCTATCAGACCGAAGGCTATTCAACCATTCACGAGTGCTCCTTCCCTACAAGCCACTGGGGTGGGGGTTGGGGGTGGGGGGTGGGGGTGGTTAGATAATCTTTGGCTCAGTAGCAAAGTTCCTAAATTGAAATGAAGCTTGCTACCGGACCAATGATTATCCAACTATTCACTAGTAGAATACTCAAAGGAGCAAGACTTCCAGTGTTCCAATTCGCATTCTTCGCATTCGAACACTGGGGGGAGGGGGAATGATAATATGAGAATATGGAAACCCGATTGCCATAAAAACTGGGACTACAAAATCCGAAAAAACAAATGTCTCATCGGGACCGGGGACCGCACAACCAGACTCGTAAAAATAAATTGTACAAATTAGCCTCAAGTAATGTCAATTTCTTTTTCAGCAATACGATTGCTTATGTACTTTTGAAGATAGAAGTAAGAAAATAAAGTCCTTTTATTTTTATCTTATTTCCAGTCCAAACGATGAATTAATTTTATCATTTGAAAGTTAATCAAGTACTTCATATGCTAGTGCCAGAATGAAGTTGTACTTGTCCATGGCGTTATAAAAGATAGTGCTTGTCCCGAAGACATTAAGATTACCCAAGATGGAAAGCATATTACAAACATTAGTACTTAGTTTTTTTACAAAATAAACTAGCACTTCTCGGTCTGTTTCCAGCTTATTTATGACATAGAGAGGAGGGCATGCTGAGAGTGGATGATCCCTTGGAAGATTGAGAGCTTCCTTTTCCATCCTGTGTGCTACCTCATGTCCTTCTCTGATGTTATGGTGGATTGGTGGATGATTCAGCTGGACCATTAACCACCTGCAATCATAAATAACACTGTCAAGAGGAGTACATTAAATATCCAACGCCTTAATAACCTCAGTGGCATATGTTTCGATAACTAGGGGCTTGTACTCTTGGCTAACTACTAATTTAAGTCCTTTTAGCACAAGTAACTCTGCATAGAGGGGGGATGAAGCTTGACTTCGATGTTGATAGCAAATTACCCACTGGCCAGAGCTATTTCGGAAAACTCCTGTCATCCCGCACGTCTATTCTTCTTTATTAAAGGCACCATCTAGATTTAGTTTATAGTATCCTTTGTGCGGATTGTGCCATGTGACGTTTATTCTATGAGTCTGGACAATATTGCTTTCCTGTTGTGTTAGCAACTTATATTCCGTTGCCAAAGCAGTCACAACATTCAGGTTAAAGGTTAATTTAGTATTTTCATGGTTTTTATTTCTAGTGAGACACATTTTCCATATTGCAAAGGGGAATAGTTATTTCCAAGCTAGATGAGTTGTGATCGATGGAACAATTAGGTCTCGAGTGTAGAGGAGCCAGTGCGTGGCTTCTGCACGTATGGGGATAGCATGTCCTAGTTTTGACCAAAAGTGCGGGATCACATTGCATCTCAGGAAGATATGTTCAATCGATTCATATTCCTGTTTACATATAGGACAAAGGGAGTCGATGTTAATCCCAATAGGATAAAGATATGGTCAACAATGTAGTTTATTGTGGAGACATTTCCACAAGAAGAATTTGATTTTTGTCTGGTATTGGAGTTTTTGTATCCAAATAAAATTATGGACATTTGTGTTAGTAGACGTTAGGAGATTGTAGCAACTTTTTGATGTGAAAACTCCATTACAATTTAGGGACCAAATAGGGGTGTCTCTAGGGTTGTCCCGTGGGGATATCGATAGGATTTTGTTATAAATAATAGGTGGAATGTTAAAAGATATTTTTGTAAAGTTCCACTTATTAATGTTCCATATATCTTTAATGGTAAGGTTATTGCTAGAAGTATCCATAGGTCCTTCTATACAGTCCCTTAGCGGTGGAGAGTTAAGTATCCAATTGTAAAACTAAATGTTCAATGTAGAGTTATTACTGGGTATCCACTTGATGCCTTTGATACATATCCCCCACCCATTGATGATGCTTTTCCAACTAAAGGAGAAATTTGTAAGACTTGTCTTTGATCTATATAGGCTGGACAAGATTTTAACCCAAGGATTTTGGGTGTTTTTAATTAATCTCCGGGCAAGGTTAGCTAGGCTAACCAAATTTTTTGGTTTAGCAGCCCGTACTCCTAGCCCCCCTTCTTTTTTATCAAATGTGATAATATTCCAGCAAATGAGGTGGATTTTTATGGTGGTGGTGGTAGATCCCCAAATAAAATTACTTTGAATTTTGTTGATATTTTTGAGAATTTTTGTAGGGAGAAGGGAATATTGCATGACATGATTAGGGATAAAGTTTAAACTGACAGAAACAAGAGTAGTCCTACAAGCCATATCAAGGCAATTAGTTTTCCAAGAGGCTAATCTATTTTTCATGTTGTCTAAAATAAATTGGTAATCGATTGCCTTTGGCTTGGTATGTGTAATGGGGAAGCCAAGGTATTTTTCAAAACTATTGCTAATTCTTACATTGAAAAGTTTGGAATAGTTCTTAGTTGTAGAATTAGGGTAGTTTTTAGAGACAATAGTTTTTGATTTTGAATAATTTATTTTTTGCCTAGGCATTGAACAAAATAGGTTTGGGCAATAAAGAATAGTTCTTGGATAGTTTTTGTCAATTTTGGACATCAATGTGAGGTCATCAACATAAAATAGGTGAGAAAAACCGCATTGATTCCTCCCCATTTTTATTGGTGTAGCTTTTTATATCAACACTTTGATTAATCAAGATCGAGAACATTTCCATGCAAAAGGATGGATAAACTCAATTGAAACTAAAGTATTGAGTCCGTGATCCATTTACTAAGATTAAAATATTGCTAGTGGTAATGCAGTTCATGATGAGTTTGGAAATTTTTGAAGGAACTTGAAAAAACGAAGTGTTCTATAAATGAAAGACAATTTTAAACGATCGAAGGCATTTTCAAGATCATTTTTTAGAACCATGTTAGCAAAATCCCCCTTTGTTTTTTAATCTTAAGCATAAGTTCCTGAATTATGATGGCATTGTCACTTGCTCTCCTACTTTTAAGGAAACTGGCTTGGTAAAGACTGATGATATTATCGATACAAATATTTATAACTTGTTTTAGATTACACTATATAAATATTTATAACTTGTTTTACATTATGAGTTTAAAAAGTCTTTTCTTCTTTTTTAAATTTTGTGCTATAAAAACTCCGTGCTAATTCAAAATGTTTCACTTTCACATACATGGAGTGAAACAAAGATTATATAATATTAAAATTACCTTTAATATATTTTTTTCTCATTTACGTGACACTATAATATTAAAACTCTGTTTAAATGTTTTACAAATTGAGTAACTATATTTGAATTGACACAGAATATCCAGCTCTCAAACTCATAATTAAAAATTCCAAGATATACATATTAACTAAATAATATTGTAAAAAAAGGTAAAACAAAACCTAAAATAATTATTCGCCACTTTTTAGAGCAATAAGTTGAATTGCATTTATGAACTTACAGGGTCATCAACATTTAAGGTAATACTTAGCAGTACTATCTTTTATGGAATTGATGTCAGGAACCAAAATCCTACAAAACCAAACATGTTAGGTAAGCCAGACAATAAATAACACAACTCAAATGAAAGTTAATTAATAACAATAAATAAAAAGTAAAAAATCCATACAATTACCCCAAGGATTGGTAGTACAAATCATGAGTCGCTAAACCTTTGAATTTACAAAGTTGGTGTGAAGAATAAATACAACATTTGTTTGAATTTACATAAATAAAATAGATTCTTAAACTACCATAAATAAGAGGTTGCTTGAATCTGAAATATTGATTCGTCTTCAATGCTTGGCTTCGTCCTCCACTACTACTCAACTCCAGAATCTACACGCAAGGTGCAGAAGTATAGTATGAGTACAACCGACCCCGTATACTCTGTATATATATTGGCTAATCTCAGTGAAGTAGTGACGAGACTTTTAAGTAAAATCTCACTTTGTATAACCTGTGCAGCTCAATAACATATATAATATAGAGAAGTATCTAAATATACAGTAAAAAAATAACGGATATCAATAATCAAGGTGCACAATTAGGGTAAAAGTGATAAACAAGCATTTCCAATTAAATAGATCAAGTAAATACAACTTGTACCAACTTTGCACACAAAGAGACATGCACCAAGTAGTGTGTGATCAAATACTCATACATGAATGTAAAGTGTCTGTACATAATAATGATCCAATTCCATATCACTTTCCCAAATACAATGATTACGACTCTAATATTTCAATGTATGATGAAAACTCTCTCTTTTTACATCAATCCAAAACTCTCCAAGTGTCGAAAACTCACTAACAAGTCTCATGACTATGTAAAATGCATCACATAGCATATGCAAATGTTATGTATGAAAAAAATATGTAAAAATACATGAACATGAACAATGGATCACTTGAATGACCAACCTTCAACCTTTATGCTCAATAACTTATCACATAAGATCCCACATTAAAATCAACCAGAAAATTATCGGCTTCTCACAATCTACGTGTACATCATCAAAACAGATACATGAGAGGGCGATCCTAGGGAGATGGATCCGTGTCCACACATTGCACGGAAAATATCTCGTGCCATAATTATAACAAAATTGTTACACTCCTGTAACGACTCGGCCGATAATTTTGAGTGTATTAGCCCTGATTCCCTATTTACTATTTTTTTCGTATCTGTTTCTGCTTATGTGACTTATCGGGAGGTCTTATTTTTGGTTTCAGAGTGTTTTGGGATACTTAGTCCCTAAAATGGAAACTTAAGTTTTAGGATTTTGATCGTAGTCAAAAGTGTATGAAGACGACTCCGGAATAAAGTTTCGTCGGTTCCGTTAGTTCCGCTGGGTGATTTTGGACTTAGGAGCGTGTCCGGACATTGAATTTGAGGTCTGTAGCTAATTTAGCCTTGAAATGGCGAAAGTCGAATTTTTGGAAAATTTGACTGGGGTATTGACTTTTTGATATCGGGGTCGGATTCCGATTTAGGAAGTTGGAGTAGGTCCGTAATATTGAATATGACTTGTGTGCAAAATGTGAGATCAATCGGACATGGTTTGGTATGATTCAGCGTCGTTTGTAGAATTTGAAAATTTCAAAGTTCATTAGGCTTGAATCCGTGCGTCATTCATGTTTTAGATGTTGATGGAGGTGATTTGAAGATATGACTAAGTTCGTATGATATTTTGGGTTGTGTTGGTATGTTTGGTTGAGGTCCCGGGGGCCTCGGGTGAGTTTCGGGTGGTTAGCGAATCATTTTTGGACTTGGCTTGATGGCTGAAGTTCTGGTTTCAGCAGGTTCTGATTTCCTTGTATGCGATCGCAGGGATTCATTCACGATCGCGTAAGCTTATTTGGGATAGAGGTGAGTTTGTTCTATGCGATCGCAGATTTAGGAACGCGACCGCGTATGTGTGCGAAGATGTGCTTCGCGAACGTGAGGCTAAGGTCGCGTTCGCGTAGAAGGATTTGAGTAGGAGGGGAGGCGTGGCCAATGCTCTATGCGATCGCGTGAGGCAGGATGCGATCACGTAGGTATGAGAGGCAGCGATCCGCGATCGCGTGTGGGTGATTCCGCATTCGCATAGGGTAAAAATGTGGGGCAACATAGTTGTGCTTCGCGATCGTGAGGAATGTTCTGCGATCGCGATGACGGATATCTGGGCAGGCAGTATTAATTTCAAAAATGAGGGTTTGAACCCATTTTACATATTTTGAGCTAGAGAACACGGAATTAGGGGATTCTTGATGGGATTTTCATGGAGTTAATTGGGGTAAGTGATTCTTACTTGGTTTTGGTTAAATCCCATGATTTCATCTTTAATTTTATCATCTAACTTGTGATTTGGGGTGAGAAATTGGGGAAAAAGAGGAAGAACTCTTGAGTTGGGATTTTGAGGTTTTGAATGGGATTTTGTTATCGGATTTGAGTAAATTTGGTATGGTTAGACTCGTGAGTGAATGGGCTTTCGGGTTTTGTGACTTTCGTCGGGGTTCGAGACGTGTGCCCGGCGGGCCAAGTTGAGTCGATTTCGGATTTTGGGTTATATTTCAGTAGTTTTCTTGTGGAATTGATCCTTTTAACCAATATTGATTATCTCGTACTGTTTGTGGCAAGATTCGGGGCATTTGGAGGCCGATTCGAGAGGCAAAGGCATTTCGGAGTAGGATTTCTGCGCGGTTGAGGTAAGTAACAGTCTTAAATCTGGTTTTGAGGGTATGAAACCCCGAAAATTGGTATAATGTGAATATTTGGAGGTGACGCACATGCTAGGTAACGGGCGTGCGAGCGTGCAGTGTGAGGAATTGTGACTTGGTCCGTCCTGTGAGACTGTAAAGTCGAATAGCCATTGTTATTACTTATTTTCCTTGTCTTTGAGCAATTGATTGCCTTTCATGTTAGAAACCATGCTTAGGCCATATAATATCACTGTTAGGACCCGCAACGGTCGTATACTTGTTGAATTGACTGCTAATTGTAGTCTTCTACTCAGTCACAGTCTTACTTGTGTGTTATATCTCTGTTTCCTCTCATTTCTTATTGATACTTGTTGTATTTTCTGCTTGGGCTGGTTATTATGATATTTTGTGAGACCGAGGGGCTGGAGAGGTTAGTAACTGAGATAAGGCCTGAGTGCCGAGGTGTGAGCTGTGAGGTATATGGATCGGGTTGCACGCTACAATAATATTGGATCGGGTTGTACGCCGAAATTATATTGGATCGGGTTACACGCCGTAACAATATTGGATCGGACTGCGCACCGCAGCAATATAGTGCTTGGGCTGAAGGAGCCCCTTCGGAGTCTGTACACCCCTAGTGAGCGCAGGTACCTATTAAGAGTGTGTATTGAGGGCTGAGAGCCGAGGGTATGAGATGTTAAGATGAGTTGAGTGACTGCTGCCTTGAGAGGTTGTACTTGCTTTTATTTATTGTTGCACTTAGTTGCTATCTGATGTTGTTGTGAAATTTCTCGAAAATTCATATTTGTTTTACTTGAGCTCAAACTGATTTGACTTATACCACCGGATTTGAAAGCATGTTCACTCTTTACTGAAAACTTTTGAAATGATCTGTATTATTATAGTTCGTCATTGCTTTTCAGTTCCTTATTTAATTCTATTACTTGCTGAGTTGGTTGTACTCATGTTACACCTTGCACTTCATGTGCAGATCCAGGTGTGTACGGTTCTGGCGGTCGCTGAGTTCGTGCGCGAGCTGATTTTTGAGACTTACGAGGTAGTTGCCGGCATCTACAGTCCTTGTTTCTCCTTTCTTATTATCTTTTCTCTCTTGTATTGGCATTTGGCACAGACTGTAGTAGACTTTGTTTTCTAGATTGGTTGTTAAATGCTCGTGACTTAGTGACACCCCAATGTTGGGCTATCATTCCGCACTTGTGTTTTGGGTTTTTACCCCGTTATTATTTAAACCTTCAGTTAGTTTAATTGCTTTAGCTCACTTCTGTTATATATTGAAAGCATATTGAGAATGTCAGCTTGCCTAGTTCCACGATAGGCACCATCACGACTGGTTGGGTATTTGAGTCATGACAAGTTGGTATCATAGCCTAGGTTACATAGGTCTCACGAGTCAAGAGCAGGTTTAGTAGTGTCTTGCGGATCGGTACAGAGACGTCTGTACTTATCTTCGATAGGCTACAGAACCCTTAGGAAACTCCACATTCTTGCATTCTTGTCATGTGAATCTGTTGATTCTAGTAACTAAACATCTGTTGTTTCATTCTCTCACAGATGATGAGGACTCGTACTACCGGGCAGGATGGACAGCCACCAGTACCACCAGCCAGGGGCGCGAGAGGCTGAGGTCGCAGTAGAGGCCGCGGTAGGGGCAGAGGTGTAGCTCGCACAATAGCTGGGGCAGTACCTGCAGATCCACCAGTTGCCATAGATCAGGACCAGATTCTAGTTGTTGATGCACCAGCTCAGGCACCACCTGTGCCTATTGTGATTCCAGGCCTTCAGGAGGCCTTAACTCAGATTCTGACCGTGTGTACTAGTCTTGCTCAGGCGGTCTCTATTCTGGCCGCAGCAGCCACTTCTCAGGCCGAGGGAGGTGCTCAGACTCGCACTGCCTGCATACCAGCCGGTTGTAGCTGCTCAAGACTATGTGGTTCCTGCTATGCCTTAGGATGAGCAGCGTAGATTGGAGAGGTTTGGGAGACTCCAACCTCCATCTTTCAGTAGTGTAGAGGGAGAGGATGCACATGGTTTCTTGGATAGGTGTCAGAGGATATTCCGTATGGCAGGTATTCTGGAGACCAGTAGGGTCTCGTTCACTACCTTTCAGTTCTCTGGGGCTTCATTCAGTTGGTGGGAGGCTTACGAGAGGCGTAGGCCAATCGGTGCATCTCTCCTTACCTGGCAGTAGTTCTCCGTTATCTTTTTGGAGAAGTTTGTGCCTCAGTCCCGCAGAGAGGAGCTGCGCAAACAATTTGAGCAACTTCGTCAGGGTGATATGTCTATGACGCAGTATGAGATGTGATTCTCTGAGTTGGCCCGTCATGCTATCTGGTTGGTTCCCACAAACAGGGAGAGGATCATGAGGTTTATAGATGGCCTCACTTATCAGCTGTGATGGCTTATGACCAGAGAGAGAGTGTCTGGTGCTACTTTTGATGAGGTTGTCGACATTTCTCGTCAAATTGAGATGGTTCGCAGTCAGGATAGGGTTGATACGGAGGCCAAGAGGCCTCGTGGATAGGGACGATTTAGCGGTGCTCCTTCTGGGGGTCGGTTCCAGCACGGTAGAGTCCGTCCTTTCAGACATGCTCAGACTGCTCGTCCAGGTCACCGTGGTGCATCATCTGGTCATGGTTCTCACAGTTATCAGCAGAGCCGTTCATCTCTCGGTGCCTTCCCAGCGCAGAGTTCGTCCCGTGCTCCATCGGGTCAGGGTTCGCCTACGCTAGGTCCTTCTACTAGTTATCCCGGTGCTCGGGGCTCCCTATAGTCCCCTGCACCAGCACCGGGGAGTTTTTATGAGTGTGGGGAGTTTGGTCACATGAGGAGAGAGTGTCCCCGTATAGTGGGAGGTCCAGCTCCGCAGAGGAGCCAGTCTATGTCATTAGGACCAGCCCCTCCACCACCCGCTCAGCCAGCTCGGGTGTGGAACTCAGTCAGCTAGGGGTCGCCCGAGAGGGGTAGGCAGATCAGGGGGTGGCCAAGCCTGTTTCTATGCCCTCCCTGCCTGACAAGATGCCATTGCTTCAGATGCTGTGATTACAGGTATTGTCTCAGTATGCCACAAAGATGCCTCTGTATTATTTTGACCCTAGTTCCACTTATTCATATGTTTCCTCGTATTTCGCTCATTTTATGGATATGCCCCATGAGTCTTTAGTTTTATTTGTTTATTTATCTACTCATGTGGGTGATACTATTATTGTGGACCACGTATATCGGTCATGTGTGGTGACTATTTTGGGTCTGGAGACCAGAGTGGATCTTTTGCTGCTCAGTATAGTCGATTTTGATGTGATATTGGGTATGGATTGGTTGTCTCCATGTCATGCTATTCTAGATTGTCATGCTAAGACTGTGACGTTAGCAATGCCGGGGTTGCCGAGAGTTGAGTGGAGCAGTTCTATAGCCTATGTTCCCAGTAGAGTGATTTCATACTTGAAGGCTCAACGGATGGTTGAGAAGGGTTGTCTATCCTATTTGGCTTTTGTGAGGGATGTTAGTGCAGAGACTCCTGCCATTGATTCAGTTCCGGTGGTGTGTGATTTTTCGGATGTATTTCTTGCAGACCTGCTGGGCATGCCGCCTGACAGGGATATTGACTTTGGTATTGATTTGGTGCCGGGCACTCAACCCATTTCTATTCCACCGTATCGTATGGCACCGGTGGATTTGAAGGTGTTGAAGGGACAGCTTTAGGAACTACTTGACAAGGGGTTTATTCGGCCTAGCATGTCACCTTGGGGTGCACCGGTTCTATTTGTAAAGAAGAAAGATGGTTCTATGAGGATGTGTATTGACTATAGGAAGTTGAACAAGGTCACAGTCAAGAACAAGTAACCTTTGCCACGTATTGATGATCTATTTGACCAGCTTTAGGGGGCGAGGGTGTTCTCCAAGATTGATTTGAGGTCAGGGTATCACCAGCTGAAGATTCGGGATTCGGATATTCTTAAGACAGCTTTCAGGACCCGATATGGCCATTATGAGTTCTTTGTGATGTCTTTTGGGCTGACTAACGCCCTAGCAGCATTCATGCATTTGATGAACAGTATGTTTCAGCCTTATTTGGACTCGTTCGTTATTGTATTCATTGATGATATCCTGGTGTACTCTCGTAGCCAGGAGAAGCATGCCCAGCATCTGAGGATTGTGTTACAAAGATTGAGGGAGGAGAAGCTTTATGCAAAGTTCTCCAAGTGTGAGTTTTGGCTCAGTTCAGTAGAATTATTGGGGCACATGGTGTCCAGCGAGGGTATTCAGGTGGATCCGAAGAAGATAGAGGCGGTGCAGAGTTGGCCCAGACCATCCTCAGCCGCGGAGATTAAGAGCTTTCTTGGTTTGGCGGGCTATTACCGTCATTTTGTGGAGGGTTTTTTATCTATTGTATCGCCCTCGACCAAATTGACCCAAAAGGGTGCTCCATTCAGGTGGTCGGATGAGTGTGAGGAGAGCTTTCAGAAGCTCAAGACTGCCTTGACCACGGCCCCAGTTCTAGTTCTGCCATCAGCTTCTGGTTCTTACACAATGTATTGTGATGCCTCACAGATAGGTATTGGGTGTGTTCTGATGCAGGAGGGTAGATTTATTGCTTATGCTTCGCGTCAGTTGAAGACACATGAGAAGAACTATCCTTTCCAGACCTTAAGTTAGCAGTTAGTGTTCACGCCTTGAAGATTTGGTGGCACTATTTCTACGGGGTCTATTGTGAGATTTACACTGATCATCAGAGTTTGCAGCATCTATTCAAACAGAATGATCTTAACTTGCGTCAGCGGAGGTGGTTGGAGCTTCTTAAGGACTATGATATCACCATTTTGTACCATCCCGGGAAGGCCAATGTAGTGGCCGATGCCTTGAGTCGCCGGGTGGAGAGTTTGGGGAGCTTAGCATATCTTCCAGCAGTAGAGAGGCCATTGGCATTAGATGTTTAGGCCTTAGCCAGCCAGTTTGTTAGATTGGATATTTCTGAGCCAAGTCAAGTATTGGCTTGTGTGGCCTCTTGGTCTTCTCTTTATGATCGTATCACGGAGCGTCAGTATGAGGACCCCCATCTACTTGTCCTTAAGGACACGGTCCAGCACGGTGATGATAAGGAGGTCACTATTACGGATGATTGTGCATTGAGGATGCAGGGCAGGCTATGTGTGCCCAATGTAGATAGTTTGCGTGAGTTGATTCTCCAGGAGGCTCACAGTTCCTGGTATTCTATTCATCCAGGTGCCGCGAAGATGTATAAGGACTTGAGACAACATTACTGGTGGAGGAGAATGAAGAATGACATAGTGGAGTATATAGCTCGGTGCCTAAATTGCCAGTAGGTGAAGTATGAGCATCAGCGACCAGGTGGGTTGCTTCAGAAGTTAGAGATTCCGGAGTGGAAATGGGAGCGGATCACAATAGATTTCGTTGTTGGGCTTTCAAGGACGCAGCGGAAGTTTGATGCAGTTTGGGTGATTATGGACCGGCTGACCAAGTCAGCTCATTTCATTCCTGTGATGACTACCTATTCTTTCGAGCAGCTGGCTCGAGTGTATATCTGCGAGATCATTAGGCTTAATGGCGTACCGATATCTCTCATTTCTGTTTGGGGTACGCAGTTTACATCATGGTTCTAGAGGGCTGTATAACATGAGTTGGGTACTCGAGTGGAGTTGAGCATAGCATTTCACCCTCAGACGGATGGACGGCCCGAGCGTTCTTTCCAGATATTGGAGGACATGTTCCGCGCTTGTGTCATTGATTTGGGGGTTTATGGGACCAGTTTCTACCGCTCGCAGAGTTTTCATATAACAACAGTTATCAGTCGAGCATTCAGATGGCTCCATACGAGGCTTTATATGGGAGGCGGTGTAGATCTCTGGTGGGATGGTTTGAGACGGGTGAGGCTAGGCTCTTGGGTACACACTTGGTCCAGGATGCATTAGACAAGGTAATATTGATTCATGAGCGGCTTCGCACGGCGCAGTTTAGGCAGAAGAGCTATGCTGACAGGAAGGTCCGTGATTTGTCTTTCATGGTCGGGGAGAAAGTTCTGCTAAAAGTATCACCCATAAAGGGTGTTATGAGGTTTGGGAAGAGGGGCAAGTTGAGCCCTCGATTCATTGGGCCTTTTGAGGTACTTCAGAGGATCGGGGAGGTGGCTTACAAGCTTGCCTTGCCACATAGCTTGTCGAGTGTGCATCTAGTATTTCATGTTTCTATGCTCCAGAGGTATATCGGCGATCCGTCCCATGTTTTGGATTACAACACGGTTCAGTTGGATGGTGATATGACTTATGATGTGGAGCCGATGGCCATTTTGGAGCGGCATGTTCGGAAGTTGAGGTCAAAGGATATAGCTTCAGTGAAGGTGCAGTGGAGAGGTCAGCCAGTTGAGGAGGCGACTTGGCAGACCGAGCATGATATGCGCAGCCGTTATCCTCATCTTTTCACCACTTTAGGTATGTCTCTATGCTCATTCGAGGACGAATGATTGTTTTAAGAGGGGGAGGATGTAACGACCCGGCCGGTCGTTTTGAGTGTATTAGCCCCGATTCCCTATTTACTGTTTTCCCCGTATCTATTTATGCTTATGTGACTTTTCGGGGGGTCTTGTTTTTGGTTTCGGAGTATTTTGGGATACTTAGTCCCTAAAACGGAAGCTTAAGTCTCAAAATTTTAACCGTAGTCAGAAGTGTGTGAAGAAGACTCCAAAATGGAGTTCCGTCGGTTTCGTTAGCTCCGTTGGGTGATTTGGACTTGGGAGCGTGTCCGGACTGTGAATTTGAGGTCTGTAGCTAATTTAGGCTTGAAATGGCGAAAGTCGAATTTTTGAGAAGTTTGACCGGGTGATTGACTTTTTGATATCGGGGTCGGATTCTGATTTCGGAAGTTAAAGTGGGTCCGTAATGTTGAATATGACTAGTGTGCAAAATTTGAGGTCAATTGGACGTGGTTTGGTATGATTTGGTGCCGTTTGTAGAATTTGGAAATTTCGAAGTTCATTAGACTTGAATCCGTGTGTAATTCGTGTTTTAGATGTTGATGGAGGTGATTTGAGGATTCTAATAAGTTCGTATGATATTTTGGGATGTGTTGGTATGTTTGGTTGAGGTCCCGGGAGCCTCGGGTGAGTTTCGGGTGGTTAACGCATCATTTTTGGACATGGCTTGATAGCTGAAGTTCTGGTTTTAGCATGTTCTGGTTTCCTTGTACGCGATCACAGGCATTCATTCGCGATCGTGTAAGCTTATTTGGGGCAGAGGTGAGTTTGTTCTATGCGATCACTGAGTTAGGAACGCGATCGCGTATGTGTGCGAAGATGTGCTTCTCTAACGCGTGGCTAAGGTCGCGTTCGCATAGAAGGATTTGAGCAGGAGGGGAAGTATGGCCAATGCTCTGTGCGATCGCGTGAGGCAAGATGCGATCGCGTAGGTATGAGAGGCGGTGTTTCCGCATTCGCGCAGGGTAAAAATGTGGGGCAGCATAGTTGTACTTCGAAATCGCGAGGAATGTTCCGCGATCGCGATGAAGGATATCTGGGCAGGCATTATTAATTTCAAAAACGAGGGTTTGAACCCATTTTACATATTTTGAGCTAGAGAACACGGAATTGGCGATTCTTGAAGGAATTTTTGTGGAGTTGATTGGAGTAAGTGATTCTTACTTGGTTTAGGTTAAATCCCATGATTTCATCTTTAATTTTATCATCTAATTTGTGATTTGGGGTGAGAAATTGGGGAAAAAGAGGAATAACTCTTGAGTTGGGATTTTGAGGTTTTGAATAGGATTTTTTTATCGGATTTGAGTAAATTTGGTATGGTTAGACTTGTGAGTGAATGGACTTTCGGGTTTTATGATTTTCGTAGGGTTTTGAGACGTGGGCCCAGGGGGCCGGGTTGAGCCGATTTTGGATTTTGGGCTATATTTCAGTAGTTTTCTTGTGGAATTGATCCTTTTAACCAATATTTATTATCTCGTACTGTTTATGGCTAGATTACGGGCATTTGGAGGCCGATTCGAGAGGCAAAGGCATTTCAAAGTAGGATTTCTGCGCGATTAAGGTAAGTAACAGTCTTAAATCTGGTATTGAGGGTATGAAACCCCGAGAATTGGTATAATGTGAATATTTGGAGGTGACGCACATTCTAGGGGACGGGCGTGCGAGTGTTCACCGTGAGGGACTGTGACTTGATCTGTCCCGTGAGACTGTAAAGTCAAATAGCCATTGATATTACTTGTTTTCCTTGTCTTTGAGCAATTGACTGCCTTGCATGTTAGAAACCATGCTTAGGCCATATGATATCACTGTTGGGACCCGCAGAGGTCGTATACTTGTTGATTTGACTGCTAATTGCTGTATTGTACTTAGTCACAGTCTTACTTGTGTGTTATATCTCTATTTCCTCTCATTTCTTGTTGATACTTGTTGTATTTTCTGCTTGGGCTGGTTATTATGATATTCTATGAGCCCGAGGGGCTGGAGAGGATAGTGACTGAGATAGGGCCTGAGCTGCGAGCTGCGAGCTATGAGGTAAATGGATCGGATTGCACGCCTCAACAAGCCTTCGGGCTATATATATATATATACTTGGATCGGGTTGCACGCCGCAACCATATTGGATCGGGATGCACACTGCAACAATATTGGATTGGGTTGCACGCCGTAGCAATATAGTACTTGGGCTGAAGGAGCCCATCCTGAGTCTTTACAACCCCAGTGAGCGCAGGTATCTATTGAGAGTGTGTATTGAGGGCTGAGAGCCGAGGGTATGTGCTGTTGAGATGAGTTGAGTGACTGCTGCCTTGAGAGGTTGTACTTGCTTTTATTTATTGTTGCACTTAGTTGCTATCTGATGTTGTTGTGACATTTCTGGAAGATTCATATCTGTTTTACTTGGGCTCGAACTGATTTGACTTATACCACCGGATTTGAAAGCATGTTCGCTCTTTACTGAAAACTTTAAAATGATCTGTATTATTATATTTCATCATTGCTTCTCAGTTCCTTATTTAATTCTATTACTTGCTGAGTTGGTTTTACTCATGCTACACCCTGTATTTCATGTGCAGATCCAGGTGTGTACGGTTCTGGCAGTCGCTGAGTTCGTGCGCGAGCTGATTATGGGAGACTTACGAGGTAGTTGTCGGCGTCCGCAGTCCTTGTTTCTCCTTTCTTATTATCTTTTTTCTCTTGTATTGGCATTTGGCACAGACTGTAATAGACTCTTTTTCTAGATTGGTTGTTAGATGCTCGTGACTTAGTGACACCCCGATGTCGGGCTATCATTCTGCACTTGTGTTTTGGGTTTTTACCCCCTTATTATGTAAACCTTCAGTTAGTTTAATTGCTTTAGCACACTTCTGTTATATATTGAAAGCATATTGAGAATGTCGGCTTGCCTATTTCCACGATATGTGCCATCACAACTGGTTGGGTTTTTGGGTCGTGACAACCCCTTACTTTCATACTAGAATGCATCTTAAGTAAATCAACACAAGCCGGAGAGCTTAAGGACCTTTACAAATATTATGGTGGGTTAAACAAGTGTTAAGGAAGTATCGTGATGGTTGGAGGTTAAACAAATCAAAGATGTTATAACCCGTACATTCGGGGTAAACTAGGAGTGCTTAATATCCTAAGGAGGTCATATTTTAAGGAAATAAAATCATATAATATTCGTATGTTTAGTTTTTAAGTCAAACATGTTGTAAAATAAAACACGGCAAAATTTGTCGCAAGTTACATTATAATTTTACTTAAATTTGGGTCTAAGTTCACTGAGATTTTCTGTCAATATACTTGAAGTTATGGGGTGATACACCCAGTGTATTGAAGATCTATGAGTCTATTTTCCAATGAATTAAATTGTTTGTCGATACGACGTTAGAGTAGAGAGATATTTGTATTTTTGCGAGACTGTGCAAGCAGCTCCCTTGGGACCCACAAAGTCAGTGGAAGCTTACCTCATTATATAAAGTGGTGGTTTTCGTCTCTAAGTCTAATTTTAGACCAAACTAGACCTCCAAGCACCTCTAAACTCTGTCAAAGGGAATCATAAAGGTTCATACACAAATCCAAGGCAAAACCACCTAAGTTCTTCATTAAAAGTGTTGTAGAAGTGGTAGAGATCACTTATATGATGTTGTTGATGAGTTGTGACTTCTTTAAATTTTAAGGAGAGTTGTTCTTGGAGTTTTTCATGCTGCTTAAAGTTAAACTCTTCTTCTCCTACATGATTTTGATCATATCTGTGCCCTAGCTAAGCTGTTTCAAGCTAGAAGTTATGAGTTGACTGTCAAAAGATGTATAGAAGTTGTTATACCATGTTGGACTATTTTGAGGTATTTTTATGATGTTGTTGTTGCTGGAGTTATATTTATATATATATATATATATATGTGTGTGTGTGTGTGTGTGTGTGTGTGTGTGTGTGTGTGTGTGTGTGAGCGTGCATGTGTATGTGTGTGTGTGTGTGTGTTGTTATTATTGTTGTTATTAATATGTAACTTGAAGAGAAGAAGAAGTATAGAAGAGTGTTGTGTTTCTAGTTAAGGACTGAGCTTGTCGCTCGATGTATCGTAAGCTAGCTATTCCATAGCATAACGTTGGTCCTATTGTTGTTGTTGTATTATATTGTTGGGTTGTTCTTGTGTTTTTTAGGTGCCGGATATATGGATTAATAGTGGGATGTTATTGATGATATTGTGACCTTGAGGGAGGTAAATGAAACAGGGAAGATTCTTTCCGATTTGCCGTCGAATGAGCTTGTCGCGTGCTAGATAGGTTTATGTGTTACTCTTGTTGATAGTAGTATTATTTTCATTGGTGTAGATTATCTTGGAGAGGAGACTGTTCCACCATCTTTGTCGAAGGATCGACTTAAAGGTATGTAACAATTTTCCTTTCTTATTCCAGCATGATTCCGTAGTGACGTCACCCGTGTAATAGGTTCAAAGGGATGAGTCCTAGCGTATGCTCTATGTTGATGGGTTAAGACCCTCTAATAGTTCAAAACTGAATGTCGATAAGAAATGAGTTACTCGTAGTTGTAATCCATGGATAATCCCTAACCCCGATGCATGCATACATGCCCGTCACCTAGCACGCGTGTCACCACCAACACATTTTAAATATCATAGTCCTCACCCTCAAATTCAATTTTAGATATGTTAATTACCTTGAACAAGCAAAAATCAATGCCGAGCAAGCCAACACAATACTCTAGAAATGCCATCCCATGCGAATCGACCTCCGACCAGCTCAAAACTAGCCAAAAGCAACTCAAAAACATCAAATAATGACATAGAAAACCAACTCAAATGATAAAGGTCGAGTCTTTAATCAAATGCTCAAAGTGAACTAGAAGGTCAGTCCCGGTCAGCACCTCGGTAGCCGACAAAACTCAAAAATTCTAATAACCCATTCGAATATGAGTACAACCATACCAATTTCATCCAATTCTGACTCCGAATCGAAGTTCAAAATCCAATTATTTACATTAGAAAAGTTTAGACAAAAACTCCCAATTTCTCTTTTAGATTCATCAATCAAATGCCAAAATCGAAGATAGAATCATGCAATACATTCAAATTCGAGTAAAAAATACTTACCCAAATCCAAATCGTGATAGTCGCCTAACAAATCGCCCAAATTTGATCTTTAGATCTCAAAATGTGATAAAATGAACCAACCCTCGAATATAAAGAAATCTGCCAGTGAATTCCGCATCCGCGGACAAATTGTCGTACCTGCGACCTCGCACATGCGAGCCCCCACTCGCATTTGCGGACAAGCTGGATCTAACATTCACTCGCATCTGCGGACTAAGACACGCATCTGCGGCTCCGCAGGTGTGCTTCAAAACACACATAAGCAGCTCTGCATATGTGCCTAACTCTCCTCAAAAGCGACACTTTCTTGGACACTTCCTCTTCACAAAAGCGTTCACTCCATCGCATACGTGAGACCTCACTTGTGGCCAAATCTGCGCAGGGGCAAAAAACAATCACCAGCAGTGCTTATCTTGATCAAAATAATCTGAAACTCATCTGAAACACATCTGAGCCCCTCGGGTACCCGTTCGAATATGCCAACAAGTCCCTAAACCTAATACGGATCATATTGAGGCCTCAAATCATATAAAATAACATCAAAATTATGAATCGCACCCCAAATCAAACTCAATGAACTATTGAACTTTCAACTTCCAAAAACACACATCGAACCATATCGAAGCAACTCGGAATGACCTCAAATTTTGCACACAAGTCCCAAATGACATAACAAACCTATTCCAACTCCCGGAAACCAATTCAAACCCTATAACATCAAAGTCAACCTCAATCAAACTTATGAACTTTCCAAACCTTCAAATTGCTAGCTTTTATCATTTATGGCCAAAACTTTCTAGAAACATCGAAACGTAGATCCAGGCATACGCTTAAGTCCAAAATCATCATCCGAACCTAACGGAACAATAAAAATTCCGATTTAAGGTCAAATACACAAAAATCAGACTTGGTTAACCCTTCCAACTTGATGCTTCCCTTGTGAAAATTATTCTTTCAAATCAAATCCCGAACCACATGACCATACGAAGCTAGTCAAGACTTCAAACCACCAAATGGAAATTAATAATGCACCATACGAAGCTAATGCTAGAAATTAATAATGCACCATACGAAGCTAGTCAAGACTTCAAACCACCAAATGGAATGCAATTGCTAAAAATAACTAGTCGGTTCATTATATTCTCCTCCACTTAAACATACGTTCGTACTCGAACGTGCAAGAGTCATTCCAAAGCCATCAAATCAGTGTATAAACTCACCACACACATACCCATGGGTGATCCTACGACATCCCAATCCATATAAGCCCGGCAATACAATATAACTGAAGATTAGGGATAGAGTTTAAAGTGGTAAAAAGAAAGAGTAGTCCTACCAGTCGTATCAAGGCAATTAGTTTTCTAAGAGTCTAATCTATTTTTCATGTTGTCTAATATGAAAAGGTAATTGGTTGCCTTTGGCTTGGTATTTTACAACGACCTGATCAGTCATTTTGTGTATTGTAGTTCCGTTTCCCTATTTATTGCCTCCTCTATATTCATTTGTGATTATGTGACTTGATGTGGTGGTTGGATTGATTTCGGGGAAGTTTCGGAGTGAATCGGGACACTTAGTCCCAAAGTTAGAAGCTTAAGTTGAAAGAGTTGACCGGAGGTTGCCTTTTGTGTAGACAATTCCAGAATGGACTTTTGTTGGTTCCAATAGTTTTGTATGGTGATTTTGGACTTAGGAGTATGTCCGGATATTGATTTGGAGGTCCGTAGGTTGTTTTAGCTTGAATTGGTGAAAATTGGAAAAATAAAAGTTTGGAAGGTTGAAAGGTTTATCCGAGAGTTGACTTTATTGATATTGGGGTCAAATTTTGGTTTCGAAAGTTGGATAGATCCGTTGTATTATTTATGACTTGTGTGCAAAATTTGAGCTCATTCAGAGTTAGTTTGATGTGATTCAGCATTAGTTTTAGAAGTTGAATGTTCATTAGTTCATTAGATAAATGAGGAATACTCAACAAGGAGAGATACCTCAACAATTAACAACTTCACCTCAATATGATAATAACTTTTACAACATCAACACCCAATAACTCAACGAGAAGATATTCCACTAAATAACAACCTCAAGTAAGAGTAATTTAATATTAGAGAGGTAACAAGGTAATAAGGAAAATAACAACTTCAACTATAACATATGAGAGCACAAATAACAAGTAAGAGGTAGAACAAATGCTACAACGTCAAATAAAGCATGTAAGAGTAGATTAAGAATTGTAAGAGTAGATTAACAATGAAATATGTTACATGTTATAATAATTCAATTAAAGACATGAAAAGAGTCTAAATAGCCTAAACCGGTCAAATGTCACATATAGCCCGTGTACCAACTCGTCACCTTGTGTACACGACTTTCACATAATACAAATAGCACAATGAACTGAAATCCCAAGGGCTAGTTCCCTCACATAAAGTTAGGCAAGATAATTATCTCAAATAAGCTAAATCAACCCACTAGTAAGCCTTTTCCGCAAAAATCCAACTTCGGACGGCTCAAATCTAGCCAAAATAACTTAAAACCATAAATACAAATCATTCGAAACCATTCTCGATAATAAAGTTATAATCTTTAAATAAAATCAAAAAGTCAACCACAGGTCCGCACCTCGGAACCTGACCAAACTTACAAAATATGAATACCCATTCGATAACGAGTCCAACCATACCAAAATTATCCAATTCCGACCTCAAATCGACCTTCAAATCCCCAATTTTAACTTTAGGAAGTTTTACAAAAATCTCCCATTTTTCTCACCTTAATTCACTAAATAAATGATAAAAACTAAGATAAAATCATGATTAATTAACAAATCCGAGTAAAAAACATTTACCACGATCAAAAACGTAAAAATCCCCTCCAAAATCGTATGTTGAAATGAACCAAACCCTTGAAATACAGTACTATATAGTCTTCCTAGTTCTTACTCTACGCAATTGTGGAAAAGCCTTCGCGCTCGCAAAGAATAAATTCCACCAGCTCACAAAACCTCTTACGTAAATGCGAGAAGACAAACACGAACGCGATGACAAAACATCCCCAGGATTCGCGATCGCAGACCAGCCCATGCGAATGCGATGAATAATGCGTGCCACCACATAAACCCTCCTTACTTCTACACGAACGCGATCCCTCACACGCGTTCGGGATGCACAAACACACAAACTTTCGCGAACACTTCCTATCCTTCATGAACGCAAAAAGAATAAATCCATTTGCCAGTAAAGACTCTACGCGATCGTGACCTAATGTTTGTGAACGCGAAGAAGGAAACCAGAAGCACTGAAACCAGTAATTCTAATGAACAAACGATCCGAACTCAATGCCAAACACACCCGGGGCCCTGGGGACCCCGTCCCAATATACCATCAAGTCCCAAAACGTAACACAAACTTACTCAAGGCCTTAAATCTTATCAAACAATATCAAAACTATGAATCGCACCCCAATTCAATTGTTTTTATTGAGATTATTGTATACATTGTGGTTAAGCGATGGTCTATTTGTTGTGAAAATATTGGTATTGTTGACTTTTTGTCTTGTTGTGGCATATGGGCACTTGTTGTGCAAGTTCTGATTATGTTGTGATATTAATACGCATGTGGTGGTATAAGGTTAGGGGTTGATACGTATGTGGTGAAATAAGGTGGGCTTGATACGCATGTTGCTAGTAGGGGAACTATTTGAAGCCACACTGCGAGACAAGGTGGGCTAAAACGCGTGCAGCTATTTCGGGAAAAATAATTTTCTAAACCAAATGTAAGGCTCACGCGGTGATATAAGGAAAGATTGTGATTGAAATTATAAAATATGAATATGAGGCGGTACCTCGATTGTGATTCTTGTTGTACATTTCAAATTGATAAGATTTATTAGTTGAACTGTTCTTGTTGATTTTATTCTTCCTCGTCTTACCTGTTTTTGTCTGTATTTGATTATTTGTGGTTCTCATTATGTGTTTCCATCTTGTTGTCTTTTTGCTTAAAATCCTGTCATTAGCTTACGTTACTAACTTCTTTTTTATCACTCATTTCTCCGCTTTCCATTACATTCCGTTATCATATTATTGCTCTGTTTATCTTGTCCTAGTAGGTATCATGACCTGGCCTCGTCACTACTCTACCGAGGTTAGACTTTATACTTATTGGGTACCATTGTGGTGTACTCATTCTATGCTTTTGCATATTTTTGTGCAGATTCAGGTACCTCGACTCAGGCTATGCGTCAGTGAGTGGACCATATAGTTCGGAAAATTCAAGGTATACCTGCCCAGTGGTCGCAGGGCTCAGAGTCACCTTATGTCCTTCTTTTGCTACTGTTTACTCTTTATCTAGACAATGTTGTACTAGGGATTTTACAGTTTATTCATGTAGAGCTTATGACTCAGATCCACCAATTTGTGGGAGTTTTGTTATAGTTTTTCTGTTTTGGATTTATTATGAGTTTTCGAATTATCTTGTTATCTTAGTTGTTAAATCTCGATAAGTATTCATGAATGTTAGGCTTACCTAGTCTTAGAGACTAGGTGCCACCACGACATCCTAAGGAGAGAAACTGGGGTCGTGACAAATTTGTATCAAAGCTATAGGTTCATAGGTGTTACGAGTCATAAGCCAGTTTAGTAAATTCTTGTTGATCGGTATGAAGATATTTGTACTTATCTTTGAGAGGCTACGAAACTGTTAGGAATTTCCACTTTTTTTATTCCTTATCGTGCAAATTGGTTGGCTTCGAAATCTAAATCTTTGTCTTTCTATTCCCTCACAGATTGTGAGGACACGCACTGTTGGATCCAACGATCAGACACCTGTGCCCCCTACTAGAGCTGCGAAAGGTCAGTGCCGGGGTAGAGCTCGAGGAGGGGAATGTGGTGTAGCTAGAGCACCTGCCCGAGCATCGACTAAGGATCCACCTGTAGCTCTAATAAGTGGAAAGGCACCCGAGGTGCCTGTTGTCACCCCTGCACTTCAGGAGGCCATATCATAGTTTATGAACATGTTCGGTGCTCTGGATCAGGAGGGTTTTATCCCCCTCGCACCAGCTACATCTCAAGCCGGGAGAGGAACCCAGACTTTCGTAGCCCGTACTCCAAAGCCGCATGTCTAGGTTGATTAGGGTCTGGGAGTTATGCCAGTGTGACCTGTTGTTTTGGTTCAGCCTGAGGTTAGGGCAGTTGCATCCGAGGAGGAGCATCTGGGAGTTGAGATATTCAAGAAGTTTCATCCTCCTACTTACAGTGACCTAGCTATCGATGATGCGCAGGGTTTTTAAGAGAAGTGCCACCGTATTCTCTGCACCATGGGTATTGTGAAGAAGAGAGGAGTTTCTTTTACTATATTCCAGCTGTCAGGTGAAGTGTATCAGTGGTGGCAGGCTTACGAGGAAGGTAGCCCAGCCAATGCAATTTCACTCACATAGACTCAGTTTTCAGAGATGTTCTTGAGAGAGTTTGTTCCCCAAACCCTTCGGGGATGCATGGCGCACGGAGTTTGAGCAGTTGTGGTAGGGTACTATGACAATGTCAAAGTATGCCATCAGATTTAGTGAGTTATCCAGATATGCACCTGCCTTGGTTTCTACAGTCAGAGAGCGGGTACGCAGATTCATTAAGGGGCTCAACTATGATATTAGATTCAGCATGGCTTGAGAGTTTGAGATAGATATTCCGTATCAGCAGGTGGTATAGACCGCATAGAGGTTGGAGTGTATGGGGGGATGTGAGAGATAGAGGATAGGGAGGCCAAGAGGCCTCGAGATTCTTGAGGATATAGTGGTGCCCGCGCCCCAGTTGCAGCCCGTCATTGAAGGGGCTATGTGAGCCGTCCAGTTTATTCAGCACTTCCAGCTTCTAGTGGTGCTCCAGCTACTCTGAGGTCTTAGGTTGCCTATTTTGCACCACCACTATCTAGTTTACCTCCTACACGGGGTGCCTTTGGCTGTCATTATGAGTGAGGCACACGGGTTGAGTTGAGTACAATATTTCACCCCCAGATGGACGAGTAGTCCAAGCGTACCATTCAAATCTTAGAGGATATGCTACGTGCATGTGTTATGGATTTCGGGGGTTCTTTGGATCAGTTCTGTCGCTTGCGAAGTTCACCTACAACAACAACTACCAATCGAGTATTTAGATGGCTCCATATGAGGCCCTATATGGGAGGCGGTGCCATTCTCCAGTTGGTTGGTTTGAGCCGGGAGATGCTCGATTGTTGGGCACAGATTTGCTTCGAGATGCCTTGGAGAAAATCAAGTTGATTCAAGATCGGCTTCATACATCCTAGTCTAGACAGAAGAGTTATATTGATTGAAGGGTCGTGATGTAGCATTTATGGTTGTAGAGAGGGTTTTGCTCCGAGTTTCTCCCATGAAGGTTGTGATGAGGTTCGGGAAGAAGGGCAAGTTGAGCCCTAGTTATATTGGTCCTTTTGAGATCCTTGATAGAAGGGGGAGGTGTCCTACAAGCCTGCATTGCCACCTAGCTTATCTGTAGTTCACCAGGTGTTCTATGTTTCTATGCTCCAAAAGTATTATGGTGATCCGTCCTACGTATTAGATTTTAGCTCAGTCCAATTGGACAAGGATTTGACTTATGTTTAGGAGCCGGTGGCCATCTTGGATAGGCAGGTCCGAAAGTTGAGGTTAAAGAACATTGCTTCCGTGAATGTTCAATGGAGGGGTCAACCAGTTGAGGATGCGACTTGGGAGACCGATAATGATATGCATACCCGTTATCCTTACCTTTTCAGCACTTCAGGTATGTCTCTATACTCATTCGAGGAAGAACCTTTGTTTTATGAGGGGGAGGATGTAACGACCCGGCCGATTATTTTGTGTATTGTAGCCTCGTTCCCCTATTTATTGCCTCCTCTATGTTAATTTGTGGTTATGTGACTTGCTGGGGTGGTTGGACTAGTTCCGGGGAAGTTTCGGAATTAATTGGGATACTTAGTCCCAAAGTTGAAAGCTTAAGTTGAAAGAGGTGACTGATGTTTGACTTTTGTGTAGACGATTTCAGAATGGAGTTTTGATGGTTTTGATAGCTTTATATGGCGTATGTCCTAATATTGATTTGGAGGTCCGTAGGTCATTTTGGCTTGAATTGGCGAAAGTTGGAAAACTGAAGGTTTGGAAGGTTGAAAAGTTTGACCGAGAGTTGACTTTGTCGATATAGAGATCGGATTTTGGTTCCAGAAGTTGAAATAGGTCCGTTGTGTTATTTATGATTTGTGTGCAAAATTTGAGCTCATTCGGAGTTGGTTTGATGTTATTCGGCATTAGTTTTAGAAGTTAAATGTTCATTAGTTCATTAGGCTTGAATTGTGGTGCATTTTGTAGTTTTGATATTGTTTGTTAAGATTTAAGGCCTTGAGTAAGTTCGGGTTGTATTTTGAGACTTGATGGTATGTTCGGACGGGGTCTCAGGTGCATTTCAGATTGAGTTCAAACTGTTTGTTCATGTGTTGGAATTGCTGGTTTCAGTGCTTCTCGTTTCCTTCTCGGCGTTCGCGAAGAATAGGTCGCGATCGCGTCGAGTCTTTGCTGGCAGATGGGTTTTGCTCTTCGCGTTCGCGAAGGATAGGATGCTTTCGCAAAAGGTTGGGTGTTTGTGCATTGCGAACGGGTGTGAGGGATCGCGTTTGCGCGGAAAGAAGGAGGGGATGTGTGGTGGCTTGCTTTATTCATCGTGTTTGCGTGGACTGGTCCGCGATCATGAAGCACGGGGATGTTTTTTCATCGCGTTCGCATCTGTCTCCACGCATTCGTGTAAGAGGTTTTGTGAGCTTGTTCTTTGCGATCGCGAAAGCTTTTCCGCGATCGCATAGAGTAAGAACTGGGCAGACTATATCGTACTCTATTTCGAGGGTTTGGTTCATTTTAACATGTTTTGAGTTGTAGAGCTTGGTTTTGGGTGATTTTGGAGGGGATTTTCATGTTTTGGATTGGGGTAAGTGTTATTTGACTCGTATTTATTAATTAATCATGATTCTATCTTAGTTGTATTATTTATTTAGTGAATTAAAGTGAGCAAAATAGGGGATTTTTGTAAAACTTCCTAAAGTGAAAATTTGGATTTGAAGGTCGATTTGAGGTCGAAATTGGATAATTTTTATATGATTGGACTCGTTATTGGATGAGTGTTCGGATTTTGTAAGTTTGGTCGGGTTTTAAGGTGCGGGCTCAAGGTGGACCTTTTGAGTTGACTTTTTGATTTTCTTTAAGAATTACAACTTTATTATCCGGAATGGTTTCCTATGGTTTGCATTTATAGTATTAAGTTATTTTGGCTAGATTCGAGCCGTCCGGAGTTGGATTTTTGGGGAAAAGGCTTAAAAGTTTGTTGATTTAGCTTGTTTGAGGTAAGTATCTTGCCTAACTTTGTGTGGGGGAACTACCCCTTAGGATTTGGGTTGATTGTGCTATTTGTGTTGTGTGAAAGCCGTGTACGCAAGGTGACGAGTCCGTACACGGGTTATATATGGTATTTAATAGATTTAGGCTATTTAAACTCTTTCCATGCCTTTAATTGTATTGTTATAACATGTCACATCTTTTATTGTTAATCTACTCTTACATGCTTTATTTGATGTTGTAGCACTTGTTTTACCTCTTACTTGTTATATTTGCTCTCATATGTTTTAGTTGAAGTTATTATTTTTCTTATTGCCTTGTTACCTCTTTATTGTTAAATTACTCATACATGAGGTTGTTATTTCGTGAAATATCTTCTTGTTGAGTTATTGGTGTTGAATTTGTAAAAGTCGTTATCTTATTGAGGTGAAGTTGTTAATTATGGAGGTATCTCTCATTATTGAGTATTCCTCATTTATTTTGTTGTTATTGAGATTATGTATATATTGTGGTTAAGCTATGGGCTATTTGTTGTGAAAATATTGGTATTGTTGACTTTTTTGCAAGTTGAGGCATATGGGCACTTGTGGTGCGAGTTGTGATTGTGTTGTAATATTGATACGTATGCAACGGTATAAGGCTAGGGGTTGATACGCATGCAGTGAGATAAGATGAGCTTCATACACATGTTTCTAGTAGGGGAACTACTTGAAACCACGCGGTGAGATAAGGTGGGCTAAAACGCGTGTAGCTATTTCAGGAAAAAGGATTTTTAAAACTAAATATAAGGCTCACGCGGTGATATAATGAAAGATTATAATTGAATTGTGAAATGTGAATACGAGGTGGTACCTCGGTTGTGATTCTTGTGGTACATTTCATACTGAAAAGATTTATTGGTTGAACAATTCTTGTTGCTTTTATTCTTCACTGTCTTACCAGTTTTAGTCTGTATTTGATTATTTGTGGTTCTCATTATGTGTTTCATTCTTGTTGCCTTTTTGCTTAAAATCCCGTCATTAGCTTACGTTACTAACTTCTTTGTTGTCACTCATTTCTCTGCTTTCCATTACTTGCCATTATCATATTATTGTTCTGTTTATCTTGTCCTAGTATGTGTCTTGACCTGACCTCGTCACTACTCTACCGAGGTTAGGCTTGATACTTACTGGGTACCGTTGTGGTATAGTTATACAAAGCTTCTGTACATTTTTGTATAGATCCAGGTACCTTGACTCAGGCTAGGCGTCATTGAGTGGACCATACAGTTCGGAGACTTCAAGGTATACCTGCTCGGTGCTCGTAGGCCTCGTATCACCTTCTGTCCTTCTTTTGCCACTGTTTATTCTTTATGTAGACAGTGCTGTACTAGGGACTTTACAGTATATTCATGTAGAGCTTATGATTCAGTTTCACCAGTTTTTGGGAGTTTTGTTATAGATGTTCTGTTTCGTATTTATTATGAGTTTTCAAATTACCTTGTTATCTTACTTGTTAAATTCCGATAAATATTCATGAACGTTAGGCTTACCTAGTCTTAGAGAAGAGACTAGGTGCCATCACGGCATCCTAAGGAGAAAAATTGGGATCGTGACATATTTGTAATGGGGAAGCCAAGGTATTTTCCAAAGCTATTGCTAATTCTTACATTGAAAAGTTCGGATAAGTTCTTAGCCGTAGAATTAGGGTAGTTTTTAGAGACAGTAGTTTTTGATTTTGAATAATTTATTTTTTTTCTAGACATTGAACAAAATAGGTTTAGGCGATCAAGAATAGTTCTTGGAGAGTTATTGTAAATTTTGGACATCAATGTGAGGTCATCAACATAAAATAGGTGAGAAAGACCGCAGTGATTCCTCCCCATTTTTATAGGTGTAGCTTCTTATATCAACACTATGATTAATCAAGATGGAGAATATTTCCATGCAAAGGAGGAATAAATATGGGGACATAGGGTCCCCTTGTCTTATTCTTCTACCGAGACTAAAGTATTGAGTCCTTGATTCATTTATAAAGATTGAAATATTGCTAGTGGTGATGCAGTTCATGATGAGTTTTGAAATTTTTGGAGGGAACTTAAAAAAGTGAAGTGTTCTATAAATGAAAGACTATTCTAAAAGAACGAAGGCATTCTTAAGGTCAATTTTAGAACCATGTTAGCTTTTGTCCCTCTTTGTTTTTGCATGTTAAGCATAAGTTCCTGAATTATGATGGCAATGTCACTAGCTCTCCTACCATTATGGAAACTGGCTTGGTAAGGACTGATGATATTATCTATAGAAATATTTATAACTTGTTTTAGATTATGCCATACAAATATTTATAACTTGTTTTATATTACGCGTTTAAAACGTCTTTTTTTCTTTTTTAAATTTCGTGCTATAAAAAGTTTGTACTAATTCAAAATGTTTCACTTTCACACACATGGAGTGAAACATGTTGAATATAATATTAAAAGTTACTTTTAATATATTTTTATCTTATTTACGTGACACTACTATATTTGCACATTCAAACAATATTTTTTAAGCTGTGATTTTTCAAAACACTTTTTCAATATTTTGCAAATTGAGTAACTATATTCGAATTGACACAGAATATCCAACTCAAATTTATAGTTAAAAACTCCAAGACCTTAGATATACATATTAAATAAATAATATTGTAAAAAAAGTTAAACAAAACCTAAACTAATTATTCGCCACTTTTTAGAGCGATAAGTTCAATTACATTTATGACCATACAGGGTCATCAACATTTAAGGTAATCCTTAGCAATACTAACTTATTATGGAGTTTATGTCACGAACCAAAATCCCACCAAACCAAACCACCTAGGTAAGCCAGACAATGAATAATACAAATCAAATGAAAGTTCATCAATAACAGTATATATATACGGTAAAAAATCCATACAATTACCCCAAGCTGGTACGAAGAATAAAAACAACATATGTTTGAAATTTACATAAACAAAAAAGAATTCCTAAACTAATATGAACAAGAGGTAGCTTGAATCTGAAACGCTGGTTCATCTTCAATGGTAGGTTTCATCTTCCACAGCTACTCAGCTCCAGAATCTGTACGCAAGGTACAGAAGTATAGTATGAGTACAACCAATCCCTTTTACTTAGTATGTATATTGACTAAGCTCAGTGAAGTAGTGACGATATTTTTATGTCAAAAAAATACTCACTTTCTATAACCTGTGTAGCTCAATATCATATATAATACAGAGAAGTATCTAAATATACAGTCACAAAATAATAGATATCAATAATGAAGGTGCACAACTAGAGTAAAAGTAATAAAAAAGCGTTTCCAGTTAAATAGATTTAGCAACTTATACCAACTTCGCACACAAAAAGACATGCACCAAGTAGTGTATGCTAAAATACTCATACATGAATGTAAAGTGTCAGTACATAATAATGATCCAATTCCATATTACTTCCCCAAATACAGTGATTAAGATTATATCATTTTAATGTATGATAATAACTCTCTCTTTTTACATCAATCCAAAACTCTCCAAGTATCCAACAACTCACTAATAAGTCTCATGCCCATGTAAAATGCATCACCTAGCATATGTAGATGATATGTGCGAATAAAACATGTAAAAATACATGAACATGCACAAAGGATCACTTGAATAGACAACCTTCTACCTTTATGCTAAATAACTCATCACATAGGATCCCACATCACAATCAACTAGAAAGCCGTTAGTTTCTCACAATCTGCGTGTACTCCATCAAAAGAGAAACATCAGAGGGTGATCCTAGGGAGATGGATCCGTGTCCACACACTAAACGGAAAATACCTCGTGCCATAACTGTAACAATATTGCTACACCCCGTACTTTCATTCTAGAATGCATCTTAAGTGAATCAATATAAGCTAAGGAGCCTAAGGACCTTTACAAAGATTAAGGCAGGTTAAAGCAAGTTTTAAGAAAGTATCGTGAGGGTTGGAGGTTAAATAAATCAAAAATATTATAACCCATACAATTGGGGTAAACTAGGAGTGCTTAATATCCTAAGGAGGTTATTTTTTAAGGTAATAGAATCACATAATATTCGTATATTTATTTTTTAAGTAAAACAAGTTGTAAAACAAAATACGGCAAAAGCTGTCGCAAAAGCTGTCGCAAGTTACTTAAATTTGTGTCAAATTTCACTGAGATTTTATATAAATATACTTAGAGTTATGGGGTGATACAATCACTATATTGAAGATATGTGAGTCTAGTATCCAATGCATTAAACTTTTCATCGATATAACATCAGAGTAGAGAGATATTCGCATTTTTAAGAGACTGTGCAAGCGGATCCCTTGGGACCCGCAAAGCCAGTGGAAGCTTACCTTGTTATATAAAGTGATAGTTTTCGTCTCTAAATCTAATTTTGGACAAAACCAGACCTCCAAGCACCTCCAATATCTCTCTAAGAATATCCTAAAGGTTCACACACAAATCCTAGGCCAAACCACCTAAGTTTATTAAAAGTATTGTAGAAGAGGTGGAGATCACTTATATGATGTTATTAAGGAGTTGTGAGTTCTTTCAAGTTTAAGGAGAGTTGTACTTGGATTTTTTATTGTTGTTTAAAGTTAAACACTTCTTCTCCTATACGAGTTTGATCATATCTATGCCCTAGCTAAGTTGTTTGAAGCTAAAAGTTATAAGTTGACGGTCAAAAGACGTATAGAAGTTGTGATACCATGTTGGATTGTCATGAGGTATTTTTATGATGTTGTTGCTGATAGAGTTTTGGAAGATATATATATATATATATATATATATATATATATATATATATATATATATATATATATATATATATATATATATGCCCGAAACTAGCTGCTGCTTGTGAAGTATGGAAAGAGATCGTATTTAATTTTGCACCAGTGGAAGATTTGGATTAGTAAAAACAATAGACATTAGCGGATAAATTAGCAGAAAATAAAGAAGGATATCGAGAAAGAACTCAAGTAATTATCCTTCGTTCTCTTAATTGAATTTCAATTAAACTTGGCCCTATCTTTTACTAAAAGTATTGAGCCAAATACAATAAAGGTTCTATTACATATATTTTGACTAAGTATATACTTACCTAGATATACAAGATTTAAAATACAATGTGTGTGTGTGCATGCGCACATGTTTTGTTGTTGTTATTGTTAATATATAACTTGAAGACAAGAAGATGTATAGAAGAGGGTTGTGTTACTTGTTAAGGACCGAACGTGTTGCTCGATTTATCGTAAGCTAGCTATTCCGTAGCTTAATATTGGCCCTATTGTTGTTGTTATATTATATTGTTGGGTTGTTCTCGTATTTTTAAGGTGTTGGATATATTGATTAATGGTGGCCTGTTATTGTTGATATTGTGACCTTGAGGGAGGTGAATGAAACAAGGAAGATTCTATTCGATTTGCCATAGAACACTCTTGTTGATAGTAATGTTATTTTCATTGGTGTAGATTATCTTGAAGAGGATATTGTTCCACCATTGTCGTCGAAGGATCGACTTAAAGGCATGTAAGGATTTCCCTTTCTTCTTCCAGTATGATTCCGTAGTGACGTCGTCCTTATAAGAGATTCAAGGGGATGAGTCCTAGCGTATGCTCTATGTTGATAGGTTAAGACCCTCTTATAGTTCCAAAGTGAATGTAGATAAGAAATGAGTTATTCGTAGTTGTAATTCACGGACAATCCCTAACCCCGTTGCACGTACACATGCCCGTCACCTAGCATGCACGTCACCCCCAACACATTTTAAATATCATAGTCCTCACCCTCAAATCCAAGTTTATATATCTTACTTACCTTGGAAAAGCCAAATAAAAATCGAGTAAGACAAAGCAATACTCTAAAAATGCCATCCCGCGCGAATTGACCTTTGAATGGCTCAAAATTAGCCAAAAGCAATGCAAAACATCAAATAATACCATAGAAAACCAACCTAAATGATAAAGGTCGAATCCTTAATCAAATGCTCAAAGTCAACAAATTGTCAACCCAGACCCGCACCTCGCAAGCCGACAAAATACACAAATTCCGACAACTAATTCAAATACGAGTCCAACCATACCAATTTCGTCCAATTCCAACTCTGAATCGATGTTCAAAACCCAATTATTTACTTTAGAAAACTTTTAAACAAAAATCACCAATTTCTCTTTTAGATTCATCAATCAATTGCCAAAATAAAAACTAGAATCGTGTAATGCAATCAAATCCGAGTAAAAAATTCTTATCCCAATCTGAATAGTGAAAGTCGCCTAAAAAATCGCCCAAATCCGAGCTCTTGATCTTAAAATGTGATAAAATGAGCCAACCCTCAAATATAAAGAAGTCTTCCAGTGAATTCCGCATCTGTGACTTTGCACCTGCGAGCCCCCGCTCACAACTGCGGACAAGCTGGATCTGACCTTCACTAGCATCTGCTGACCAAGACACGCATTTGTGGCTTCGCAGGTATGCTTCAAAACTCATAGAAGCAACTTCGCATCTGCTCCTAACTCTTCACAAAAGTGACACTTTCCTGGACACCTCCTCTTCATAGAAGCGATCACTCCCTCGCATAAGTGAGACCGCACTTGCAGCCAAATCTGTGCAGGTGCGAAAAACCAACACCAAAAGTGCCCATCATGATTGAAATTATCCCAAACTCATCTGAAATACACCCGAGTTCCTCGGGTCCCCGTCCGAACGTGCCAACAAGTCCCAAAACACAATACGGATCCTCTCGAGGCCTCAAATCACACAAAATATATTAAAATTATGAATCGCACACCAAATCAAACTTAATAAACTATTGAACTTTCAACTTCCCAAAACACGTGTCAAACCATATCAAGGCAACTCAGAATGACCTCAAATTTTTCATACATGTTCGAAATGATATAGCGAACATATTCCAACTCCCAAAACAACAATCCGAACCCGTTAATATCAATGTCAACTCCCTATCAAACTTATGAACTTTTTAAACTTTCAAATTATTAACTTCCGCCATTTATGGTCAAAACTTTTTAGAAACATCCAAATGCAGATTCGGGTATATGTCCAACTCCAAAATCACCATCCGGACCTAGCGGAACCATAAAAATTCTAATCCGAGGTCAACTACACAAGAGTCAAACTTGGTCATCTCTTCCAACTTGAAGCTTTCAAGCTGAGAAATAATTCTTCCAAATTAAATCCCGAACCACATGAAAACCATAAGCGACCACGCCCGCAATTCATATTGCACCATATGAAGCTAGTCAAGACTTTAAACCACCGAACGGAATGCAATTGCTCAAAATGACCAATCGAGTCGTTACATTCTCCCCCACTGAAACATGCGTTCATCCTCGAATGTGCCAAGACTTATTCCAAAGCCATTAAATCATTGTATAAACTCACCATGCACATACCCATGGGCTATCCTACGCCATCCCAATCTATATAAGCCTAGCAACACAATCTAACTGAAGATATTAAGTTCATCCTTAGTCCATAAACCTTAGAACCCAATCTCTAACATTCGAAAATCATGAAACTCAATTCTCGCATCCATACACTGTGCAAGTGTGAACAAGCTTTATCAAGATATAACTATAACCCATGATATAATCACATAATATAACACATAACTCATATACTCATAGCAAAAACTTCTGACCACAATAGCTGCTCAATAACAAACTTGGTACCGGCAACAAACCTCATATCAAATAAAATCTTGTTCTAAACCTCGTACACTGCCAAGGATGAAAGAAACACGTAGAAAATCATAACCACTCATCTTACCAACATGTCATGGAGCATATCTCGACCGCCAAGAACCATAACCTAATTCTAAGCTGACTAACAACATTACTTTTCCAAACATATCCTAATCAAATGCGATAGCACTCATTCCAGGTCCAATAACCTTGTCTCGTCCTGTACAAGTTGCTCGACTGACATGCCACACCAGCACCACCTTGAGCCACATACCATGCACCAAACAAGAAACAACTCGAATGCACCCAATAAACCCATCACGCAAGGAGAAACAAAACACATGAAATAAGCATAGAGGATCATATCCCAATCATAACTCCGCTGCGATGCGTGACCCAATCCAAAAACTGGTCCATATGGAATACCTCAAGCAATGATGCTCACAATCAACAACCATATGCATATCAACATCAAACACGCAAAGTGAGTGATCATAACCTTAGAGAAACGTATAGCACAATATACCGCAGATAGAAAGACCATAACCACGGCGCAATCAACCATTCAACACCCCAAGAGCCATCTCGCTCGAATTCTGCCACAAGACCCAAACAGAAGTGCATCATGTGTGTAAATAGTCAAGAGTCTCACAACCCATCGTAGCATAGAAGAGTAACACGTGTAGCCTATCAGAACATGCATAAGATTAACTCTAACCGATAACACACCCCTTAATAATAGTCATACTTAGTAAACGAATCTGACTTGATGTAGGATATGGATTCTCATTAGGCCTACCAGTGGCCTCCAAATCAATTACGGTATTCCCCAAATAGGTAGATAACCTCCAGAAAGTCCACAATAACCTATCAATAATACGTACAATCAGCCGCCAACTCTTTAACATACCTTCATTGTACGCAACCAAGGAACAATCTGCCTCAGAGAACCCTCTTAGAATTCAAACCTTTAGAATACAAGAATCTCCATGTCCGATCCCAACCCCACCATTCAAATGACTGACACATACCTCATATACAATCATCTTACCAAAAATTCTTCCATAATCCTTCTGTGCCACATAAAAAATTTGAATATCCGCAGTCGGTCAACCAAGTGATTACCGTAATACCACTCAAGCATCTACAAGTCAAAACATAGTGCACCCTCTTAATTGTCCATGCCGTCTAGGACTCGTGACCTTCCCTTCAATACCGAACCACAAACTTTTACTTACAAATATCAATCCCATATGCAGCATCACATCTATCATGCCATCATACTGAAACATAAGAACCTCATTATCAACTTTGATTCACAAGCAGTATACATATTTCATCAGCCATGAATCTTTCACTTAGACGCATCTAGGAGAAGATCACAACACACACCATACTCCTCATACTTGTTAAAAACATCGTCCCAAGTCGTAGTTGAAACCATCAAGAACTCTTCGAAACCCATATCCACCTAACCAAGGCATCAAAACTGAATCCCTCTAACTCAACCAAGTCATGCAGATCCCTCAACCCAAGAGTATTTCCATAAAACACCAGTAAAGGCTCACCACACCAAGAGATTTAGAGGAACTGGTCATTTCTATAACCATGCCGATCTAAACCACTACCAAGCTGACCTATTTCTTCGAGTTCTGCTCGACTTGCATTCAAGTTAACATTTCTCCTTGCCAGTACACTATGATCCTTAACCAAACGCTCACCACAAGAGATCCTAGCATGAGACCATGTCGCCCTAAAGTCCATAAGCCATTGTATTCCCCCTTAAGCATCCAAAAGTATCGCACTTGGGATACTCACTCTGAATAGACATTCTGCGAATCTAAAGGTATTTCCTTAACCTCTCTAATTCAAAAAATGTAGAATCTATAATGATACATAAATACCACAAGTCGCGACACCATCCAATGCAAATCTCATATCTCAACCATATACTAATATGAAAAATCCTCAACTACCGCGTATGAACCTTGAACTCACAAGAACCTTGTTGAGAATCTCCAACTGCGCTCTAATCTCCAATGCACTGCCAATACGAGCCGAACATCTTGTACTTCATTTACACACAAACACTTCAAGAAGTAACCCATATCTCTATGAAACTGAGTGAATCCCTACTCCATGCACTCTACCTCCACCACGAATAACAAACCCGAATCACTCCCAGATTTCCATATAACCTTAAATTGTAATACATTATTCATTCAGAAATTTCCTTACTCGAGTCATCCTCGTAATCCACCTCTTCAATTCATAAACGATCCACAAGTATACCTCAGACCAAAGCTAATATAACACATGACCATGAAATCTAATCATCGATAGCAGGCTTCCCCACTTTGCTCGAAGCCATAGAACATAACATCCGATAACCCACAATACCCTTACTCCATAACTGCCATAATCCCGAACTCTAATTCAATAAAATCCTTCATACACTCGCGTAGCTCTAATCATAAAATACCTCAAAATTATGTGCTAAGCACATATCCATCCTTGTGACAGTCGTGAAAACTCCTTCAACCATCCAAACTTAAATTGCAACATATTTAATGCACCGGTAGAAGAAACGCACCACAGAAATAGGTTAAGAATTACACATCCGTAGACTACGCCGCAGGTGATAATCCACCTACTCAGCCTCAAGCTAGCATCTCTCTATGACCTCATCTTGGTTGCAACCACTATGAAATCGCTAAATCCTCCCGAGTCAAAACTCGTCCTCAAGTCATAAGAATCTACTTCGTTCCACAAATGAACAACATGAAAGATCCTTAACACACGCTCATAGCTCGATATTATACAACACACCAAGACAGAAACCAATCATCCATAATCCTTTCGCATCCAAAGTGAAAATTCTTCTCGTCACATCCCAAACCATCTAAGCACGTTTCGCAGTCACCTAACACTCATCACATAGCTATCCAACCACTCACTAACCCATCAATCCCACTCCTAGGGATACTACCAGACATATAAGTCAAAACGCACATACTCACACAAGCAAAACTACCAAGCCCAAGCTTCAATCTGCACCGGGCCTCAAGTCCTCTAGACTGGCATGCCTTCTCAATACAAGGAACACATCTCGCACCTCATCTATGACATCACATGCTATCGATGCACAGCTAATATTGAGTGATGAATACAACACATGAGTGGATGGAAGGGATTCAAATAGATATGCTTCAAGCTGAATAAATGCTGAATGACAAGGAAAGAAATATGGAAAGTTTTCCTACATGCTTTGTAGCCCCTCGAAGATAGGTATGGATGTCATCATATCGATCCGCAAGACTCTACTAGACACTTTCTCATGACTCGTAGAAACTATGAACCTAGGGCTCTGATACCACCTTGTCATGATCTGAAATCCATCTAGTCATGACGATACATAACCCAACCCACTAGGTAAGCCAAATAACAGTCAACGCAGTTCTACTGAGATAATAAGAGCCAATAAGTGATATACCAAATATCTATATGATCACCCAAGAATTTGGTACTAAAAGTCATGAGCCACTAAGATTTAGATTTAAAAAGCTGGTATTAACATCTGTTTGAAATATGCATAAACAGAATTCAAATATAACACTACCAAGGACAAATGGTAGCTATGTACAGAAAGCAGGTGCGTCTTCAATGCCAGCTCCCGTCATTCATAGAAGCATCAACTCCAAGATCTGAACGCAAGGTGCAGAAGTATAGTATCAGTACAACCGACCCCATGTACTCAATAAATAACAAACCTAACTTCATGTTGAAAGCAGTAAAGAGCTCGGACGAAGGTCATGTCCAACATAAATAATCAATGACAACATGAGATATGATAATGCTAGTAAAAATAAGTAACTCAGAAGATATCATGATCAGCTCATTCAAAAATACGTGAGATTAGACATGCTTTACAGTATAACAGTTAAAGCCTAAATCTCACATCGAAATCACCAAAATATGAGTTTATCAGAAAACTATGATTTTATCCAAAACTTTCAACAATAGATGATATATTTCATTTACCAGCAAGCATGAGGAAAATACACCTCTATGTCTACATGTCAAGTGTACACGTTAAGTCAATAACACCATATTGCCACCTAGCATGAGGAAGATACATCTCTATGCCTACATGTCGAGTATACATGTCAAGTCAATAACATCATATTAATATATAGTATGAGGAAAATATATTTCTATGCCTACATGTCAAATATATATGTCAAGTCAATAATATCAGAGTGAAATCCTCAATTACACTCACTCTCAACACACTCAAGGTGCATGGCTGAAATGCCCCTCACCCGCACATGCACAATCACTCAACGATGTATGGGTTCCTGGCTCAAAAGCCCCTGAGCAAAGCACATGTATATCATTATGCCGGGGCTCATTGTAATATCAAACTCTAGAGGGGTGGATCCTGGCCCAAGCACTAATCATTATCACATAGCCTAATCGTGGGGCCTGGCGCACACGTAGCCTCAAAATCTATATAACTGTTGTGGCCTACATCCCGATCCAAATAACACTCACAATGCGGGTATATGGCCCGCATTAGTCATCAATCTACTCAAATCTCCATATGCCAACATCACACAACAACATAATTAACAATACAACACAGGATATCATAATGTGCCACAATTAAGCTCAAACTTGTGTCACGTACCAGGACACCAATAACATATGAAATAGCATATAAAGAATGCTCTGAGGCAGAGATATAACATGTAGATATAACTATCTTGACTGAACAATATGACTACAGCTAAGGCAAATAGCTAAAGATGGAAAAATAGCCCTATCATGTCTCAAACAATAAAGCAGATAGCCTAGACATATGTGATTTCTAGCATGAATATTACGCACGTATTCATATAAATGGAGAAAACATGATATAAAAGAAACATGATGAAAAACAAGGCATATAATAGCCTAAGAACTATCTAGATCATGAATACCCAGTGCATGTATACACGACCGTCACCTAGCACGTGCGTCACCCTCAACACAGTTTAAATATCATAGTCCTCAGGGATAATTACCCTCAAATCGAAGTTTAGATATTTTACTTACTTTGAACAAGCCAAATCAATACTAAGCAAGCCAAAGAAATACTCTAAAACTACCATCCCGCGCAAATCGACCTCCGAACGGCTCGAAACTAGCAATAAGCAAATCAAAAACATCAAATGATGCCATAGAAAACTACCCAAATGATAAAGGTCAAATCTTTAATCAACTACTCAAAGTCAATCAAAACGTTAGTCTAGGCCCGCACCTCGGAATCCAACAAAACTCACAAATTCCTATAACCAATTCTATTACGAGTCCAACCATATCAAATTCACCCAATTCTAACTCCGGATCAATCTTCCTAACACAATTATACACTTTAGAAAGGTTTAGACAAAACGCCCAATTTCTCCTTTAGATTCATCAATCAAATTCCAAAATCCTGAAAGTCTCCTCGAAATTCGCCCAAATCTGAGTGCTAGATCCCAAAATGTGATTAAATGAGTAGACCCTTGAATATAAATAAATCTGCTAGTGAATTATGCATCTGCAGACAAATTGTCGTACCTGCGACCTCGCATCTGCGTATATGCTGGATCGTATTTTAGTGTACGACGCTCTTCCCGCGATCGCGATGGATATCCCTGGAGGACTATTGTAAAGTTCTATTTTCTGACTTGGAATGCATTTCTCCATATTTTGAGATTGGGAGCTCGGATTTGACGATTCTTGAGGCGATTTTCATCATTTGGATTGGGGTAAGTATTTTTTTACTCGGATTTAATTATTGTACATGATTTTATCTTTGATTTTGGCATTGGATTGATGAATCTTGGGGGTTTTTGTTCCACGTAAGTCATTGTTCATGCTAGAAATCATGTCTAGGCTATATGTTTAATTGTTTGAGAAATGATAGGGCTAGTTTTGCCATGTTGAGCTATTTGCCTTAGCCGTAGTCATACTGTTTAGTCATGATATCCACACGTTATATCTCTGTCTCTATGCGATTTTATATGTTGTCTCACATGTTATTAATGTCCTTATGCGTGACACGAATTTGAGCTGAATTTGTGGTACATTGTGATATTCCATGTTGTATAATTGGATTTTGTTTCTGTGAGATGTTGGCATATGGAGACTTGAGAGGATTGGTGATTGAGGTGGGCCATAGAGCCATGGTGATTGATAATGAGGCAACATTTGCGTCGAGCCCCCGTATTGGGCTAAGTGGTATTGTTTAGGGGCGACGCATGCACCAGGCCCTATGTTGGGCTTTATGATATTGATTATCGATTAGCTCTTGGGCAAGGATCCACCCCTCGGAGTTTGGTATTCACAGTGAGCGCAAACACAAAGATATATATATATATATATATATATATATAGGTGTGTGTGTGTGTGTGTGTGTGTGTGTATGTATGTATGTATGTATGCATGTGTGTGTGCGTGCTTTGGAGAGGGGCATTTGTACCAGTCACCTGTACAATGCTGAGTGTGATTGTTTGTGTGATGGTGAGGGACATTTGTGCCAGGCACCGTGAGTGTGCTGAGTGTGAGTATACTTTATGGCTTCGCTATGATGTTATTGACTTGACATGTATATTTGACATGTAGGCATAGAGATGTATTTTCCTGATGCTAGATGGTGATATGGTATTATTGACTTGACATGTATATTTTACATGTAGGCACATAAATGTCTTTTCCTCGTGCTAGATGATAAATGAAATGTTTTGCCTTTAGTTTTTAAGATGGAAATCACAACTCTTTAGATTAATTCATATATTAGTGATTTCAGTGGTGAGAACTAGGACTTTCACTATTATACTTGAAAAGCAAGTCTAATTTTCCATATTTGTGAACGAGTTGAACACAATATCTCTCTAGTTGTTCTCTTTTACTATCATCATTATATCATGTGTCGTTCAGGATTATTTTGGTGTGGAACACTGACCTTTTTTCGAGTTCATCACTGCTTTTAGCTCGAGGTTAGGTTTGCTACTTATTAAATACATGGGGTTGGTTGTACTCATACTACAGTTCTCCACCTTGCGTGCAGACTTTGGAGCTGACGCTGCTGTGTATGGTGAGAGCTGGCATTAAACCATCTTGTCTTTGGTGCTTTTAGATTTATATTTTGTTTATGTATATTCCAAACAAATATTGTATTTATTATCATACCAGCTTTGTAAATCTAAGTCTTAGTGGCTTATGACTTGTACTACCAATCCTTGGGCAATTGTATAGAAATCCAGTTATTTCAATTATTATTTTTTTATTATTTTCATTAAAATTGTGTTGATTACTATTTGTCTTATCTAGCGGATTGGGTTAGACATCATCACGACTAGGTGGATTTTGGGTCGTGATAGCAGAGTAGCATTGTTGTGCCATGAATATAACTAAGGTGCTTCTTAGGAGGCAACCTAATTTACGATTTTTTTAGTTTTTATTTTCTTATTTGTCGATTTACTAATCATTGTGTTATTTTTGTAGCGTTATTTTTAGTTTTGTAGGTGTATGCGCAGGGAAGCCATTAAGAGTGTGAAAAAGATAGTTAAATGGGTGGAACTATGTATGGGGTGCTAGTACAAAGGACCATGACTGGGAGAAGTCTGAGTATCCCGTGAACAACTATTGCTTCGGCCTTTGGCCTTTCAGGAAGTCTCTTTTATCCTCTTGTTGTTTATGGTGTGCATTGAGGGCAATGAACAATTTTAAGTGTGGGATAGAAAAATTGACTGGGTAATTTATTTTTTCTATTTTAGCTTAGTTGTAGTATTTTTTCGTAGCTTAGTGGTTGATTTAAAAAAATCGTTTAGACTTTTCCTGACGATGGATTTCTTTGATAGTTTTCTTGAGGGATTAAGGTCCAACAGAAAAAAAATTTAAATATTTTTTTCTTGTTCTTATTTAGTCATAGATAGGTAATATTCCCCTTTGTATTTTCTTTGGGCATCGGTTATTTTCCAAAGGATAAAATTTTGAACCGAGTACTTTTTATTCTTAGAGTACTGTAGGATATAAAGACTCAAACCAAATTCGGCACACTTCATGACTTATCAGATACCAACATAATTAGGCCTAGGCATGTGGATTATAATTTTCCCCATAAGTTTATGATAACTGCTTGTGCCTAGAAAATTAAATAGCTTGTTTTGTGACGCTTAGGCTCATTTTGGTGACTCTTGTACTAATTGGTGTTCCTTATGCATAAATATTATTGGTTGCTCTGTACTTGCTTTGATTGGGAGTTGGAATGAGCCATCCTAATTGAGCCATGTGACAGTGTGTGGAGAGATTTTTGTAGTTTCGAGTAGTGCATTTGTGTCTAGAACTTGCCCAGCATGTTTATAAAAATAGGGATTTTGAGAGGAGCTTTGGCGACTTACGGGCAGTTTGAATCGCGAGCTCTCCCATGGCCAATTTGTCCAGCGGCTAGCCATCCTCTATGGTTGTTCTTCCTCCTTCTACCTCACCACAACCTTTAAACAATATTCCTAACCCTAATCCACCATTAGATTACTCAAACATCCTAAAACCTAGTTCATTAAATGTCCTCATGTAGTCTACGTCGTACCAAAAGACCACTGATCAAATAAACCTAATCAAACATATATCCTTTCTTCATGGAGAACCTTTGATACAGTGGACAAACTCAGAAGTGAAGCGTATGAACATGATTGAAAATCTGAACTTTGCAATTGTTGGCAAGTTTTCATATGGATGGACGGAGATTCAAGAACTTTGCAAGTTGATTCCTACTTAGTGTGGGATTAAAGGTGAAGTACAAATTGGAATAATTTATTATAGGCATGTTTTGATTAGGTGCACCTTGTTAGAAGATTATGTGAATGTTATGTCCAAAGCTGCTTATTATATTAAGACCAATGATATTTATGAATACCACATTAGGCCTTTGAAATACGATGTTTGGTTTAATCCTAATGAGGAGATTTCAATTGCAATGGCATGGATTTCTTTCCCTACATTGCCACCAACATTCTTTGTGAAGGAATTATTGTTTTCATTTGCTTCAGTCATTGGGAAGCCATTACACTTAGACCTTGCTACACAAAATAAAACAAGACCAAGTTGTGCTCGTGTGAAAGTTGAGGTTGATTTGCTAGCAGACCTACTCAAAAAAGTAAAAATTCAAGTGCTTAATGAAGCGAATAGAGAGGTAAGGTCCAACTGGATAAAAATTCAATATGATTACATGCCTAGATATTGCAAGGAGTGCATATTACAAGGACATTGTGAAGATGATTGTAGGATCCCACACCCTGAATTAATTCTAGTAGTTGTAAAGGAGGAAGGTGAAGTGCTTGATAAAAGGCAGGAGAATTTGAATAACACTAATCCACCTCTTAAGATGCTAACTAGTGGCAAAGTAGTTAGTTATCCCAATGGTAAGTGTACACAAGTTAGAGAAAATCGTAGAAAGATTAAAGATGATGTTCAAAAGGAGAAAATAACTAGAAAGACATTGGTAAGTGTAGAGCAAGATTCAAAGAATATTATTGAGGCAAAGGGTAGTGAGGCAGCTCGGAAAGAGGTTATTCATGTCGAGCACCAAGCTAAGGATCCATTGAATACCAACAACATGTTTGCCTTGTTAGAGGAAGACGAAGTGGAAGAGGAGAATCAAAGAAAAAATGGAGCAGTGATTAATGAGGAGAACAAGATGAATGTTGTGGCAAACAAGGTAAGAAGATCAAATCAAAACAAAAAGGAATTAATAATTGAATGGGTTCGTAGGAGATTTGGCATGAGTAAGGAAGAGCGGAAAGAACTCAATGTCACTGTAAACCACTCGTGTCAAGATATTCCATCACAATCTATTGATGATTCTGAAATGAATGTGGCAACTAATAAAATATTCTAGTAGGTCATTATGGAGTGATGAGATAGAGCTAAAGGAGAATAAAACAGATGGAAACAATGTTGGGAAGCATGCACAAAAAGGTGAAGAGGAGAATCAAATAAATACCCTAATCCAAGATGCTATAGTAAATCCTAGTTGTCTTCAAACAAGAGTTGAAGATGATTTGATCCAGACGATGAATTCAGGTGAGCAGGGTAGCTTGGGTCCATCTAAAGCACCACAGCAACACTCTTCAGATCAAAGGCAATCCAATGGAACATTAAACCCTAGATTGCCTGCTAGGATAAACTGTGTAGCAGGGATCAAAGGAAGGTTATTACTGATACAGTTGGTTCAGGCAATAAGTTTAAAATAGGAAAGGCATCTGGATCCAATGTAACAGTAATTTCTGCTTCCAATGAAACAGTAAACTCTACTGTGGAAGCTGTTACTATTTTGCAAAGACATGGAGATGAGCAGGTGGCTTTCAAGGGTATTGTAGGTCACAAAACAACCATAGTAAAAGAGAATGTGAAGGTGCAACAAGGTCATTTGGTACTTAAGGAAAATATGGGAAACAAGTTAGAAATTTCAGAACCTAGGTGTGATGATCCTGGAACCTGGCTGGGAAGACATTCAATTTCACTAGTGATATTCTAGCTACGTGCATTTTGATCAATCAGAAGGGATAAACGGAGTTGGGAATGATTGCCAAGAATCATGAACCTAATCCATTGGCACTTCAAGTGGTAGACACTGAGCAGGTTGAGAAAGAACAATTAGGTGAAGACATTGATGAAGGGTCAACTGCAACCAACTTTCAGCATATAGCACAAGAGGAAGATCTATCGCCTAGAAGTGTTAACAAGAAGAAGTCAAGAACTAAATAAGCAAGGAAACAAAAGGAGAAAATTGTACCTTTTAGTGTAAAACCAAAGAGGATTGGGATCTCTTATTCCAAATCATGTCTATGGATAATACACTAATTTGGAATGTGAGGTCAATCAATACTCAGAAAGATTTCTAGATGTTGATTAACCTTCATAGAAAGTACAATTTTTATCTGATTGGTCTTATGGAGCTTTGGCAAGACATCAACAAGTTGAAGGTATATATGAGGATATTTCACAGTGCCCTAGAAAATATGAATGGGAAGATCTACGCCATTGTTGTTGAGGACATTGAGGTGGAGGTCATCTGATTGTAACATTGGTGTATGCCAAGTGTGACGCAATAGAGAGAATTGAGCTATGGGATTCACTTTATCACTTTGCTTTTTGACATGGAATTACCTTGGCTTGTTGGAGATGATTTTAATGTCATTCTGTCTGAAGAAGAGAAGTATAATTGTCTGCTTGCCTATCTTAGTAAAGTTGATGATTTTGCTCATTGAATAGACATTTGTACTGTATATGATCTTGGATTCAAAGGAAGCCTATATATATGGTGGAATGGGAGGTCGGATGATGCTTGCATTTTTAAAATAATGGATAGGTATCTGGCTAATCAACAATTTCAGGACTTGTATCCAACTTGGGAGGTTAGACATCTTATAAAGTTTAGATCAGATCATGCCCCACTTTTATTGTCATGTAATGTGAATACTATTCAAGTGAAGAAACCACTCAAGTTCCTTAATTTCTGGTCAACACATGAGACCTTTTTAGATGTGATAAAGGAACATTGGAAGACTGACATTATAGGAAGCCCTTTCATCATATTTCAACACAAGCTATGTCACGACCCAAAAATCCATGAAAGGTCGTGATAGCGCCGGACACTACTGTCAGGCAAGCCAACACCAATAATTAATAAATTCTCATTTTAATAATTCTGAAATCGTAAATTTACTTCAATTTAACTAGTAAAAGGTGAATTTACAGAATAGATAACAATATTTTCAAATTTCAATATTGAACATCTCATAATCATCCCAAAATCCGGTGTCACAAGTGCATGAGCATTTTCTAGGATTTTTAAAATAAAATACAATAACTATCCGGAATAAAAAATTTGGACAGGAAAGAAAATATAATACTCTAAAGGAGACTCTGCTGGCTGCGGGTAGTACATAAGAGGCAGCTCACCTAAGTCCCCATAATAACCGCGCCTCTGCGCCCACAAGGCCACTAGTCATATATGTACCTGCACAAAACATGCAGCAAGTGTAGTATGAGTACGAAAATAATGCTACCCAGTAAGTATCCCACCTAATCCCGAAGAAGTAGTGACGAGGGGTCGACTCAGATACTTACTATGGGCTATAAATAAAATAACAATGGTATGATTAAATATGGATTTCGTAGAACGGCTGTAAGCTCATTATTTTGAAGTAAGTAAGCAATTCCTTTATAATGAAGGAATCTACAAATTTATTTTCATCTTTTAACAATCTATATCTCCGGCCAGTGAGGCCATATCAATTGTCATAAATCTCAGGGCAAGCAATACAAGCTTGCGAAAATCATGCCGAGGTCGTACGGTCCAATCCAACATAATATTTAAATTGTGCACTGCCAGAGAGTCGAATGGTGCGAACCATAGATTCATCTATTTAATCTACCGAGGCGTTCGGCCCGTTCCACAAAAGATAACACATTCAAATAATCAATCAAGAATTCATCAAGGGGCAATTATCTAGGGAAAAAGGCAATTTCTCTTTTAAAAGTCAAGAAAATGATGTCTAGCCTTTTAGAAATTTATTAACAAAGTTCGATATGATTTAAGCACTTTAAATTGACAACAAGATTGCAAATATTACAAGTAAAGCATGCTTTTGGGTCCTAGACTACCCGAACTTAAGCATAATAGTAGCTACGCACGGACTCTCATCACCTCATTTGTACGTAGCCCCCACAAATAGGAGCACACATTGATTTATTTCACCTATGGGGTAAATTCCCTCTTACAAGGTTAGAAAGGAGACTTACCTCGCTCCAAAATTCCATAACTGGCTCTAAAGCACCCCTAATACCTCAAACTGATGCTCGTCGCTCCAAAACTAGTCAAATAAGTTACAACCCAATCAAAATATACTCTAATACTCATAATTAATAAATTTATTAAAATTTCTAACTCCGATTGAAAAGTCGATAAAAATCACCCTCGAGCCCACGTGCCCGGATTCCAAAAGTATTCAAAGATAACTTTACCCATAACCTCACGAACTCAAATATATAGTTTATTCTCAATTCCATGCCCAATTTCGTAGTCAAAATCCAAAATTACCAAATTCTAGGTCTTCTACCAAAACCCCACAATTTATATTATTTTCCATGTTCCAATCTATGTATAATTCATGTATTTAACTCACAATGGGAAGAAACCACTTACCTAGAATTTCTTGATGAAAATCTCCCCTTGAAGCTCTCCAAAATCGTCCAAACCAAATGAAAATGGGAGAAAAATGGGCCAAGTCCCGTTTATAAAAACCCTTCTGCCCAGCGACATTTTCGCACCTGTGGAATAGTAGCCGCACCTACGGCTTCGCAGGTGCGGCCAAAACCTCGCCCCTGCGCATTCCCTCTGCCTAGCACGACTCCGCACCTGCGCCTTTGCAGGTGCGGACATACCCTCGCACCTGCGCTCCCAGACCCTTCTCTCACTCTCGCACCAGCGACACATCTCCGCATCTGTGACCTCGCAGGTGCGGACAACCCTTCGCACCTGCGATCATTGCCCAGCTTCGCCCAAACCGCACCTGCGACCACTGGCTCGCACCTGCGGCCCTTATTGCGCAAGTGCGATCACACCAGATATCAGCTGCCTCATCTTTTTTTCCATGTCCAAACTCGATCCGTTAACCATCCGGAATCCACCTGAGGACCTCGGGACCTCAACCAATTATACCAACACGTCCCAAAACACATTACGAACTTAGTCGAGCCTTCAAATCCCATCAAACAACGTCGAATTCATGAATCGCACCCCATTCCAATCTTAATGAAATTTAGAATTTCAACTTCTACATTTGATGCCGAAACCTATCAAATCACATCCGATTGACCTAAAATTTTGCACACGTCATAATTGATATTACGGTCCCACTCCAACTTCCGGAATCGGAATCCGACCCTGATATCAAAAAGTCCACTTCCGGTCAAACTTTTCAAAAACCTTCAAATTTCTAACTTTTGCCAAACGACTCCAAAATGACCTACAGACCTCCAAATCTACTTCCGGACGCGCTCCCAATACCGGAATCACCATACGGAGCTATTCTCAGATCGGAATTCCAAACGGTCATTGATAACATTGAAATGTACTTCAACCCAAATTTATGGAATTCTTCCAAAATGCTAACTTCCACAATAAGTGCCGAAACGCTCCCGGGTCATCCAAAACCTGATCTGGACATACGCCCAAGTCCGAAATCATCATACGAACCTGTTGGAACCTTCAAACCCTGATTCCGAGATGGTTTACTCAAAACTCCAACCTTAGTCAATTCTTCCAACTTAAAGCCTCCGAAATGAGAATTTTCTTTCCAAATCAACTCTGAACTCCCTGAATCTCAATTCCAACTACGCGTACATGTCATAATACCTAAAGTGAAGTTGCTTATGGCCTTAAACTGCTGAACGATGTGATAGAGCTCAAAACTACCGGTCAGGTCATTACATTCTCTCCCACTTAAATATACGTTCGTCCTTGAACGTGCTAAGAATTGCGCTGGAGTTGTCTGAAATCACTGCTTAACACCTCGTGCGCCTACCCGTGCTACCACAACTCAGTTGAGCACATCGGCTCGAGCAAATCTGAAGATTCCCCTTGTGTTTAGTCAAACTAGCCTTATAGCCAAATTCCAACATTCGGAATCTTCTGCTAGGCCTGTATCTAACATACGATCATCGTATCAATCACCACACAATGTACCAAAACATGACTGCATACCTTAGCTGAATTCACACCATGCACCGCATAATTCACATGACCATAGTAGCATTCTCTGATCATAATAGCCGACATTCCCCAAATCTGATGCTCACCATGCACCTCATGACATATATAAGTCTGGTTCCAACTCTTGCAATACCGCCACGACAGAAGAGACGTGTAGCAATTCATAACCGACTGCCGAGTCAACAAATCATTGAGTCTATCCTCCTAACTATAATCATCACCCCATTATAACCAAATAATGGTATTTGCTCTTTACTATACTTCATATAATTCGATCGCAGGGTCCAATAATCTCATCTCACCCCAGTACAAGCTGCTCAGGCAATAATCCACCTCAAACACGATCAAAAGTCTCATGTGATGCCACAATGTGCCAACAAGCTACCAACTCGAACGTGATACATAAAGAAAACAAACTCCGGAAAGGACTACCAAACCCACGTAACTGATTAAACAACCGAAAAGGCGTTATGAACCTTCCCCAGAAAATGAGAAACAAAACACACAAGAATAGATATAGGGAACTGTACTCCACATCACACTGTTGCGGCGCGCAACCCGATCCGAACATAAATTCTATAAAAGGAGATGCTTACCGAGCTAGAATGCTCATTATTACAAAATACCCGAATATCGGCCACGAGCACGCTAGGTGCATAATACTATCCCTGGGGAGACAGATAGTGCCATACGCTACAAAAGTCAAGGACAACTAAGGTGCGGTATATGATCTGAATCTCGAGAGCCATCCTGCTCACATAACATCATCGCTACGCGGAACCTAAACACATATGAAATTAACAAGCTGTTTCACAACTCACACAGCACAATATAGTATTACATGAAATAGCTGACGACGAAATAACATCCAACGTCCGAATACTCCTCCATAAGGAGCATTATGCCGAAATGAACATATCCGGCCTGACATAGAGCCCATATTCACTTTTAAATCCATCCACAGACCTCAAGCCGATTCTGATCGCACCACACTAGGCTAATAACCATTTCAAGGATCCATAATAACCCTTTTTTCTCATAACACACGAGAACAACCATCATAACCGGAACAAACTTCCACAGTCCACAACCAAATGACTCGAGCGCCCTCCAGGCATAAATTTTCAAATTAGCGATATTACAACCCTCTTCATACTTGGTTTAAATCTTCAATCAATCAAGTGACTACATGTCAGACTTATACAATCTTCATGTGGGACACGCTCCCATGACTTATCGCACTGGGTAACAAGTCTGCACGCCCATACCACCAGCCACACAAATGCTGTGAATCAAATCGAGAATCCGCAATCAGTATGCAAAGCCTTTTACACAAGACACCGATCTCAGGTGACGTCAGAGACAATACCAGCTTATTCTAACCATCTGAATCATTTCCCGCTCATCCGAGCTCTTGACATTCTTGTTGACACCAAACTGCAACCTTGATCCTCAACTTCCGAATCCCATGCTGATCACCGCACTTAATCCTGCAAATGCGCAAGAGAACAAGAATTTCATCTTAACCTCCGAACTACTAATAAGGTAACACTTCACCACATAGAATCCTTTTACTTAACTCATTCCAAGAGAACCATCTCAACACGCGACTGAATCCTCATATCTGCAGAAAATACCAACCTCATGTAGCAGTCTAAACCACCATAACCCTTCCGGGATCCATCTGCACATAACAGGCCATAATACTCGAAAGCCTCCAAATAAGATCAGTTACGGCGACCATCAAACCTCGCACGTACCATCACAAATCACATGAATAACCCAACACACTGAAGGAGCTGATCATTGCCATCATTATGCCAATTCAACCATTACTACCCAAAACCCGACTTCTCTTAATTTACTCTGGACTTGCCTTGGGAATAATTATAGCTCCATTCAAAGCATGGCGAACTCCATCCGCACTCGTTCTGAGTGATCCTATTTCACAAGAGCACATTGTCTCAAATCCCACGAGCCATCTCATACCCTCCTTGTGCGCATGTTCGCATCTTCAACTGGTACACCTATTCTGGAAAAATCCCTCTATGAATCCGAAGTTATTTTCTTCCATTCCTCTAATGCTACACTGCAACCCGAAGATAACGTAGAACACTCCAAGCCCCTTTCATAATCTGCTGCAAAAGCTCGATACTTAACCATACTACAAGCTCGAAATCCTTAGGCACCATACTTTAACTTTTGAATCCACTAGGGCCGTTATTGAGAGTCACCCACTCTGACTTGGTCCCGAATATAATCAACTCCAAGGCTCTGCTAGCACATGAACGCCCTCTCAAAGAAGCACTCGGCAGAATCATCTTCCTTGAACTCGCCTCTACACGAAGCATAAATCCTGAGTCTTCCCAAAGCCTGAGCATGAGTTGATAAGGCCAACTATAGCACACATTCCTCAAATCGCTTGCTCAAATTACCACTGATGTTCTCTTTCCTTAGTCGTAATAACCCATCAATATGCCGATAACTAGAATTCTTACAAATAGATAACTATACAATCCAATTGTAGGCGGTGGGACTCTCCTACTTAGCTTGAAGCTACCATTGCATAAACCTGAAACCCACCAAGATGCTTCCTTCATTGACATGATCTAGCACAATCAACATGCCAAATTCTTCGAAATCCTTCCATTAACCTTTAATAACCACTCTGAACCACTAGCCACATTTACATATTAAATCGCTTACCGGGTAGCCAGTAGAATTCTTCGCAGAAGCTTCGTCAATCACCACGCGACCGATAACCTGCTCACAGGAGATAACCCACTTGTGAAAACTACATGACGACATATTTCAACGTCGCTGCACTGGGTATACTTACTACAAAATCAGTAGATCATCCTGAGTCCGAGCTAATTCACCAGCTACACCAGTCCGTTCACTCCTCTTGGACGTCAACTAAAGGTGCGACAATACATTCCAATCCAAAGTCATGTTGTATCTTTCTTCATATCAAGCAACTCCTTTATGTTTTATCCAATCTCCCGCCACATAATAGCCAATATTTCAAATTATGTCCGTAGACCTAGTAACTGACCACCATGAATCCCAAATCACTCTAAGCTTTTCTCAAGACGTGAAGAAATACTATCACAGAACCCACACGCTACTCTACCACTCTCCCACTTTGGTCAAACTCACTCCTTTAAGTAACTACCCAACTCCTGTTCCTCACACTTGGCCTTCTATAAGTTTCTCCACCGCAAGGCACCTCCCACATGTCCTTCATCATCCTTCGCTTCCCAGTTGTTGCCTTAAGTCAAAATCTACCTCTGTAACACTTGAACCGATAGATCGCTACCAACTTTAAACCCTTCAGGAAATCATCTTTCTCGAGCCATCAATAACGGGAATGCCGATTCGATCCTGAACAACTGCACAATACGACCTCTGATAGCCTCTTTCTTGGACCCAAGGAGAATTGAAGGAAATAATAACACCGGCAAACATAACACATCATAACCAATCGAGGATGATGACGCCACATCACAAGCGAAGATTCCACCACGCTTGAAATTATCGAGTCCCGCTACTCCATCAACCCAAGTCTGAACATTCTTAGTTCGATTGCCTTTCTTTCGTCGGAAGTAAAATACCGAATCTCTGTATCATGCACTGAGTTAACCTTCTCTCAAGTTATTCACTGCCCCGAGACATAGGCAAGCATCCTACCATCACCTCAATACTGTGCTATAACAACTCATGAGCATCATAGCAACCCGTGCATAGCCTCAATGCTCTCAGAAGTACAACTACTGAGCTGAAATGACAGAATATCCTTCTACAAGGCGACGACAATAGCCCAAACAACTACGAAAGGAGAAACATACCGCACCACATCTGTAGTACCATTAAAATTCCTCGATTCTCGATCAATACCAAGTGCGTCATGTCGCATAAGATTGAATTGGATGGAAATGAAGGCATAAGCCTCAAAGGAATCAAATCGCACGATGAGGAATCAAGAAGGGAAGTGCTCCAAACAGCCCTGTAGCCTCTCGAAGATAAGTACAGATGTCTTCGTTCCGATCCGCAAGACTCTACTAGACTCGCTCATGACTCGTGAGACCTAAGTGAACCTAGTACTCTGATACCATGTTGTCACGACCCAAAAAAATCCTTGAAACGTCGTGATGGTGCCGGACACTACTGTCAGGCAAGCCAACACCAATAATTAGGAAATTCTCATTTTAATAATTCTTAAATCCTAAATTTACTTCAATTTAACTAGTAAAAAGTGAATTTACAGAATAGATAACAATGTTTTCAAATTTCAATACTGAACATCCCATAATCATCCCAGAATCCGGTGTCACAAGTGCATGAGCATTTTCTAGGATTTTTAAAATAAAATACAATAACTGTCCGGAATACAAATTTGGACAGGAAAGAAAATACAATACTATGAAGTAGACTCTGCTGGCTGCGGGTCGTACATAAGAGGAAGCTCGCCTAAATCCCCGTAATAACTGTGCCTTTGCGCCCACAAGGCCACTAGTCATATATGTACAAGCACAAAACATACAACAAGTGTAGTATGAGTACAAAAACAATGCGTACCCATTAAGTATCCCGCCTAACCCCGAAGAAGTAGTGACGAGGGGTCGACTCGGACACTTACTATGGGCTATAAATAAAATACAAATGGTATGAATAAGTATGGACTTCGTAGAACGGTTGTAAGCTCATTATTTTGAAGTAAGTAAGAACTCTTTTATAATTAAGGAATCTCCAAATTTATTTTCATCTTTTAACAATCTATATCTCTGGCCAGTGAGGCCATATCAATTGTCATAAATTTCAGGGCAAGCAATACAAGCATGCGCAAATCATGCCGAAATCGTACGGCACGATCCAACATAATATTTAAACTATGCACTGCCAGAGGGTCGAATGGCGCGAACCATAGATGCATCTATTTAATCTACCGAGTTATTCAGCTCGTTCCACAAAAGATAACACATTCAAATAATCAATCAAGAATTCATCAAGGGGCAATTATCCAAGGAAAAAGGCAATTTCTTTTTTAAAAGTCAAGAAAACGATGTCTAGACTTTTAGAAATTTATTAACAAAGTTCGATATGATTGAAGCACTTTAAATTGACAACAAGATTGCAAATATTACAAGTAAAGCATGCTTTTGGGTCCTAGGCTACCCAAACTTAAGCATAATAGAAGCTACGCACGGACTCTCGTCACCTCGTGCGTTCGTAACCCCCACAAATAGGAGCACACATTGATTTATTTCACCTATGGGGTAAATTCTCTCTTACAAGGTTAGAAAGGAGACTTACCTCGCTCCAAAATTCCATAACCGGCTCAAGCCTCTCTAACAACTCAAACTGATGCCCGTCGCTCCAAAACTTGTCAAATAAGTTGCAACCCAATGAAAATATACTCTAATACTAATGATTAATCAATTTATTACGATTTCTAACCCTGATCAAAAAGTCGATAAAAATCACCCTCGGGCCCACATGCCCGGACTCCAAAAATTTTCGAAGATAACTTTACCCATAACCTCACAAACTCAAATATATAGTTTATTCTCAATTATATGCCCAATTTCATGGTCAAAATCCAAAAATACCAAATTTTAGGTCTTCTACCGAAACCCCACAATTTATATTAATTTCCATGTTCCAATCCATGTATAATTCATGTATTTAAATCACAATGGGAAGAAACCATTTACCTAGAATTGCTTGATGAAAATCTCCCCTTGAAGCTCTCCAAAATCGTCCAAACTAAATGAAAATGGGAGAAAAATGGGCCAAGTCCCATTTATAAAAACCCTTCTGCCCAGCGACATTTCCGCACCTGCGGGCTTCGCAGGTGCGGCCAAAACCTCGCACCTGCGCATTTCCTCTGCCTAGCACAACTCTGCACCTGGGCCTTTCCTTCCGCATCTGCGCCTTCGTAGGTGCGGACATACCCTCGCACCTGCGCTCCCAGACCCTTCTCTCACTCTCGCACCAGCGACACACCTCCGCATCTGCGACCTCGCAGGTGCGGATAACCCTTCGCACCTGCGATCATTGCCTAGCTTCGCCCAAACTGCACCTGCGACCACTGGCTCACACCTACGGCCCTTATTGCGCAGGTGTGATTACACCAGATATCAGCTGCCTCATCTTTTCTTCCATGTCCAAACTCGATCCATTAACCATCCGGAATCCACCTGAGGCCCTCGGGACCTCAACCAATTATACCAACACATCCCAAAACACATTACGTACTTAGTCGAGCCTTAAAATCACATCAAACAACGTCGAATTCATGAATCGCACCCCATTCCAAGCTTAATGAAATTTAGAATTTCAACTTCTACATTCGATGCCGAAACCTATCAAATTACGTCCGATTGACCTCAAATTTTGCACACAAGTCATAATTGACATTATGGACACACTCCAACTTCCAGAATCGGAATCCGACCCTGATATCAAAATGTTCACTTCCGGTCAAACTTCCCAATAACCTTCAAATTTCTAACTTTTGCCAAACGACTCCAAAATGACCTACGAACCTCCAAATCCACTTCCGGACGCGCTCCAATTACCAGAATTATCATACGGAGCTATTCTCAGACTCAAAATTTCAAACGGTCATCGATAACATTGAAATGCACTTCAACCCAAATTTATGAAATTCTTCCAAAATGATAACTTTCACAATAGGTGACGAAACGCTCCCGGGTCATCCAAAACCCGATCCGGACATACGCGCAAGTCCGAAATCATCATACGAACCTGTTGGAACCTTTAAACCCCGATTCCGAGATGGTTTACTCAAAAATCTAGCCTTAGTCAATTCTTCCAACTTAAAGCTTCCGAAATGAGAATTTTCTTTCCAAATCAACTCTGAACTCCCTGAATCTCAATTCTGACTACGCGTACAAGTCATAATACCTGAAGTAAAGTTGTTCATGGCCTCAAACTGCTGAACAATGTACTAGACCTCAAAACGATCGATTGGGTCATTACAAACTAAAGACTGTGAAAAAAGCATTGGCTATTTGGAGTAAATTATCTTTTGGAGACATTTTCAAGAAAATATCATTCCTAGAGGATGTAATCAAAGTCCATGAGGTGGAGTTTGAGCTTAATACAACTGCCAATAATAGAGCCAAACTACACAAAGTTCAGGCTGATCTTACAAGGTATTTGCAGTTAGAAGAGAAGTTCTAGAGGCAAAAGGCAGGGATGAAGTGGTTTCAAGATCGTGATAGAAACAAAGAATTCTTCCATGTTCAAGTTAAAAGGAAAGAGGAAGAGATTACAAGCATCCAAAATTCTAGACAACAATGGAACTTGGCTTGAAAATCAAGATAATACGGCAAAGGAGGCAGTAGAATTTTTCAAGGCTCAATTCACTAAAGATAGGGTGCCTACAAATTTTGATATTGTGAATCACACTCCAAAAATGATCACTGAGGAGCAGAATGCTAATTTGTGGGCATAACCTACTACGGAGGAGGTGAAGAATGATTTGCTTGGCTTAAATGGAGATAGTTCTAGTGGGCCGGATGGTTTCACTGGCTTATTTTATCATGTATGTTGGGAGGTAATAGGTGAAGATGTTCTCAACATGATCTAAGCTGTCTTTTGTGGTGCTAAGTTGCCTAAGTTCATAACTTATACAAAACTTGTTCTACTGCCTAACAAGAAGAATGTGACAACCTTTTCTGATATGAGGCTATTAAGTTTGAGTCATTTCTCAAACAAGATCATATAAAGGGTGCTTCATGAGAGGTTTTTGGAGTTGCTTCCAACCCTAATATCTCCTAACTAGGCTGGATTTGTTAAAGGTTGGAGCATTGTGGAGAACATATTGTTGATACAAAAAATAGTCACTAACATAAGAATGAGGGGCAAGCCATCTAATGTAGTGATCAAGCTTGACATGGCCAAAGCTTATGATAGAGTCTCCATGCTATTGTTGACAAAGGTGTTAATGAAAATGGGGTTTGGAGAAGTCTTCATTGATATGATATACAGGTTGGTATCCAATAATTGGTATTCAGTGCTATTGATTGGGAAAGCTAATGGCGTTTTCAAGCCTACTAGGGGTGTCAAACAAGGGGATCCTCTATCACCTACCTTATTCATATTGACTATTGAAGTTCTTGGAAGAGAATTGGATGCTTTGTTTGATAATCCAGACTTTATTGGATTTGGGATGCCAAAATGGAGTCACAACATCAATTACCTATCATATGCCAATAATACTATTATCTTTAGTTCATCACATTATGGAGCTAGACAGTTGATTATGAATGTGTTGGAAGACTATGAGGCAACTTCTAGACAGAAAGTGAACAAGGAAAAATCATTATTCTACATGAATGAAAGTGCAGATCCCGAAGAAGCTAATGCACTGCACTTGGCCACCATATTTCAAAGACATCCATTCCATTTTACATATCTTAGGTGTCTTATTTTTCACAATAGAAGGCAGAAGGTTTTTTACAAGGTATCATGTTCAAAGTACATGAAAGACTTCAATCTTGAAAGGGCAAACTTCTATGTATAGGAGGAAGGGCAGTGCTAATTGCTCACGTACTTGAGAGCATGCATATTCATCTACTATCAGCTGTGAATCTACCTAAATATGTGATAAATGAATTGCATAGGATATTTGCTAGGTTCTTTTGGAGAAATTCTGGAAATAGAAGGGCTAGACATTGGGCATCATAGGATACATTGTGCTTGCCTAAAGATAAAGGAGGCATTGGTTTTAGATCTCTTCATGAAGTGTTCAAGGCATTGTTTGCAAAGTTGTGGTGAAATTATAGAACAAAATACACATTGCGGATTAATTTTATGAGAAACAAGTATTGTTAGAAGATCAATAAAGTCCTAGTTCCTGGGAAAGCTGGATCTCATATGTGGAAGAAGATGCTTGAGATGAGGGGTCTCCTTGAACATCAAATATGATGACAAATAAAGATAGGTAATGCATATTATTTGTATGACAATTGGATTGGACTTGGTGCTCTATTTCATGCCACAGGTCTAGACCATTGATGTGATGAATTAATAAGTCATGTTAGTGATGTGGTGCTTGATAGGAGCTGGAATGAGGAGCTTTTGAGGGAACTTCTTCCAGATGAACTAGTTGATCACATTATGGAGAAAATCACACCAAAAAACAGTCCTGAATTGAAGGATAAGGCATTTTGGAAGTTGGAATCCAAAGGACATTTCTCAATGAAGACTGCTTGGCAACACGCAAGGAAGAGGAAACATGAGAAGAATCTTTATAAGTTTATATGGGTAAAGGGGCTACCATTCAAGATTTCTTTCTTCATGTGGAGTTTATGGAAAGCTAAACTACCACTGGATGATTACATGAGAATAATGGGGTACTTCATGCCATCATAATATTGTTGTTGTAAGAAACCTAGTGAAACCCTAGCTCATATTTTCTTGAGGTCTCCAGCAACAATGTTCATATGGAAGTATTTTTGTGGACCAGAAAGGACTAAAATTGGTGGAAAACATATAATATAGGTGATAAATGATTGGTGGAGAAGGCCAGGCAACACAAGCTTGAAGACAGCCTACCAAGCTATTCCAACCTTGATTGTGTGGAATTGTGAAAGAAAATAACTTCTGGAATACATGGGAAGATTGTCTCTATTCATAGATTGATTTTTTAGGTGTCTAATGACCTTCACAGGTTATTGAAGATGAGAAGAATATATTTTTAAGGGGTGATACCAAACTGGCCAGACTTGCATGACAAACTACAACAACGCATTCCAAGGTTGAAGTATACAAGGGTTTTGTGGCAATTACCTCCGGTTGGATGGTTGAAATGCAACACTGATGGTCCATGCAGAGATACAAATGGAAGGACCTCTTATTCATTTTGTATTAGATATGGCATTGGTGATTTAATATATGCTCAAGCAAAGGAGATTTTTTAGGCCACAAACAACATTGTTGAAGCTAGAGCCATCCTTGAAGCTGTAAGGTACATAGTTAATTCTCATCTTTCTCCTTGTATGATTGAGACTGACTCTTTAATGATGAAATGAGCCCTTGATGATGTGTGGGAACCCCCTTGGAATATTGTTACATGGGTGGAACAAATTAACAGATTAAGGGCTAGGTGTGTAGTTGACATAGCTCATATACTCAGGGAAGGAAACCAATTAGCGGATCATCTTACTAATTGACTTTGGACAGTAATACTATGGTACAGGCTCCTTCATTTGATGAACTTGATATTAAAGGGAGAAAAATCTTGAATAGTGACAAGTTACAATTGCCCTACATTAGGGTGAGAAATGCAAAATCTCTTTTGTAATGATGCTAAATGTTGTGGATAAGAAAGTGATGATGTATGTAGGTGTGGTGATTTGGATATTGATTATGTTGATTGAATGAAAAGATGTAAGGTCTATAGATGGGAATCATATTGATCTACCTACTCAAATCCTCGGGGAGGAGAGTAGGGAGGTGTTTTTCACCAACTTTGTTTACTTTTTTGCAGGTACAAATGAGGGAGCTGGATTTTATGTTTTAGCCAAATTAACTAGGGTGGTATTTGCACCTTAGTTGTTCATTCCCTATAGGTGTAACCATTGCATAGTTCAACTCCATGTTGCATCAACTGAACACTTGAAGAAGCCTCAAACTTGGCAGCTAATGGAATGCCATTATGACGTCTTGTGCACTCATGCATAGTTATACACTATTTCTTATCATGGAAGCACAACGACTGGAATTACCCGTATGAAGATAATACTGCCCAGATTTCACATGCTGGGGAATAGGATTTGTAATTCATTTGCGGGTTGTTTTAATGCATTTTGGAAGAGCTTCCATACATATTCAACTAATACTATACATCAGGAAGGTACATATGATTTGTTTTCATACATTCATGCAGAGATCATTCACGACTTATTGAAGTCAAATCACAAGGTCCGTAAGAATGCCTCAAACTGGAGAGTGCCAATTGCGCATGATTTGGCAAGCTTGTATATTTGGACGGGCAATGGTAGTTGGTTTGGACATCAAGATGTGCAATTTTATCGAGTGTTTGGCTTTTGGTATTGCAGAGACTCACGCGTGAACGCTAGTCAATTCTACAAAGCTTGGTGCACAAATTGGGATTATACCATTCATGGATGAGCTTGGCCAATCTCCTTAATTCATTATCTTAAGTTTGATATAGTTCATTGTGTAATACCAAATTTGACTACTTTGCTCAACTTTGGTAATATGATTGATGGATTTTCATGCTTTACTCTTCTTCACTTTGTGAGGCCTCCTGCACTTTGTATTTTGATGTTCTTATTGTTAATAAAAAATACAACTAAGCGCCCAGCTTAGTGGTTTATTAGCTTAAAAAAAAGAAAAATTGTAGGTATTGTTCGGTTTGAAAATTAATTTAAGGCCTTCCTTGACCCGTTGGAGATTTTCTAGCCTACCCTATTATAATTGATCCTAGTCAATCCCGTTGAGCCTCTATTCCTTTTATTTGGTAGCCATGTTACAAGCATTGACCTTTTGTCCGAATTATCTATATTTTGAATACCCTACATCTCTTGGCACTTTTAAATTACAAAATGAGCTGAATAGCTAAAGTTGGAGTAGAGAATTGGTTCGGGTGTGTAAGGAAGCAATTTAAAAGTGAAAGGCAAAAGAAAAAAAAGTTTCTTGCAGTGAGGGATGCTAGTTGAAAAGACAAAAAAAATTGGAAAAGAAGAAATAATTGGAAAAAAAAAGAGAAGAAAAGGAATAAAAGTGTTCCTTTGAAAATAAAAGAATATCAAATGAATTAGAAGGACTAGGTGTTGAGCTGAAATAAAAGAAGTGTGCAAAAATTGAATGTTTTGTAAGTTCTTAGGGGAGTTCAGTCAATATCTTTTCAACTGTATCACTTAGCCTAGATTACAACCCTTAAAAAGTCCTCTTTGATTTTAGACTGAGCAGGCCTACATTAATAGAGACTTACATAATGTGCAAGCCTATGGTACCTTTCATGTGCATGTGAAATTCTTTGAGAGAGTAACTGATCTCTTCCATTGTTTGAAGTCCTTAAACTATATTCGAATTTTATTTGAGTGTGTGGACTATCTCTTTTTGTTTTGTGGTGAGGGAATATGTTTCATTATGGATAGGTGATATTATTAGGCTCTTTGGTCAGAGTAAGTATGTTGGTCTGGAAATAGTTATGCTAGGGAGTCAGTGTCTAAGGTTGAGATGTCCCGAATTTGCTATTTGATTATTTTGAATTGTTCAATATTGTGCGTGGCATGTTTTTAACATGGGTAAGTGAGTTATGAATATGGAAAGGTCTAATTGTTGGTATTAACTAAAGTCATGGGGGTGCTCGAGCTTAAATTCATAGTGTGGTTTAGTTATGAGATTGATGTGTTTAATTGAAAAGTTTGATAGTTTAGCTATAAGAGTCGAGCTTAATTTTGTTTCGTCTGTTGTAGGTTGATTTTACTTTTCTCGAGGACGAATAAAGGTTTAAGTGTGAGATGGTGATATTGGGCATATTTCTATATGTTTTAATGTTAATTTAATCATGTTTTGAGACTTTTTTGGTGATATTTTATGGTGAATTTACTAACTTATATTAATTATTAATTTTTATACTAACTAAATTTGGTGTGGTGTTTTCGGACTTTTGGATACAAAGATATAATAAAAATATACTTCAATAAAAGGACCAAAGTTTGCAAGCTTTGCTTGCAACTTAGCATGCAATTTGGAGAACCAGTAACCTTAGCAGTAAAGTGTAACGACACGGCCGGTCGTGTAGAGTATTTTAGCACTGCTTCCCCTATTTGATGCTTTATTTATGTGTATTTGTGGTTACGTAACTTACCGAGGTGATTAGTTTGGTTTCAGAGTAAATTAGGACACTTAGTCCCAAGGTTGGGAGCTTAAGTTGAAAGAGTTGACCAGAGTTTGACCTTTGTTTAGACGACTCCGTAATGGAGTTTTATTGATTTTAATAGTTTCGTATGGTTATTTTAGACTTAGGCGTATGTCCGGATTTTAATTTGGAGGTCCATAGGTTGATTTGAAGCTTTTTGGCGAAAGTTGGAGGTTTGGAAGGTTGAGAAGTTTGACCGAGAGTTGACTTTGTTGATATCCGATTTGATTTTTTGTTTCGGAAGTTAGGAAAGGAACGTTGTGTCATTTGAGACTTGTTTGCAAAATTTAAAGTCATTCCCGATTGATTTGATGTGATTCAGCATAAGTTTTGGAAGTTGGAAGTTCATTAGGAATGAATTGGGGTGTGATTCATCATTTTGATGTTGTTTTGTGTGATTTGAAGCCTCGAGTAGATTCGTGTTCTATTTTGGGATTGGTTGGTATGATTGGAAAATGTATTATTGGTCTCGAGTGTGTTTCAGATAGGTTTCAGACCATTTAATTATGTATTGGATTGTTGTTCTGATGTCTGGTGTGTTCTTCTTCGTGATCGCGACACAATGGTTGCATTCGCGTAGGCTTCTTGGTTGGCAGTTGAATTATTCTTCTCGTTCGCGAGTTAGTGCATGTGTTCATGATGCTTTGGAAGGTAGTGGCCTTTACGATCGCATGATGGGCGGCGCATTCGCGTAGAAGGGAGGTCGGTTGGGGACTTCAGGCCTTAAGCCTTCACATTCGCGGAAGAGGGGACGAGTTCGCATAGGAATGGTAGTGTTGGTCATCGCGTTCACGACCTGGATGTCACGTTCGCATAGAACGTTTTGGCGTCTTGGGGAATTTTTTCTTCACGATCGCGAAGGCATATCCGCGATTGCAAAGGGTATACCTGGGCAGACTTTAAGCATTATATTTTTCTAGGGTTTTTGTCATTTTAACATATTTTGAGTTATGGCGCTCGGTCTAGGGCGATATTTGGAGAGCTTTTCATCACAATTGAAGAGGTAAGTGATGTTTAATCACTTTTGATGATAGATATTGATTATTATACGTAGTTTATGTGAATTTAAGGTTAAATTTGGGGATTTAGGGCTATGTTGTTGGAGACTGAGATTTGATGATTTGAGTGTCGATTTGTGCTTAGAATTGGATGAAATTTATATGATTTGACTCGTATTTGAATGGGTGTTCATAATTTATAAATTTTATTGGGTTCCGAGGTGCGAGCTCAAGTTTGACCTTTTGGGTTGACTTTGCATATTTGATTCAAGACCTTAGCGGTATTATTTAGAATTGTTTCTGATGGCTGTTATTAATGATATTAAGTCGTATTGGTTAAACTCAAGTCGCTCAGAGTTTTGATTTGCGTTTGAATGGCTTTTTGGAGTATTGATCTCCACATTTTGAGGTATGTAACATATCTAAACTTGGATTTGAGGGTAATTAACCTTGAGACATATGTTATATGAGATGAGTTGGGGTGACGCACGTGCCAGGTGACGCAGGTTAGTGCGTGCACCAGAGTATTAACCAAGGATCGCTTCTGCAATCGCACTTTTACGCACACATGACCGCATCTGCGGAACTCCCAAAGCTCGACCAAACACCGCATCTGCGGTCCGTTGTCTGCTTCTGCGGACCTGCACATGTGGACCAAATGTCGTAGGTGCGAAAGCACCAGATCAGATCACCCCAAACAACCTCAAATTATCTGAAACTCACTCAAGGCCATCGGGACCCCATCCAAGCACACCAATTAATCCCAAAACATAACACATACTTACTCGAGGCCTCAAATCTCTCCAAACAAGATCAAAACTATGAATCACACCTCAATTCAAGCTTAATGAACTAATCCAAGCTTTTCCAAATTCAAATCTTATGCCGAACAAGCCTAAACAATTCTGAATGACCTCAAATTTTGTATGCAAGTCCAAAATGATACAACAGACTTATGTCCACTCTCAGAACCATATTCTGAACCCTATATCTACAAAGTCAACCCTTGATCAAACCTATCAACCTTCCAAACATTCAACTTTCCAACTTTCGCCAATTCAAGCCATAACAACCTAGAAAAATCAAAATCTGAATCCGAACAAACATCTAAGTCCAAAATCACCATACGAATCTATTGGAACCATCAAAGCACCATTCTAGAGTCATCTACACAAACATCAAACTCCGATCAACTCTTACATCTTAAGCCTCCAACTAAGGGACTAAGTGTCCCAAATTAATCAAAACCTTTCCTGAAACCACACCAATCAACTCTGCAAGTCACATAACCATAAATACTTATATGTGAAGCATCAAATGGGGGCAACGTGGCTATAATGTACAAAACGACCGCCCGGGTCGTTACACAAATATTAAAACTAACCATACATACAAGTCGTAATACATCTTATGAAGCTACACTAGGCCTCAAACCACCGAATCAAAATGCTAACTCTCAAAACAACTGGCAGGATTATTACATTCTCCCCCACATAAAAGTACATCCGTTCTCGAACGTGCCAAGAGTTATTCAAAAGCCATCAAATCGTGGTAAGAACTCATCATACACATACCCATGGATGATCTCACATCACCGCAGTCCATATAAACCCATAGCACAATCTTGACTGAAGAATTCTTCCTTCTACCTAGCTTACAATCCTTTGGACCAAATTTCAACTTCCGGAACTCCCTTTAAGTTCCGACTCTAGCGTAAGTACAATGTACCAATTACAATATTACATCTCGCATTTTTCATACATTAAAGTTTCGTCTTCAGATAATTAACGTAGACTCGGGGATGAGATTTTTTTGAGATTATAAGCATTATGCTATTTCAAACACATGATGATTACATTCGTGAAGGAGAGAAGGTAAGCAAATAGAAGAAAATGTGTTTCGTTGAAGGTTGTCGATTGGGGGATAAAATACGGGCCGAGTGATAATAACCGATATTTATGGACTAGTACCATGCAAGGTATAATATGACCGTGATAGTATGATGTATAAAGTGTATTGAAAATAAGTAGAATTTTAAGTAATTTGAGACAATTCATAATTATGCGGGCAATTGATTAATTATCGGGTAGCAGGATATTACCTAATTAATAATAAATCATGAGATAAGACAACCCCCCCCCCCCCAAACGTGACAGCTAGCCACATTCTAAAGAAATGACTAAGAGCCATTTCTTGCTAGGTGGCATAATGTTACACACTCCATTCACTCTATTCTAATATTCTCCATATTCACTAAAGACTATACCATGAGAATAGTAGTCATTCTTACATCAAAACTTCTTTCACCCAAAAATCCAACGTTAGCCATTTTGCAACCAGAACGTCTTTCAACCAAAAATTACAACCAAAACGTTAGCAAGATTTCAACAAAACGTCTTTCAACCAAAATCCAACGAGAATTATTGGAAGCTTAACAACGTACAAATTTTGCGGTTCTAAAGGAGTACGGTGCAACCTTTTCCAAGAATATCATACGGATTTTTCCCTACTCCAGGTGTGTTAAGGCTAAGCCCTTCTTTCATTTTGACATGATCTCGTAATTACACGAGTTTGATAACGAAGCATAAAGAAAAAATTCATATCCCAGAATTTATGTATATTTTTCTAGTTTTGTAAGTTACAATATTCTCTTTATCGGGACTTCATATTCATTTGAGTATTTCCTTTTTTCAGTCAAGAGAGCAGACAGTCTATATATACAGTATTACAGTAATTTCATTACCATCTAACTATAATCGATGGGCAGGCCCCTATTGGGCAACCTCTGATCAGATGGTAAGTTATATACCGAGCCTACTGTGGCCGAGCGCCTATGAGCGAGCCCAGTTGGTCAAGATACAGAGCCTAGCATAGCCGAGCGCCTATGAGCGAGCCTACTACGGCAGAGCAGTTATGTATATATACTGAGCCTTATAGGGACGGAAAACTATTTTACTTACTATATTGAGAGAGCAGCAAGTAAGCATATGTTCAGATTATCAGTTCAGTTTCAGCTTTCTGTATATTGCCTTACATACTCGGTACATTATTTTGTACTGACGCCCCTTTCTGGGGGCGCTGCATTTTATGCGTGCAGGTTAAGACAGACAGACTGGTAGACCTCCTCAGTAGGTGTTGCCCGAATTCAGCTTTATCGGTAAGCTCCCCGTCCTTCGGTGTTGTCGAGTCTAGAAGTTTTGTGTACATCTTGTGTATATATGTAGATAGGTTATGGGTAGGTCGGGGCCCTGTTCCGATTATAGTACATCTATCAGTAGAGGCTTGTAGACATATCCTGTCAGTTAGTACAATATGTTGGGCTTGTAGGCCCTGTACGTATATTTTGTTGGCTTGTCAGTTGTAGTAATTATGCCGGCCTTGCCGGCCCAGCTTTGTGTTGATATTTAGTCAGTGTTAGTCTCTATTCAGTTTTATATTTTGCATCGCACATTATCTTGTAATGTGGCCCATGGCCAAAGTATGACATTACATGTTCAGAGTCTCTTAGTCGCAAGTGGTATGCAAGGATAGGTGAGGCACTGGGTGCCGGTCTCGCCCCCAGGCTCGGAGCGTGACACTCAACAAGCTGCATCAAGATGCCAATATAATGCCAAGATGAAATCACACGATGTACCACATAATTCATGTAATCATAGCAGTAACTCTCGGCAATAATAACTGCTCATTACTATATCTGGTACCGGTAATATACCTCAGATAAAATAAACCTTGTTCCAAACCTTCACAACATTGCTACTGATAACTAGAAACCCATAACCACTCGCCAAATCAGCAAGTTGTGGAGTTCTCTCGCCCGACAAGGACCATTGTAAGATTCTAAGCCGGCTGATGACATTATTCTTCCAAACATACCTTCTACTAATCGGATTGTGCAAATTACAAATCCAATAACCTCGTCTCACCCCGTAAAAAACTGCTCCACCAACATAACACATCAAATGACATCTAGAACCTCATATGATGTGATTCGTGCATCAAATAAGCAACAACTTGAATATAACCAAGGATGGAAAGAGAATACAAATAAAAGAAATATCCAACAAGTTCAATAGATATAACAACAAAAGCATAACGTTATGAATCCATCCCACAAGGGAGAAAAAACATACAAGATAAGCACAAAGAATCGTATCCCAACATAATGTTGTTGCAGTCTGCAACCCAATCCCACATATTAGCCTACACGAGAATACTCATTGAGCCATAATTCTCATGCTCACCAAACATGCGTGTATCAACATAAAGACTGCAAAGTGCATACACACAACCATGGGGAGATGGATAGCATAATATGCTACAAAAGGTAAGCACAACTACGGTGCGATAAGCAATAAACATCTCATGAGCTATCTCACTCATGTATCATCACAAGGACTAAACATGACCATAACAAGCGTGTGAATAATCAAGTAACCTCAAAACCCATCATAGCATAATGGAGGAGCACATAACATAGATCAGGGCATGAATAAAATTCATTTTTCTCGATGACACACCCATAGTAAATGCTACACCATGAATACGCAATCCAATCTGGTTAGAATACACACTCACATTAGGCCTACCAAAATACCCCCAAACCATTTCGAACAATTCCGAAATAGGTAAATAGCCTTCTAGAGGTCCACAGTAACCTTACCCATAACACATACAATCTGCAGTCTAGTTCTCAACACACTTTCACAATCTGCAACCAAAGGAATAGTCTACCTCTAAGAATATCTAGTCTCGTAACCTCAAGAATACAGGAACCTCTCATGCAAAATGCTTCCATAAGTCTTTTGCATCAAGTAGCAAAATCTAAACATCAACAGTTACTAACCCCACGATTTATGTGGTACTAGTCAAGCATCCGCAAATCAATACACAATGCATCTTCCAGTACACATACCCTTCTCAGAAAATACAAGATAGTGCTAGCATTGTATTAAACATTGGAATCTCCCATGATGTCTAGAACTCATGACCTTCCTTCCGAAACCGAACCACAACCTTGTCCATTCAATCCCAATACCTCACGAGTCGCTACATAGATCATCCCATGATATGAAATTACGAGAACTCTGTTATTAACTCTAAATAACAACTAGAATATACACTTTATCAACTAGAAATATTCCACTTAACTCAATTCAAGAGAGAATCACAACGCACAATAAACTTCCCACACCTGAAGAAGACATCAACCTCGAGTCATAGTCAAAGCCATCATGAACTCTTTGAAACCCTTCTGCACATGACCAAACTATCAGAATCGAATCACTCTAAATCAAATGAGTCATGTAGTCTACTAAACCCAAGAGTACCTCAACCTGAAATGCCAGCACTGAAGAACCTTTTAAGAATTTAATGTTGTTTCTTCCATCTCTCTAATGCTGCAATATAGAACAAATAATGATATAGCAGTACTGTAAGTCTCGGCATCATGTAATGCAAATATCAGATCTCAGCCACACACAAATTTAGAAATCCTTAGATACCACACATGAATCTTTAACCTACTAGAACCATCCTCGAGAGTCAATTACTCTGACCAAGTCACAAATGCATAACCAAACATGATGAGCAAGTAGCGCTTCACTAGCACATGAATACTCCGAAAGAAGCAACTGAGAAATTCATTCCTCCTACACACTACATCCACAAAGGAATATCAAACCTGCTCCACTCCTCAACCTCTGTATATCCATAAGGTGTATTAAATCATGCATTCAGTAAATTCCTTGCCCAAATCATCCTCAATGACACCCTTCTCAAACCATATCTAATCCACAAGTGCATCCAAGTTTAGGAACTATAGCACAACATGCCAAAATAACCCGATCGTCGATGGTATATTCTCCTAGTTGGCTTGGAGTCACAAACACTTCATCTGATAACCCACAATACCCTTCCTTATTAACTTGCCACGACCCTGCACTGTTATCCAACTGAATCTCTTTATAGGATCACATAGCACTAGCCAAAGAACACTCCGATCATTTTCCGAATGCATACTCATCCTCGTGATAGTCAAGCCAACTTTTTCAAGTGCTCCAAAATGGTAGTATATGCATTCCATTGAGTAGAAGCCTCATATGAATGACACAACCTCAAACATTTTCGCATGAGATAACCCACTGGCTAGACTCAAATCGACATCTGCCTATGATACTACCATGGTCACAAAAGTCCTTCGGTAGACAACTGATACCGACTACTCAACATTGCATATGATTTGATGAGAAAACAAATGAAGCTTCAAGCTGAAAACAAAGTTGCGCGATAAGGATAATAAAGAAGGAGAAGTTTCGTAGAGGCCAAGTAGCCTCTCGAAGATAGGTATGGCCATCATCATAATGATCCGCAAGCATCTACTTGAAACTTGCTCATGACGTACAGAACATACAATCCTAGAGCTTTGATACCAAATTTTCACGACCTAAAATCCCACCAAGTCCTGATGGCATCTAAACTTAATTTGCTAGGTAAGACAAAATGAAATATTACAATTCAAACGAAAGATCATCAATAATAGTAAATAAAATTTAAAAAATCCATACAACTGCCCCAAGGATTAGTAGTACTGGTCATAAGACACTAAAGATTTAGATTTACGAAGCTGGTATGAAGAATAAATACAACATCTATGTGAAGTTTGCATAAACATAAATAAAGTCCTAAAATACCTTGTATAAGAGGCAGCTTGAATCTGGAAGGCTGGTTTGTCTTTAATGCTATGATTTGTCTACCACAGCTACCCAGCTCCAGAATCTGCATGCAGGGTGCTGAAATATAGTAAGAGTATAACCAACCCCATGAACTCAGTAAGTATCTTGACTAACCACAGTGAAGTAGTGACACGGTTATTAAGTCAATAGACATGCACTTTGTATAACCTGTGCATCTCAATAATATGTATAATACAAAGGTATCCAAAGACACAGTCACATAACGGATATCAATTATCAAGGTACATAACTAAGGTAAAGGTAATAAATAAGTCTTGCCAATTAAACATAACAAGAAAATACAACTTGTACCAACTCATACAAAGAGTCATGCACCAAGTAGGGTATGCTCAAATACTCATACATGAACGTAAAGTGTCTGTACATAACAATGAACCAATTCCGTATCACTTTCCCAAATACCTTGATTACGAGTCTAATATTTCAATGTGTCACGACCCAACTTCTCATATGGTCGTGATGGCGCCCAATATTACCGCTAGGCAAGCCAACAATGAACTAACTTTGTAGTCCTCACTTTTAAAGATTTAAATAGTTGATTTTTAGTTTATGCATAAATAAGAAGCAAGAGTTTAAATAAAAAATGCATGATCAAAATTTTTCAAAACAAGTGAGATAAGTAAAATAACCCCAAACCATCAAGTGTCTACTAGCATAAATCTCCAAGACCTGGTGTCACAATTGTATGAGCTACTAGTAGAATATACAAATGATTACTACCCTACTGTCTGAGATGAAATAGACAGGAAAAAAAAAGCAAAAGAAAGACTTCGACTGCTGCAGAACGGGCTCGGAAGGCCGCTCACCCCAAAGTCTCGTAGTAATCAAGGATGCGCGTCGAACTCATATCCAGATACACCTGCCTCAGATCCTGCACATTTAGTGCAGAAGTGTAGCTTGAGTACATAAACAACATGTACCCAGTAAGTATCTAGTCTAACCTCGAAGAAGTAGTGACGAGGGGTCGACTTCGACACTTACTATGGGCCAACAATAAAATATATATAAGATTATAATTAAAAATGGGATATGTAAATGACAATAGAACTCGGAAGCAAGCAATAAATAAATAAATAATCCTTTCACCGATAGTAAGCACCAAATCAATTTCCCTCATTTAACCATTTAACCTCTCAAGCAAATGAAACAATATCAATTATAATTGGGCTCCCGGTATTAATACGCACGAATTATGCCGAGGACGTACTGCCAGATCCTAAAATACATATACATATACTGTGTGCACTGCCGAGGGTCGAACGGCACGAACCATCGATGCATCTATTAACCTGCCGAGGTGAACGGCCCGCTCCCATAAGAGCAGTGGAAATTTACCCCGCTCGCGGAATATACTTGCGACGCGGTTGTACATAGATTTCTCAAGTTATCATAATATCCCTCAACTCTTTCTAAAACAAGAAATTTCACTGAAAACTTTAAAATTATTGAAATCCTCAACCTCAGCTCTATCCACGACAATTAGTAAGCATAATCAATTAACAGTGTCAACAAAGCATGGCGTAAACCTAAAATTACACGGACATAAGCATAATTAGTAGTTACGTACGGGCTCTCTTCACCTCAAGCGTACGTAGCCCTCACAAATAGAAGCACACATTAATTAAATTCACCTATGGGGTTAATTTCGTCTTACAAGATTAGAAAAGAGACTTACCTCGTCCCAAAGCCTACTTTTAGGTCAAAGATTGTGCTTAAACCCACAATTTGGTGCTAAACGACTTGAAACTAGTCAAATGTTATATAAAACAGTCAATACATGTTCAAAAGTTCATATCCTAATTATTAAAGCGATTAACCACCCCAATTGAAGAATTTTTTAGAATTCACCCCCGGGCCCACGTGCCCGGATTCCAAAACTATTCAGAGGAAATCGTCACCCATAACCTCAAGAACTCAAACATACAATTTTTATCCCATTCCATAACCATTTTCGTGGTTAAAATCTCATTTTTATCAAAACCTAGGTTTTTCATCTAAACACGTGTTTTCCACAAATGTACATGTTAAAATCTACCCAAAATATATGTATTAAACTCACATTAGATAGAAATTACTTACCATCAATAGCTAGGTTGAAATCCCCTTTGAAGCTCCAAAATCGCTTAAGAATGGAGAAAAATGGGTCAACAATACTCAAACCCCGACTTAAATGAAGGTTCTGCCTTCTGTGATTTCCGCATCTGCGGCTCAACCAATGCATCTGCGGCTCCGTGTCTGGGGAAAAGGCCTCACAGATGCGGTCTTCCCCTAGCTGGCTCCTTCGCTTCTTCGACCAGCGGCTCGCTTCTGCGGCGCGTGCATAGCACCTGCGACCTATGTCCACTACTGCGCTGCCTTCCCCGCACCTGCGCCCTCAAAGGTGCGGTCCATTTCCCCTCTTCTGCGGTCACTGGCAGCCCCCTTCTTGGCCGCTTCTGCGAGCTCACACCTGCGTCCGTCCATGTGCAGGTGCGGTTACACCAGAAGCTGGGAGCCTCAGCTGCTTCTCCCAAGTTCCAACTTGGCCCGAGCCTCGTCCGATTAACTCCCGATGCCCCCGGGGCCCCGCCCGAACATACCAACAAGTTTGAAATCATAAAACGGACTCGCTCGAACCCTCGGAACGCGTAAAACAACATCAAAACTAAGAATCATACCTCAAACCAAATTGATTCAACTTAAATTCTTCAAACTTACTCCGAACGCACCGAAACATACTTAAATTACTCAAAATGACACCAAATTTTGTGTGCAAGTCTTAAATTACCATACAGAACTATTCCCAAGCCCGAAATTCCGAACGGACCTCAATCACTCCAAAACCTACTCCAAACCAATGTTAAAGAACTTTAAAACCATCAAAGAGCCAGCTTTCACTATTGGCCACCGAAACAGTTCCGGGTCATCCAAACCCCAATCCGAACATACGCCCAAGTCCGAAATCATCATGCGAACCTATTGGAACCATCAAATCCCAAGTCCGAGCTCGTTTACTCAAAATGTTGACCGAAGTCAAACTTAGCCTTTTTGAAGCCAACTAAGGAACCATGTGTTCCGATTTCAACGCGAACCCTTCCAAATCCCGAACTAACCATCCTAGCAAGTCATAAAATAGTAAAAGCACATACTGGGAGCGTTATTCAGCGGAACGATGTTCTAGAAAGAAAAACCACCGGTCGGGTCTTTACATAATGTGTGATGATAACTCTCTCTTTTAACATCAATTCGACAATCCCCAAGTGTCCAACAACTCACTAATATGTCTCATGCCTATGTAAAATGCATCAACTAGTATATGTAGATGATATGTGTTAATAAAACATGTAAAGATGCATGAACATGCACAAATGATGACTTAAATGGCCAAGCTTCTACCTTTATGCTCAATAACTCATTACATAGGATCCCACATCACAATCAACCAGAAACCCGTCAGTTTCTCACAACCTACGTATACGTCATCAAGAGAGAAATCTGAGAGGGCGATCCTAGGGGGATGGATCTATATCCACACATTGCACGACAAACAGCTCGTGTCATAATAATAACAATATCATCATATCCGCATGGCAAAGACCTTGTGCCATTTCCAAATCAATCCGTTCAATATTCATAAACTGCGTGCACGCTATCAAGAGAGAAACATGCTAGGTTAACCCTAGAAGGAGATCCTTATCCACACATTGCACGGACAACTCACGTGCCATAATTATATCAACCGCACGACGAAGACCTCGTACTAAATCCATATCACCTCACAGTCCACATTAAAAAAACCGCATGCTCAAATAGTATCACATCACAGTCTGCACGACAAAGACCTCGTGCCAAATCAATAATAATATCACAATATCTATATGGAAAAAACCTCATGCCAAGTCAATAACAACAACACAGTATCCGCATAGAAGAAACCTCGTAATAAATCAATAATATTAACACAATATCTGCACGACAGAAACCTCGTGTTGTAACCTCAATCCATATCAGAGAACCATATATGTATGAATGTATACAAGGGATGATCCTTATAGGATGTATGCCTATATGTAAGTATGACCATGGACCCAACATGCAATTATCAAAACCCAAAACCCCACCAAGTCGTGATGGCACATAACCCACCCCGCTAGGTAAGCCAATATTATAAGTTGCTACTACAATGAGAAATCATCAATATTATAAATAAAATTGCAAAAAATAATTTAATACAACCACCCCTAGGACTGGTGGTACAAGTCATGAGCCACTATGATTTAGATTTACAAAGCTCGTAAAAGAAATAAATACAACATCTGTTTGAAGGTTACATAAGCAGAAATGAGGTCTTAATCTAACATGAAAAAATGGTAGCTTTATTTGGGATGCAGTACGGCTTCAATGGCTGCCTTCGTCACCCACAGCAGCTCAACTCCAAGAATCTGCACGCAAGGTATAGAAGTGTAGTATGAGTACAATCGATCTCATGTAGTCAGTAAGTATCTTGAATAATGTCAGAGAAGTAGTGACGAGGTTTTTAAGTCAAATCATACTCACTTTGCAGAACCTATGCGACTCAATAACATGTACAATACAGAGAAAATATTCCAGAAATACAATTACAGAATAAAGAATATTAACAGTAAATGTGCACAACAAGGATAGAAAAATAAGCAAACTCTACCAATTAGACATGTACAACAAATACAACTTGTACCAGCCCCGCTCACAAAGGGGTATGCACAATATAATATACAATGCTCAATACTCACACATGACTGTAAACATGTGCCAAACATAACCCAATTCCGTATCAATTGCCAAATAACACATTCAAAAGAACCTTTCAAGAATTATATATATATATTCATGATGACAACTTCATTATCACATCAATCTGATACGCTACCGACAACTAGGCAAAATATGAGATATCAACTCCACGTAAGTAAAACCATCGTGACAACCAAATAATCAAATAATAATAGTGGCATTGATTAGCATGTTAGATGCAAATCGATAAACCATTAAAAATGCATGACACATAAAGAAGTCATATGCAAGATCAAGAATGCCACTCTCATACCACACATAAACATAATCAATAAAATCACCCTCAGACCATCACATAACATCCCCACAATACCATCATTATTTCGCCGCATGCACAATATCAATAAAGGACACCTTTATTTTGCCACATGCGCATATCACCACCCTTATTTCTCCACGTGGGCAACCCGAGAAAAATGCCATCGCCCCACGTGCACAATAATAATCACAATTACACGGCAAACACCTCGTGCTGACACCCCTATCACAATCGCAAAGCAATGACCTCGTGCCATAATATCATCACAATCACACGGCAAAGACTTTGTTCCACAATATCATCGCAATCACACGGCAAAGAACTCGTGCGACAATATCATCATAATCAATCCGCTCAACATTCCCACAAGTGCCATAATGACAACAACGCAAGGTAACAAATTATCATCAAGAGGAATATTTTCATAACTAATCAATAAGGCACACAAAGACATGATAACAATAAAATGCGGATAAGGCATGGATACGGCTAAATCAATTATAGCAACCAAGTTCAAGTAGTCTTACAAAGGATCACATATGTGTCATAGAATATATACGTCCCAATCAAAGCACAACACAAGAACAAGTACGGATGTATGTTCATAACATACATGTATCTACCTCCGAGGCAAGTATAGCATAAGTCTCAAGATTTGCTCATCCTGTTCAAGATAGGGTACCAATAACCTCAACATTTCTCTAACATTGTTTATTGTGCTTACGTAGTCGATTAATTGAATAATACATAGAATCAAGTAGAACACATAACCAAACAAAGCATAGAGTAAGCTAGAATCTACTCCAAGCATGAATTCCCATGGAACATGTATATATGCTCGTCACTTCATATATACATCACCCACGCATGTAGCATTCAATATCAATTATAAGAAAAAATTCCCTCAACCAAAGTTAGGCAAGACACTTACCTTGAATAAGCCATACGAATAGTCTTAAAAGGCCTCCGCGTGCAAAAAGACGTCTGAACGGCTCGAATTTAGCCAAAAATTACTTAATAACATCAAATAATGCCATAGGAATCAAACCAAAACGATAAAGGTCGAATCATTAATCAAATACTCAAAGTCAAACAAAAAGTCAACTCGGGCCCGCCTCTCAGAACTCGAAAAAGTTACAAATCCCGATCACCCAATCCAACACGAGTCCAAATATAAAAGTTTCATCAAAATTCAGGTACAAATCGATGGTCAAAACCCCAAATATACTCTTCAAGTGTAGACAAAAACCCCAAATTCTTTTCCTTAGATTCACCCATAAAGTGCCAAAAACAAAGATACAATCATGAACAATAATCAAATTCGAGATAAGAATACTTACCCAATCCAAGTGGGTGAAAATCGCCTAAAATATTGTTCCAATCCGAGCTCCCAATCTCAAAATATGAAATAATGAAGCTAACCCTCGAACATATATTCCTGCCAGGCATTCTTGCACCAGCGCTCACAAATCCATAGGTGCGATGTCGCTTATGCGACATCAGCTTCGCTTATGTGAACTCCATCCCTCAATCCAAACCTCGCTTATGTGACAAAAACTCCGTAGATGCGGCACCATAGGTGCGACAAAACTTTCGAATTCGTGGTCCTTCTTCCTTTGCTGACAAAAACATCACATATGCGATCCATATACGTCAGATGCGGCTCCGCAGATGTGACAAAAACCCCATATCTGCGACCTACTCCCATCATGACCAGCATGTGCTTCTGCGCACCAAACACCGCAGATACGACTCCACATCTATACAACCCCTCTCACGGGTGCAAAAGCACCAAAACCAACAATTCATGCAAACTACAAAATGGTCCAAAATCAATCTGAATCACATCCGGGCTCGACGTGACCCCGTCCAGTCATACCAATAAGTCCAAATACATCACCCAAACCAATCCAAAGGCTCCAAACATCGTAATTAACATCAAAATCAAGAATCACCGATCAAGATCAATCTCTTAAGTTCATAAACTTCAAACCAAGCATCTGAGTTAGATTGGAGGCAGCAAACGAAAGTTAGCTCTTTCTTTATGGTATGAAAAGTTCTTTTACTTGAATTAAGGAATCAAATTCATTAACCGTAGCAACGTTATTCAATTAAGTTACGGGTTTTCCTCACCGCTTTGATTTCATTGTTCTGTTTTATCGCGTTGTTGAATTAGGGCTTTCTTCAAAGTGAAGTAATGTGAAAGAAGAAGAATTCTTGACTTTTAAGATTGAGATGCTATACTACATGCGTTGGATGGGTTGTCAAGCAAATCAACTCAGGTATGTTAAGGCTAATCCTTCCTTTTTTTGGCATGATCCAAATATCGAAACGTAAACGTAAAGTTATTCCATAAATGGTTCTACTCTTAGTAGTTAAGGGTGTTTACGTTCATTCCTGTAAAATGTAATTCAAAGTATGTCTAAGTATGTTCCTAAGTTTTTATTTAGGCAAATGAAATAGATGTTAATGTTCATAATGTAATGTTATATTTATCTTCATTTACCATAGAGCTACGGTCGGTCGGGTAGCCATTCATTTACCACCGAGCTACGGCCGTTTGGAAAATTATGTATTTACCACCGAGCTACGGCCGGTTGGGAAGTTACGCAATTACCACCGAGATACGGCTGGTCGGGCAATCATGTATTTACCATCGCGCTACGACTGGTCGAGTAGTTACCACTGATCAGTTGGGCAGTCATGTTATGATACGGATAATAGTCCCAAATGGAGACATTAAATATATAAGTATAATTAGTAGGCATATCATGGCCCTTAGTGGCACTTCGGAGGTTCAGGTTTGTTCTTATATCTCTTTCATTGATGTTGGCTTATTGTTATGTTTCAGTTCTGTCTTACATTCTTGGTACATTATTCATACAAACATCCTTTTTTTGTTGTGGACACTGCATACATGCCTGCAGGTGTAGCTAATCAGTTTGACGAGCCCTCATAGTAGATGAGGTTAGTATTCAGCGAAGGATCGGTAAGACTCCACTTCATTCGGAGTGTAGCCTTGTCTATAAGTCATCGTGTCAGACATTTGCTACAGACTTATGGGTAGGATGGGGCCCTATCACGACCATGTTTCGATGTCTAATAGTCTTTGAGGCTTTGTAGACACAGGTTCATTATGTACAGTATGTCAGAACTTGGCGGCCTGTGTGTATTCTTGTTTTGAGTACGATGGATCGATGATACTGCATTTGCCCACTTATAATTATACATTATGAGTTCTTCCCATGTTGGCCCATGATAGTTACAGAAGGAATGAGTTTAGTCAACCCAACCTATGTATGTTCTAGTTTTTGTCGAACGATCATGAGTTACAAAGTGGTTCACTCGGGCTAGTACGGCACAGAGTGCCATGCATGCCTCCTCAGGTTTTGGGCGTGACATTATTGCCATTTCATCAAACGCTGAACGTGCAAATTCGACTACAAGGTTCTATAAGGTGATTCCTTTACCACGCAATAATTTTCTAACAACAATTTACAAACGATAGTCGAACAACCTCCATATCACCTTCATCGGCACATGCACGCCCAACAATTCACCCTCAACCAAGAACCACACCTCACACTCTACACATATACCCCGAATTCGAAATAGAGGGCTTAGGCTTTCGATCACCATCCCATAAACCCCAAAATAGTAAAATATTACTTATAACTACATGATAGGACATTGCATGTGAGCTAGGGATATGGTGTTACCTCTTTAGTAGAAGACTTTAGATCTTTCTTTCTTGAATTCCCAAGAATTGAGCAAGAGTTTGAAGAGTAAAAATGTTTGAGCTTCTCCCTCTCTCTCCAAGTTGCTCCCCTCTCTCTAGAATATCAAATTATGCCTTCTAAAATGACCTATGATGACTTTATGTTAAAATAAGGTCGGGTCAGAAAATCCCCAAGTATAACCATCTGAGTTATATCCATTATCGCGGAAAGCATCGCAGAAGGGTTGTGCGGTTAGCGAACTGGAGCACAAAATAGTCTTTAAATATATGGTTTGGGTCTACACAGTTCTGTGGAGGATCTGCGGTCCATGAAATAATTCTGCGGTGGCATACTGGACAATAAATCTCCTTCTAAATATTCCCATGTTGGTTATGCGACGGATACGCGGTCTGCGAAATGAATCTGCGGTCACACATCGGACAGTGAAATGACCCTCAAAATTAAGCTGCTCCTAATCCAACTCCTGATGGTTATGCGATCTACAAAACCGATATGCTGTAGCATAATGAATCGCATCATTACCATTTTTATGCAAAATGTTTCCACCAACACCTCGATGTATTGCAAGTCCAAAAATACGTACCACGACTCGCAAGCTTGCCGCGAAAATTATCTACAATCTTCCAAAACAAAATAGCTTTCCTTAGCACCATAAAACTCAAATTCTTGGTGAACTTTTACGGGGCCTCAGATCCTCCCCCGCTTGGGATCATTCATCCTCAGATGAGGGTTAGAGCCCACCATAGACCTTAATATGACTTTGCTCTTCATTCACACACCAGAAGTTTCAAATTTGACTAACTCCCTAAATTTTCAAAACTTTCGGCAGAGTCTCTCCTGTATATGGGCCTATATACCTGTCAGAGAGCCCTAGAAACCAATCCTAACAACATATTCATAGCACAATGATGTATCATAGCATGAAAAAAACACCAAAAATAACATATAGGCATTACATTACCAAAAGGGGGATTTTATCATAAACTGTACAAGTTTGAACATAACTCATAGAAAGTAAACTCCTAACATTCGTTTAAAACAAAACAATATGGTTACACAAACAAGTGAGTGTATTTCCTTTTCATCTCTTCCTTGGCCTCCAAAGTGGCCTCTTCAACGTGTTGGTTTCGCCATAGTACTTTCATGGAAGCAATCTATTTATTCATCAATTTTTGAACTTGCCTATCAAGAATGGCAATCGGAATTTCCTCATAATACAATTCTTCATTAACTTCAATAGCCTCCACCAGAACAATGAACAACGGATCCCCAACCACCTTCTTCAACATGGACACATGAAACACCAGGTGCACTAAGGACATCTTTGGATGTAACTCGAGTCTATAAGCCACTTGACCAACCCTCCACATGATTCTGTACGGTTCGATATACCTTGGAATCAATTTCACTTTCTTCCCAAACCACATTATACCCTTCATGGGAGAAACATTTAAGAATACCCAATCATCTTCTTGGAATTCCAAATCCCTACGACGTATATCTGAATAGGACTTATGGAGACTTTAAGCAGTTCTCAACCGCTTCATAATGATCTTGGCCTTCTCCATAGCCTGATGCAGGAGGTCTGGCCCTATCAATTATGCTTCTCCAACTTCAAACCAACTAATGGGAGATCTACATCTCCTACCATATAGTGCTTCGAACCATACCATCTGAGTACTGGCATGATAGATGTTTTTATACGTGAATTCGATGAGTGGAAAATGATCATCGCAACTACCTTTGAAGTCAAGAATACAAGCACGCAACATATGCAAGAATTTGAATAGTCCGCTCTGCCTGCCCATTAGTCTGTGGATGGAAAGATGTACTAAGATTCACTTGAGTACCAAAACCTTACTATAGGTTCTGCCAGAAGTTAGCGGTGAACTGTGCTCCTTGATCTGAGATGATGGAAACGAGAGTGCCATGCAATCTAACTATTTCCTTGATATACAACTAACAAAAATATTTTGTTGTGTCGGTAGCCTTAACATACAAGAAGTGTGTTGATTTTGTGAGTTGATCCACAATCACCCAAATCGAGTCAAACTTGCAAGGCGTGCAAGGTAGACCTACCACAAAGTCCATATTGTTCATCTCCCATTTCCACATTGGAATATCTATATTATGTGTCAAGCCATCGGGCCTTTGGTGCTCGGCCTTCACTTGTTGGCAATTCGAGAATCTAGCCATAAAGTCTGATATGTCCCTCTTAATGTCATTCCGCCAATAGACTTCCTTGAGATCATGGTAAAGTTTCATAGAGCCTGGGTGCACGAAATACTCGAAGCTGTGAGCCTTGATCATGATTCTTTCCCGGAGACCATCAACATTTGGAACATACAATTGCCCTTGTTACATTAGTGTACCATCATTAGAGAAAAAGCCATGGTTTTGTGTTTATGAATCCCCTCCTTCAATTGCACCAATAACAAATCATCATATTATTTCTCCTTGACTTCTACTACGAGTGAGTATTCACCTCTATTTTCCACAATCACCCCACCTTCATTAGAGTCCGTAAGCTGAACTCCCAAACTAGCCAACTGGTGAACTTCCTAGGCCAATAACCTTTAATAATCCTCCAAGTGAGCCAAAGTACCCATGGATTCTAGGCTAAGAGCATCTGCCACATCGTTAGCTTTTCTTGGATGATAGAGAATGTCGATGTCGTAGTCTTTATGTAACTCAAGCCACCTCATTTACCTTAGATTTAATTCCTTTTTCTTGAAGAGGTATTGAAGACTCTTATGGTCCGTGGATATTTCCACATGAACCCCATACAAATAGTGACGCCAAATCTTCAATGCAAACACCACTGCCGCAATCTCTAAGTCATGTGTTGGATAATTTTTCTCATGGTTCTTGAGTTGCCTAGAAGCATAAGAGATTACCTTGCCATGTGGCATCAATACACACATAAGTACAACTCTTGAAGCATCACAATACACAACAAACCCATTCGTACCCTCCGGTAAGGTCAACACCGGTGATGTGGTCAACCTTGACTTCAACTCTTGAATGCTCTTTTCACATGCGTCCGACCACTGGAATTGAGCTGCCTTCTGCATATATTTAGTCAATGGAGAGGCAAATGAAGAGAAATCCTCCACAAATCTTCTATAATATCAGGCTAACCCCAAGAAACTGCGAATCTCTATTGAACTTGTAGGTCTAGGCCAATTCTTCAAAACTGAACTCCTCTGAGGATCAACCTTGATTCCCTTGCTAGAGACCACATGTCCCAAAAAAGTGAAAAACTCGAGCGAAAACTCACTTTTCAAAAACTCACCTAGGGTAGTATGTGTTATATCCCGTACTTTAATATTAGGATGAGTCGTAGTAATCCATATGAGCTTGAAGGGATTAAGACCATTCATGAGGTTATAGAGGATTTGTGACTATGTTATTGTAAGATCCCGCAAGTTTAACAACCTTGATACCATTATATACATTTGATATGGTATTTTGAGTGGAACATTTTTGTAAAATATTTTTTGAAAAATATGATTTTATATAGTTATTAATGTTACTACTTTCGAATATTCTTTAAATTATATATATAATATGAGAAAGTTTATGAGATTTTCTTTATTGTAAAGATAGAAATTCTTTTTTTTTTTACAAGAAAAGAAGTTTACCTTTTTACTATTTTAAGAATTAAGCGTACGAAAATTTGTACTCTTTATATGAGATTAGGAAAATTAGAAGTTGAGAAAATATATGTATTTTTACATGGATATTTAATAAAATAGTAGTGTATGTATTGATTTTATATGGTACCATAATTTATTAATATTTTAATATTTTAATAGTAGTACTTTAAGATGAGCACAAGACTATTTGTGAGGTTATAAGTGCTTATGATATTTATAACAAGTGATAAGTATGTGTCGTGAAGGTCATAGGGTAAACGAGTTGAAAAAAATGAGTTTCGTTGAAGGTTGTTGATTTGGGATAAAATACGGTCCAAGCTATAATACCCGGTGTTTATGGACTAGTGCCATACAATGTACCACATGACCATGATAGTAAGATGTATAAAATGTGTTAAAAGTGAATAGTATTATAAGTAATTTGAGATAATTCTTAATTATGTAGATAATTGGGTAATTATAAATTTTTAGTGGGAGATTAACTATGTAATTAAGCATATTTGGATAAAATTGGGGGGCCTCAATGTGGCATCTAGTTAAAAGCCCAAATTAATGACTCTTAAGTCATGTAATAAGGTGGCTCATTTTGAGGACTTTGTGGCCAAGTTATTCTTATCAAGTGGGGCCCACAAAATCAACAAATTTAAGAGACTCCTTATCCCATTTTTGGTTGAAAGATGTGATTAAGAATGCTTCTCTAAATTCACAAAATGAAAAGGCTTATGACTATTATGTGACGGATGAAAATGCTTCAGCAAAGATCATAATTTGCTATAGCAATGTGATTTGCTTCAACAAATTCAATGAGATTTCTTAGCAACTTAACAACATGAGATTTTGTAATTTCAAGAGAGCACGGTACAATCTTTCTCAAGAATATCATACGAATTTTTCCCTACTTCGATCCGACGTTACGTATTTTTTGCAAAGGACGTATGTTAGAGGGATTGTCAAGAGAATCGGCTCAGGTATGTTAAGGCTATCCCTCCTTTTCTTTTGGCATGATCCAAGTAACGATACGTAAACGTAATATTATTCCATAAGTGGTTCTACTCTTAACAGTTAAGGATGCCTATGTTATTCATTCCTGCAAAATTATATACAAAGTATATCTAAGTATGTTCCTAAGTCTCTATTGAAGTATTCAATAAAGAAGTTAATGTTCATAATGGTATTATATGCATCATATATTTACCACCGAGCTACGATCGGTCGGGCAGTCATGCATTTACCACCGAGCTACGGTTGGTTGGGCAGTTACACATTTACCACCGAGCTACGACCGGTCGGACAGTCATGCATATACCACCGAGCTACGGCCGGTTGGGCAGTTACACATTTACCACCGAGCTACGGCCGGTCGGGTAGTCATGAATTTACCACCGTGCTACGGCCGGTCGGGCAGTTACCACTGATCAGTTGGGCAATCATGCATCATAGGATATGGATAATAGTCTCAAAGAGAAGCATTATATATATAAGTATACTAAGTATGCATATACGGTGGCACTTCAGAGATTCAGGTTGATTCTTATATCTTTTTAATTAATGTTGACTTATGGATATGTTTTAGTTCTACCTTACATATTCAATACATTATTCGTAATGACGTCCTTTTGTTGGATACGTTGCATTTATACCTACAGGTATAGATAATCAGTTTGACAAGCCCTCATAGTAGACGAGGTCAGCATTCAGCGAAGGATCGGTAAGACTCCACCTAATTCGGAGTGCAGCCGAATCTATAAGTCATCATGTCAGAGTTTTGCTACAGACTTATGGGTAGGTCGGTACCCTATTCCATTTTATGTCAAATAATCTTAGAGGCTTTGTAGACAAAGGTTTATTTTGTACAGTATGTCAGAGGCCTTGAAGGCCCATATGTATTCATGTTTTAAGAAAGATGGTTCATCGATACAGTATTTTCCCACTTACAGTTGTACATTATGAGTGGTGGCCATGTGGGCCCATGATAGTTACAAAAGGAATGAGTTCAGTTAACTCGACCTATGTATGTTCTAGTTTTGGTCGAACGATCATGAGTTATAGAGTGGTTCGCTCGGGCCAGCACGGCACGGAGTGCCAGCCACACCTCCCCAGGTTTGGGGCGTGACAGTATGGCCTCCGATGGGGCTGAAATCTTCTGCCTGACTAACCCTACTCATAAGATCCCCTATTGCCCTGATTGGGCTTGAAACGACTCCACTACTACTTACTGAGCCGGGATGGCAGTGCACTGGCTAAAGACTAAGCAAAAGACTGTGTCGACCCAAATGACCCTCCCCTGAACATTATGTTTCGACCACTACCACCACTGAAAGACCCACTAAAATGGCTCATGGATCGGACCTTCTTGTTACCATCGCACTCCATTATGTTCTTCTATTTCGGGTCCCCGTGGCTAGAGAAAATGCCACCATCTTCCCATAGTTCATATCAAAATTTAAGCCGGTTGTAGCAACATCATTGATAACCAAAAGGCTAAGGCCTTGCACAAACCTGTGAACCGTAGCCTCCATAATATGCAACATGTAGATAGCATACTTGGAAAGATCTGCAAACCTCAGATTGTAGTCCCACACACTCATACTACCTTGATTCAAGTTCTCAAACTTGGCGGCACGGGCTGCCCTAGTCTCGGCAGGCAAGAAATGATCCATGAAAGCATCCACAAACTTGTTCAACTTCATTGGAGGACTACCCTCCTTATGGGACTCCTTCTACAATTCGAACCATGAATACGCCACTTTTTTCAGGTGATAGGAGGCCAATTCCACTACTTCTGTCTCAGTAGCATGCATTACACGAAGAGTCTCGTGTATCTCATTAATAAATTCCTGGGGGTCCTCCTCAAGATTAGTACCCGTGAACATCGGAGGATCCAACTGAAGGAATTTTTTCACCCTTGAACTAGTTAATTCTCCTGGGTGGCTAGAAGAAGAGGTAGATGTAGCATTCAATCTCTGGGCCTGGGAAGCCACTATCTGGTTTAACAATTGGATGGCTCCTCTAAGTTCCCTATTAGAAGCACTAAGATCGGGGGTTGAGGCAGGAGGTGGAGCTGGAATATCCATTTGAGGAGGAATCTGCACATTCTTGTAAGGTGTAGTAGAATCAGGAGGCGTTGTTGTTGGGGGAATGACTTCACCCCTCCCCCCCCGGGTGCTCACCCGCAACATCGGACACTTCATTTACTTACACTCCGGGGTGACATTAGCCCTTTGGCCACTCCTCACCTTTTTCTTAGGCGCCATGTACTGAAACTTAGAACAATGCATGAGTTAATAAAAAAAGGAACAGTCTTACAATCAGCTCTATCGCACGAGCTAGAATATCAAAGAAGGGTGACATTCCAGCTCTATCTCATAGCCTTTTTTATTATTCTTTTCATTCTATTGGCACTCTTGGCATACATGATATTCAATATTCTTGGCACGATGGCCACATTTCATAATTCATACCTACATTTCTCTACTTGTCATGGATCATCCTAGAACATTTAATGACGTTTGAAACATTTGGAAAGTATAGCTTCAACTAGTTGTGGCAAAACGGATAAAAGAAGACACTTATCCACCCATATTATCCATTAGAAAATGGGTTGGATAATGAAATTTTTCAAAAATAGTTCAAATATAGATAAGAACGATATTATCTACTTAGAAAATGGATAACCAATAGATAACTAATGGATTTAACTTTTACATTTGTAAAGCCTCAAATTGGGGGTTCCTCAAGTTTGGGAGACTAGCAATTCTCCCAAAAAGTGATCATATTCAAGAAGCCATGGATAATATGGATATCCATATTATCCGCCGGTTAACTCATTTTTTATCCATATTAATTATGGGTCAAGACAGATAGTTTATCAGTTTTTGCATTACCCATTTTTGACCTGTCTCATATCTGACCGACCCGTCCGTTTGCCACCCCTAGCTTTAACTCATAAGTATGTAAAAGCTCAAAACACATTGAAAATAAGTACAAGAAAAGCATAGTGATTTGCAATTGGAACATGAATCAAAGTCATAAGCCTTTGGGCGAATCAATCATTAGAAACAATCCAGAACAGGAGTAATAGATCTTGGATAAACCGTAATTGGAGTTCACAAAGAATTCATGGAATTCGATTGTATGGAAGGAGTTTGGCCATCATACCTCGGTTGACCTTTTCTTAGGATTACTACAATGTTCCCCTACTCTTAGCAACTTCAATCTATAGAAACATAACAAAATTGAGAAATTATCAGGGAGGTGTTCATAGACTTGACATTATTTGCATTTCATCAAACGCTAAATGTGAAAATTCGACTACAAGGTTCTATAAGGGGATTCCTTCACCTCGCAACCAATTTCAAATATTAATTTGCCAATGATAGTTCAAAAACCCCCTTATCAGTTTCATTGGCACATGCACGCTCAAAGAGTAACCCTCAACCCAAGAACCACACCTCACACTCTACTCATATACCCCAAATTCAAAATAAAGGGTTTAGGCTTTCGATCACCATCCCATAAACCCCAAAATAGTAAAATCTTATTCTTATGGGCATGATAGGACATTGCATGTGAGCTGGGGATAAGGTCTTACCTCTTTAGTAGAAGACTTGAGCAATAGTTTGAAGAGTACATATGTTGGGGCTTCTCTCTCTCTCTCAAAGTTGCTCCCCTTTCTCTAGAATATCAGCTTATGCCTTCTAAAATGACCCATGATGTCTTTTTATTAAAATAGGGTCGGGTTAGAAAATCTCCAAATATAACCCTCCGAGTCAATCGGCGATCACAGAAAGCCTCGCTTAAGGGTTGTGCGGTCCGCGAATCGGACCGTGAAATGGTCTTAAAAAATCTTGGTTAGGTCTAGTCAAATTTGTGGCGGATCTGCATCCACAAAATGATTCTGCGGTTGCATACTAGACCACAAAATCACCTTCAAAAAATTCTCATGTTGGTTATGCGATGGATACGCGGTCCGCAAAATGAATTTGCGGTCGCACATTGGACCGTGAAATGCCCGTCAAAATTAAGCTTCTCCTGATCCAAGCCACGATGGCTCTACAGTCAGCGAAACCGATATGCGGTGGCATAATGGACTACAAATTTTCCACCAGCACCTCGATGTATTGCAAGGCCAAAAGTCTGTACCACGGCTGGCAAGCTCGCTGCAAATATTATCTACAATCTTCCAAAACACATTAGCCTAAAATATTCTTTCCACAATAAATCAAAAAAATCCTAAAACGGTCTTCGTACAATGCGATATCTGCGAACAGTAACAACGCTCTCAACCATGGCTTCTAAGCCATCGTCCGATGGTGGAAAACCACCGGAACAACACCAAAACACACCCCTTCAGATACTGAATCAACCTCAACAAATAGCTTCCACAAACTTATACCCAGATGCTACTGATTTACAAAATGGGGTTGGGGTCGATGTAGCGACACAACATATGGGCAGTCAAAATAATGAATCGATCGAAACAACACTGAACCATGCCACACCACACACTGAAGATGATTCTCCACATCAACTGCAATCCCCCTAGCTCAACTTGGAGGGTATTACCTCCACAACAGAGAACCCCGATGAACTTACCTGCCCAGAAATGATGCAGCTGATCGAGGAGGAGGTTCCAGCAGGTCAAATTGACCCAGGTCAGTACCAAATGATTGATAATGATGCAGGGATTGTCACTGAAGTGCCCAAAAATAATAACAATGGGAACAACACCACAACAATACACAAATTGATTTCTGCAGACGCGCAAGTACAACCTGTTCGACGAAATGCCACAGTCAATCTTAGTAATGATTTGAATGAAACAATTGAGGTTTGTGTTTCCCAACATGATGTCGAAGGTAGTCGTCAAGGAAATTCACGCAAAGAAACCACAAATAATGGTGATCCTTCACAGACTAACGCACCAGTCAGCCAATTAACATAGCAGAGGAATATGACTGATAAGGCTACCACATCGCAATTGTTAGATTGCACAGGTGCAGGGATGCAAGTGTAATCTAAAATGGCCCCTGATAATCCTTCTATTTCGCATCATCAGAAGCAACAACTGCTCTTCACAGGAAAATCTCAAGTCACAATGGCTCCAAGTACCTTCCCAGTGAATGCAGTTCCAGTCCACACAGTTCAAGCATCCTAACCAACTAACATAAAACCACCATACACTTCAACAGCTCCTAAAAACAAATTCCCAAAGATCTCAAGCAATTTTGATAAACAAAATCCCCCCCCCTAACTATTAACCAAAATCATATTGATGTAGCAAATAACCCTCATAACCTTCCACCAATTAACTTGATAGCAGTTCTTAATGATGCCCATGTCCAACCAAAAAAACCTGCTAATTACCCTGTTCCACCACCTCCCACTATTACTCAATCCCTTGCAACCAAGCTACGAGCAAGGCAGACTGTAGAGCTTGCACCCATTGAGTTTACTCCACCAAAGTTAATGACTAAACAGGGCCAGCCTGTTGTAATCTTTACCAGAAAAGATTACATGGTCACTCTAGCTACTGGTGTAAGGATACTACTGCTCCTCTGCTGATGCCATAACATAGACGATACTGGTGCAACTATGCTGTGAGACTGCTGTTAGCAAATGCTTCTGATGCAACTACTGCTACTGCAGTTGCCATGCATGGAATGCTCGAATTATGATGTTGTTGCTATTGCAGAAGTTCTTCTGCTCATTTGGGATCTGATGCAGCTGCGGATGTGTTCTATTACTGCTTGTCGACTGGGATCAAAACAAAACTGCAGGTTACTTCAGAGATTACCAATCTTCTATTCTTCTGATGCTCAACTAGGATCTTCCAACAAAACACTTATTTCAAAATAGGTTCACGCGATGCACTATGTTGGAAAATCAACTTCTGAAGATTCTACTGCTAGAACTCTTTAGACCAAAAATCAAAATGTCCAAATTGAATTACTCGACAACTTGTGAATTATACGTACCTATTCCTCTTGGATTGCAACAGATGGCTCCTGGTGAGAGTTTTATAGGTGCTACAACAAATTGGTTGCAATTGGTGTATAAATTCATTATCGTCAGCAACAATTGGATGTTTCAAATTACTAGCTTTATACATTTTCTGTTATTTACATGATACTGCTACATTGTATTTGGTAGCAATAGATATTGCCTTTCTATTTGTATTTTGTTTTTTGTTGTACTTGAACATTGTGTAACTTTGACCCGATTTGGGACTTATTATATATATAAAAGCTACTAGGTGAATAACCTAGTAGTCTATTTGCTAAAAAAATAAATTAGCCTACCTTAGTACCATAAACCTCAAATTATTGGCGAACTTTTATGGGGCCTCACATTATATATATAATACCTCAACCAACTATGACGTATCTCACAACTAAGCAAAAATGGAACTAAAGGTATAATAAATTCTCTAAGATAATCCAATATAATGTATTAATGTGAAATAAAAGCAAGTAAGGCGAATAAACAAGTAAAAACATAAGACAAGTAAGATCATCTATCTAATAACATGTAAAAGCATTTAGAAAGTAAAGACAGACAATAAATGAAGGCATGCATACATGAAACTATATAGCAAATTGAGGCACGTAACAAGTGAAAGCATGTATTTAACAAGTAAATACAAGTAGCAATTAAAACATGAAATGAAAAAGGTATGATATAAATGAAAACATTGAATTAAATAGTCCATACACTCGTCACCTTGCATATATGCCGTCCCCATACATAAATCAAGTAGCAAATAGACCAATTAAGTTCTTATTCCCTCAAGTCAAGGTTACCCACGACACTTACCTCTTTTCGGAACACAATAAACAATCAACCACGGATTTTCCTATAGAACAAGCCTCCAAACCAATCGAATCTAGCCAAATATCGTTAAAACACATCAAAACAAGCTTTAGAAACTACCCATGAATGAAAATAACCCAACCCAAAATCCACCTAGTCATGATGGCACCTTACCTAACACGCTAGATAAGCCAAATAACAGTCAACACAATTCTAATAAAATAAACGGAAAAGATTCAAAAATGCCCTTAACCTAATAGAAATGGTTCAAAAATACCTTCCATCTACCTATTGGGAAACAATTGCCCTCAATATTTTTTTTTGGGGATTAAAATTGCCCTCCTTTAACTGCAGCTAACCTTTTCATAATTAAACCATGAATTTCTAACCTCATCCAAAAAATCCGATCAATTAAATAATATGCCCAACACCCAACTCTTTTAAAGTAACGTGTTTGCCAGATTGTTCCAATTCAGTTCTTCTCCTCTACGTCTTTTTATATTCATTTTTACCTTTTTCCTCCAACTAGAGTTATTGAATTATCAATCTTCTTTCTTCCTTTTTTCTTTCTGTTAACATTTGTTCTTTCTAATTTTTGCAAAAATAAGCTACAGTTATGTAGCCGATTAACATAACACAACAAAAAGTAGCCACAGATTAAACACAATAATTGTCATAATTAGTCATAAACTTGAACATTAACATAACCTTTCACCACATTTAATTGTCTAACAACCAGTAAAAGCACAAATCAGCAAAAACACTAATTGTTTGAAGTCATTCCTTCATTCTCTTTACATAACACCAAAAATATTAAACACCCAACTAATTCTACATTCCTCTTCCCCTTCTAGCCTTAAGCTTGCCAATCATCTCCTCTATTTCAGCTTGTAACTGTGTTGAAGTCATTGCTTCTTTCCCCTTCCATGTCAGTTTTTTTGGTGAATATGGAAGATTGGTTGGCACAGCACCAGTGTGATCTCCCATGAAATTTATTTTTCTGGTTACAGTATTTTCCTTCATCATCCTAGTTTGCAGCCAGGTCTTTCCTTCTGCGACCACTTTAGGCCTTAAAGTGGGATCAGAATCATAATCCAAGACCGATAGTTGACTAGAAGGCTGACCCCATGACTGACTGTTCTGTTGATTTAGTCCAGGGTTTGGAATGAAAAAAGATGCAGATTCTTGAGATTCTTGTGCTGATTGGGAATTTCCTTCATCTTGGAAGAAATGCTTGCGCTTATCATTGGCCTACATGAGTTGCAAAGTATTAACATATGACAGTTAACATATGACAATTAAATGTAGAAAGGGAAGAAGCATATTAAGTTGTGAGTATTACCAATGGACAGTTTCTTATATTGTGATTTGGCTGACCACAATATCCACAAGTCATTAACCGGCCTTTCCTAGAAGCAGACCATTTCCCTTATCTGTGTTTAGCTTCATCCTTTTCTCTTGTTCTCTTAACCTTTGGTCTACCAACTATTTTAGATAAAGTAGGGGGCTCCATGGCCTGGTATGGCTCCACCTTCCAGAATTTTTATCCCCTAACATGTTGGAGTTTATGCCTATATACCATCGAATATGCCTCCTTAGAATAAAACCAATGTATTTGAGCAACATGATCTTGTCTCCCATAGAGAAATGCCTTAATGGCGTGAGGGCATGGAATTCCAGACAAGTCCCATGCCCTGCATGTACATCTCTTAAGCTCCATATTGACTGTATGCCTATCTGTACCCTCAACCACCTCATATCCAATGTCCTCATTGAACACAACCTTACAGTTGTTGGCAATAACTCTGTAATCTTTAAAACGTTGCATTGCATGTGCTGAAAACTCATCTTTCCAACGTAAAATCTCGATCCCTTAACATGTTCATAACCTATACAAAACAGTAAAATAACATAAATTCAATCAGAAAACTAAAAGAATTGAAACAATAAATAACAGAACATTAAAAGAATTGAAACAGCAAAGCAACCTAACCTTCACCCTAATATCTTCAAGCATCTTTATAATTGGTTTTTGTCTGGCCTCTACAATCCAAGAGTTGAAAGATTCTGTGATGTTGTTGTGCACCATAAAGTTCTTGCATTGGGTGTCAAAATAAGCTCTACACAATTTTTGGGTGGATAGCTCACCAAAGCCTTAGCAGCATCCTCATCTAGCTGACCCAATTTCTTTAACTGTTCTTTAAACTCCTCTTCATATGTGCTCCAGCCAGGCACGCACACCACCAAAGAAGTTTTTTCATCTCCCCACTTCTCCATCTTTTGCTCCAAGCCTCCAATTAGCTTAAATGTGCCTAACACACCATCTATGATTTGCTTGTGGGCGTACATTACTAACAGCATCCAACAAACCCTGCAAAAACATAAATTCAGCTTACATTAAGTATAAATAACCATAAAAATAGTAAAACTAAAGAGGAAAAAAAATTAAATTTGAGATACCTTTTGCATATCTCATACAAAGGGAAATTTTTCACCATCCTTCAAATCCAAAGAGTGTTTCAACAACTCCACAAACCAGCTCCAAGTTCTTTTAGTTTCTTTATCAATAACTGCCCAAGGAAGTGGATAGGAATGATTACTCGAATCTTGTCCCACTGCAACCAACATTATTCCCCTATTTTTTCCTTTCAAAAAAGTACCATCCAATCCTATAAGCGGTCTCAAACCTCCTTTACAACCTTCCTTCAAAGCTTGGAAGCACATATACAACCTTAAAAATCTTCTTTTGCCTTCTTCCATAGCATCCTTGGTCAAATTGATCACTACATCAGATCCTGGATTACTCTTTCTCAATTCTTGTGCATATGCCTCCAACTTATTATAATCATCAGTATAACTACCATCTAGTTTGTCCAAGACTAGCCTCTTAACCCTCTTCAACTTTGACTCATTTACATTAAGGCTAAATTCAGATTCAAAGTCTACCTTCATGTCTTTAATCTTATATTTAGGGTTATTCTGAACTTTCTTCTTAAAATAATGAGCTAAAGTTTCCACATTAGCCCTCCTGTTCTCAAAAATTTTATCACAACCGTGTTCTTGATTTAATGTCTTGATCTTAAAGCCTTGATCTTTCCCATCCTTCGAAATAAAACATTTAAAGGGACAACCATCGACACATCGATAACTAACTCTAGATTTGTCACTTTTCTTAACTATAACACTCCTCTTATTTGCAACTGCATAGAAGTCTATAACATGTTTAGCTTCGTTAAGATCTTTAAAGGTCATACCATTCTTCAAAACTTTGTACTTGTCCAGCTTAACATTGATATCGAACATCCTTTGTTTCCTATAAACTTCCAACTCATCACTGTCATATTCACTAGATACAGTATCACCACCTTCCTCCTCCTCACTACTATCACAATCTATTAAAACTTCTATATGAACATTAGTACTGGCATTCTGGTGAATAATTGTTTACCCGAAAAATCGGATAACGTTAAATTTATGTATGGTTCTAAGGATACGTAATATTCTTTGATATAAAGATAACAATATAAGTATTTTGGCTATGAGAATGGGAGTGATGAACAGAAAGAATGAATAAGATGAAGTAAAACAAGCACAAGGAGATATCTTTGTATCTGAGAAAAGATCTTTTCTGTTCCAATCTATTCTGTGTCCTCCTTTATAGCTTACAAGGATTTCTCCTTTTATAGTAGAGGGTCATTACAAAAAATAATAAAATAGAGCATATAGTGGAGGAGCCATGATGATTTGTCTCTTCCTTGATTTTTGCCAAGATTCTCTCTCTTGGTGTGGTTGCAACGGCTCTTGTCTGTGAGCTGGATACTGGCTCGAACTCATCACTGGGTCGAGCCCTTTCGGTTTTGGCTCGAGTTCGACCTTCGGGATGGGCGTCGTGCTTTTCTGACCTCGAAGCAATGCCTTGCGGATCGATTCGTTCACGGGCTCGATAAGGTTATCGAGCCGACTCCTCGAGCAGCCTTCGGACTCGAGGCTCGTTAGTACTGACTTCGGAGCTCACTCCCAAAATCCCACTCCGACTTCTTATCACTTGAACTCGATCGAACATGGGAAGGCTAAAATCTATTTTGACCATATACAGATAGTCCCCTCGTTTCTCACGAAGGATGCGGTGAGAATCGATGTGATTTTTGGCGGTTCGATCGGGTTATAAGCTGACGTTTTAACAGGGATCGATTATGACGTATGTGAAAGCTGTCCCATCGATTTAGCCTTTCAAGGTATTTAATGCTTGTCAGATGGAGGTTGGCCACCTCTGATATTGAACCGTCATGATGCGAGCCTATAAATAACTCTTCCATCTAACATTTACCACTTTTACGCATTCACTCCCCCAACTTTTCTTATCTTTTTTTCTATCTCGTCGCCTGTAAAGCCATCTACACCAGAGTTTTGGTGTCTTCAATTTTTCACTTTCCTTTGTCTTTCTTCCTCTTATATCAATGGCCAAAACATTGAAAACTGTACCTCAGAAGGAGAAAGCTTCTTCTTCAGGTCGTCCGGTGATAAGGCGCCGGTGGAGCCATCCACCTATGACTACATTCCCGACCCTGTACTCTGAAGATCGATTTTAAGGTTGAGAATCCTTCATTTGTCCTGGGTCGATGTGAGCACGTGTCGATGTACATGTGCTCTATAACAGAGGGTCATCTCGAGGCCGTTAGAAAAGACTACAACTGTGGTTCCGAGGTTTTGTTGCAAATTCCATCCCCTGAAAAGAGCGTCATCACCCATGTGGAGGGGGTTTTAAGTATTTACACTTATCCCTTCAAATTGGGTCTGGTCGACCCGGTGATCATTGATTTTTACAAAAGATATCAGGTCACCCCCGGTCAAATTCATTCTTCTCTATGGCGTATAGTAATCCTACTTCGCTCATACGAGGAATAATCAAAGCCGGGGGCTGGAATTTTCCCTGAATCACCTCATACGGTTGTATCGGCCTCAAATCTTTTGAGGATTAATCATACTTCATCGTCGGGCATCGAAGGCTTTGATGTCGAGCATTGACGAAGACAAGGATCGGGGTTGGATGAGGCATTATATTCGGGTGAGGACCCGTGACCTTATTCCGGAAGAAAAGATGTCGTTCCCCAAGGAATGTAATTTTGACCTTAAGTGGTTCTCATAAGACATTGCTTTTCGTATCCTTTCTCGATTTTTTTTGATGTCTCTTCCCGATATACAGCTGCCCCTTGGATGCCACAAGCAGTGCCCGACCTCGAGGATTGGGTTCGGAAGTTAGCCTCGACATCCACTTATGCCGAACGCGCTTGGCATGATTTGGCAAAAGGTAGCTGGGAGGCCAAGAACCACGGTAAGGTTTTACTTCTCGTTTACTTCAAAGTGTTCTTTGTGCTCCACTCGTTACCGATTTCCTTTCATGCAGGTGTAACCAAGGATGCCACTTTGAGGCCTTCGAGCGGTGAAGAAGGAACCAAGTCCCCGGTCCCGAAACCGAAAAAAGACAAGAAGCGAAAAGCTACCTCTCGGTCAGAGGGCCCCAAGCCCAAAACTCGAAGGCTGAGGAGGAAGGCAATTGCTCTTCCGATTGACTCGGTCCAACGACTAAGAGAAGAAGAAGAAGATGAAGAAGAAGAAGAAGAAGGCGGTGCTTCGGCTTTGGTGATCCGATATGCGAGAGCTATCGAGGTCACCAAAGCTCCTGAGCCGATAGCGGTTGTACCGGTCGGGGTTGGCCCCGGGATCCCGAGTCTTGATCGGAATGCCCCGAGTGATTCACTTGGGGCTATGACAGCGGTTCATTCGCCTTCCCTTCCTACCTTTTCTAAGGAGGCGTTAAAGGAAGCTCGAGAATTGAAGACCCCCGATATGGGCGGAGGCTCTAGTGTAGGGGATCCCTTTTAGGATTGCTTTACTGGAGTCGATGATGCTTCCGATATTGGGGACGCTTCTCTTCTACTAGAAGAGGCCCAACGTTTCATTACTTGGGTAATGATTTTACTATACTTGGTTTCTTTGTTCTTTTCCGAACTTGACTCGTGTTCTTTCCCTACTGTGCAGGCTATTAGTAGGTTTCGAGTCGACCTTAGCCAGTGTGAGGTCGAGCTTCAGAAGGTCTCGGAGGAGAGAGATGCCCTGTAGCTTCTTTGCAGCCAAAAGGACGAGGCTATAAAGGACCTCCAAGCAGATTTGGCTAAGGCTCGTGAAGAAAAGGTCGAACTTGATAAGCATGTGAGCCTTGTTCTGTTAAAGTATGGGTTTGACTCGACTGTGGAAGTTAACCCTTCATTGTCTCAGCTGCAGCAAAAGGTTGAAAAGATTGGGTCACTTCGGGAAGAAGTCGATCAAATCAAAGCTGAATGTAATCGGTGGAAGGAGACTATCGACCGCCTGGCTGCGAAAAAAGAGACCATTTTGACCAACTTATTATCGGCCGATGTTCAGCTTCTAAACGTTAAGCAAAAGGGTTCGGCTCAAGCTAAGAGGATCGAGGAGCTTGAAGCTCGGCTTGATAAAGCAAAGGCGGAGGTTGAGTCGTCAAAAATCTTGGCGGATAAGTCCATTGCCGTGTATCGGGCTGATCCCGAGGCTGCTCAGATGGAGGCACGAGAGGCAGCGGATACTGCCGACACTCGAGCACATTAGATTGCCGAACTTGCTAAATGTAGGTCTTGTAGGGAGACCCTCGAGAAGATACACGCTTGAGGTTTCGACTTTACTAAAGAAATCAAAAAGGCTAAAGAGCTCGAAGCTGAAGTTGAAGCCTTGGCTTCTGATGGAGATGATGATGATGATGACGGTAGCAAGAGCGGATCCGAGGATGGGGAAGAGCCTGACAGAGAAGAAAATGCCCCTGAGGATGATCAGGAAGCTTAGTTCATAATTTTTTACGTTTGTAATCAATCATGTAGAAATTTTTGTATATCGACAACTTGGCCGATTTATGAAGACCTTTTATGTGCCTTACAAATGTTTTCACAAGGATCTTAATAATTCAATCAAATTTGGACTTCGTAGTCTCTATGATTGATTATTCGAAGTTACGTAGCCCTTAGGCTTACTAGTTGAGTCAATGATTCAAACTTGAAGAAATATAATCTGTAGGCGTAATAGTCGAGTGAGTGCTTGCTCGATCTCGAAATAAAAGTAGCCCGTAGGCTTTATTTGTTGAGTGAATGATTCGAACTCGAAGTAATGTAGCCCGTGGGCGTAATGGTCGAGTGAGTGCTTGCTCGAACTCGAAATGAAAGTAGCCCATAGGCTTTAGTCGTCGAGTGAATAATTCAAACTCGAAGTAATATAGCCCGTGGGCGTAATGGTCGAGTGAGTGCTTGCTCGAACTCGAAATAAAAGTAGCCCGTAGGCTTTAGTCTTTGAGTGAATGATTCGAACTCGAAGTAATGTAGCCCGTGGGCGTAATGGTCTAGTGTGTGCTTGCTCTAACTCAAAATAAAAGTAGCCTGTAGGCTTAGTCGTCGAGTGAATGATTCGAACTCGAAGTAATATAGCTCGTGGGCGTAATGGTCGAGTGAGTGCTTGCTCGAACTCAAAATGAAAGTAGCCCGTAGGCTTTAGTCGTCGAGTGAATGATTCGAACTCAAAGTAATATAGCCCGTGGGCGTAATGGTCAAGTGAGTGCTTGCTCGAACTCAAAATGAAAGTAGCCCGTAAGCTTTAGTCGTCGAGTGAATGATTCAAACTCGAAGTAATGTAGCCCGTGGGCGTAATGGTCGAGTGAGTGCTTGCTCGAACTCGAAATGAAAGTAGCCCATAGGCTTTAGTCGTCGAGTGAATGACTCGAACTCGAAGTAATGTAGCCCGTGGGCGTAATGGTCGAGTGAGTTCTTGCTCGAATTCGAAATGAAAGTAGCCCATATGCTTTAGTCGTCGAGTGAATGATTCGAACTCGAAGTAATGTAGCCCGTGGGCATAATGGTCGAGTTTATCTTAATTCTGATTGCATAATAAATCTCCAAATAGAGGATCTTTTCTTGGATATAAGATATCGCATCTGGATTCGGGCCAACTACATGAGCATGGTTCGTTTTGACCATTTTGGCTCTTACAACTTTTCCTACTGGAATCCCGTTGTTGCGAAATAACTTTCTTGTATTAGAACATGATATATTTGAGGGCTAATGCCCCCCAGTATTTGAGGTCGATTGTACGGAGGCCTCGGATACTTGTTGTAAGTGCAGCACGATCATTGGTTGCCTCATTAAAAATCTTGCCGAAAAACCCATTTGGGATAAAACCGGTCTAAGGGAAAAAGAGTGCAACGCTTGCTTTCAAGCGATGGGTCCATCTTAGCTCTTGTTTGAACTTCTGCAAAGGTCAGTTTTGAAATATAAATGAATATGGAAGGGTCGTACCTTAGCAGTAGTATCGCTTTAGATGTGACATATTCCAACAGCTTGATAGCTGTTTGCCATTTATAATGCCGAGCATGTACGATCCCTTTCCAATGTTCTTGAGAACCTGATATTGTCCTTCCCAATTTGGTCCTAGTTTTCCTTCGTTCGGATTTCGCGTATTGATGGTGACTTTTCTTAACACTAAGTCCCCGGGCTTGAAATGGCGGAGCTTGGTTCTTCGATTATAATATCTTTCGATTCGCTATTTTTTGGGCGGCCAATCGGACGAGAGCATCTTCTCGTCTTTCATCCGATAATTCGAGGCTGGTATTCATAGCCTCGTTATTTGATTCTTCCATCGTGAATCAAAATCTGGTACTGGGTTCACCGACTTCGACCGGTATCAATGCTTTGGACCCATATACTAAGGAGAATGGGGTCACCCCCGTACTGGATTTTGATGTTGTCTGATATGCCCAATGGACTTCGGGCAGGATTTCTATCTATTTTCCTTTAGCGTCGTTCAACCTCTTATTTAGGTTTTGAATGATAGTTTTGTTCGTTGATTCGGCCTGTCCGTTCCCACTGGGGTGGTATGGTGTTGATAGTATCCTTCTTATTTTGTGATCTTCGAGGAATTTTGTTACTTTGCTGCCAACGAATTATTTCCCATTGTCACATACTATTTCGGCGGGTATCATGAATCGGCATGTGATATGATCCCAAATAAAGTCTATAACTTCTTTCTCTCTTATTTTCTCGAACGCCTATGCTTCAACCCATTTAGAAAAATAGTCAGTCACAAATAAAATGAATTTGGCTTTACCTGGGGTCGATGGCAGAGGGCCGATGATATCCATTCCCAATTTCATGAACGGCCATGGGGATAGGACTGAGTGAAGTTGTTCTCCGGGTTGATGGATCATTGGCGCAAACCTTTGACATTTGTCACATTTACGAACAAATTCCTTCGCGTCTTTGCCCATATCGGTCCAATAATACCCTGCTCTGATTATTTTTCGAACTAATGTATCGGCACCGGAGTGATTCCCATAAGTGCCCTCGTGCACTTCCCGTAGGATGTAATCGGTACATCCCGGACCCAAGCATACTGCCACTGGTCCATTGAATGTCCTTCGATATAGCATTTTATCTGAAGCCAACGTGAATCGAGCAGCTTTAGTCCATAGGGCCCTGGAGTTTTTTGGGTCCGATGGGAGCTTTCCGCTCTTTAAGTATTCAATATACTTATTTCTCCAATCCCAGGTTAAGCTTGTAGAATTTATCTCGGCGTGACCTCCTTCGATTACCGATCTCGAGAGTTGGACGACAGTCCCCGAGCTCAAGTCATCTTCCTCGACCGACGATCCCAAATTCGCAAGTGCATCGGCTTCATTGTTTTGTTCTCGTGGAACATGCCGTGAAGTCCATTTTTTGAAATGGTGCAAAGTGACAAGTAGTTTATCTAAATACCTTTGCATTCTACCTTTTCGAACTTCGAAGGTTTTGTTTACTTGACTTACCACCAGCAAAGAATCACATTTGGCTTCAATGACTTCTGCTCCCAAGTTTTTAGCTAGATCTAGACCTGCAATCATGGCTTCATACTCGGCCTCGTTGTTAGTTAACCTGGTAGTTTCAATAGATTGCCTAATAGTTTTACCCGTGGGTGGTTTCAAAACTATGCCCAACCCGGACCCCTTCACGTTCGAAGCCCCGTCCTTAAAAAGGATCCATACTCCCGATGATGTACCCGATTTCAACAGGAGTTCTTTTTCGACTTCAGGTACGAGGGTTGGCGTGAAATCGTCCACGAAGTCTGCTAAAATTTGAGACTTGATGGTTGTACGGGGTTGATATTCGATATCGTACCCACTGAGTTGGACGGCCCATTTGGCCAACCCTCCTGATAGTTCGGGCTTATGGAAAATATTACGAAGTGGGTAAGTGGTTAATACGCATATGGGGTGACATTGAAAGTACGGTCTTAACTTTCTAGAGGCGCTTATCATTGCAAGTGCCAATTTTTCTAGGTGCGGATATCTAGTTTCTGCTTCTCCTAAGGTCCGACTTATATAATAAACGAGAAATTACGTACCTTGCTCTTCTCGAACTAGGACACCACTTACGGCGATTTTCGATACTGCTAAGTACAAACAAAATTTTTTGTCCGTTTTTTGGAGTGTGAAGTAGTGGTGGGCTCGATATATATCGTTTTAGTTCCTCCAATTCTTGTTGGCATTCCGAGGTCCAAGCGAAATCGTTCTTCTTTTTGAGTAGAGAGAAAAATTTGTGACTTCGATCTGATGATTTCGAAATGAATCGGCCTAAGGCTGCAATCCGTCCCGTTAGTCTTTGTACAACTTTCACGCTGTCCACGATGGTGATGTCTTCGATGGCCTTGATTTTGTCGGGGTTAATCTCGATTCCCCAATTTGACACCATGAAGCCGAGGAACTTGCCCGAACCGACCCCGAAAGCATATTTTTTGGGGTTGAGCTTCATGTTGTATTTCCTCAAAATCTCGAACGTTTCCTGCAAATGGGCCAAATGGTCCTCTGCGCGCAGGGACTTAACTAGCATTTCATCAATATAAAATTCCATTGATTTACCTATTTATTCTTCGAACATTTTATTTACTAGGCGTTGGTAAGTAGCCCCCGCATATTTTAGCCTGAAGGGCATCACATTATAACAATATGTTCCATATTTGGTGACAAATGAAGACTTTTCCTGGTCCTCCAGGTTCATCTGGATTTGATTTTACCCGGAATAGGCATCGAGAAAAGTGAGGATCTCATGGCCGGCCGTGGCATCGATCATGCGATTGATGTTGGGCAGCGGAAATGAATCTTTGGGGCATGATTTGTTCAGATCCTTATAGTCCACACATATTCTAAGTTTGTTCCCTTTTTTAGGCACTACAACCACATTGGCTAACAATTCGGGATATTTTACCTCCCGAATGGACCCTATCTTGAGAAGTTTGGTTACCTCGTCCTTTATGAATGCGTGCTTTTCCTCGGACTGGGGTCTTCTTTTTTGCTTCACCGGTCTGAACCTAGGGTCCAAGCTTAGCCAATGCGTCATTATGTCTGGTGGGATCCCTATTATATCTAAATGGGACCAGGCAAAACAATCAATGTTATCGATAAGAAATCGAACAAGTTTTTTCCTGAGTTCGGGGCTCAACCCCGTTCCCAGATATACCTTTTGTTCGGGCCAGTGCTCAATTAGTATGACTTGCTCCAGTTCCTCAATTGTTGATTTGGTGGCATCGGAATCATCGGGGATCACGAAGGATCGAGGGATCCTCTGATCATCATCTTCTTCGATCTTTTGATTATTTGGCTGGGTCGAAGCCGACATCTATGATTGCTATTTGGTGTTCCGTTCTCCTTCTGAGCCCGAGCCCTTTATCAGCGAAGGCGAGGATATTGATTTTGCTTCCTCGACGGAGAACATTTCCTTTGCGGCCGGTTGTTCTCCATACACTGTTTTGACATCTCTCGATGTTGGGAATTTGAGGACCTGGTGTAGGGTCGAAGTTACAGCTCTCATGTTGTGGATCCATGGCCTTCCGAAAAGGGCGTTGTATCTCATATCACCTTCGATCACGTGAAACTTTGTTTCTTGGATGGTTCCAGCCACGTTTATTGGTAGGATTATCTCGCCTTTGGTGATTTCACATGCCATAATGAATCCGTTTAGAACCAGAGTTGCGGGTACGATCTGGTCCTGCAGGCCGAGCTATTTTACGACCTTCAATCTGATGATATTGGCCGAGCTACCTGGATCGATTAATACACGCTTAATTTTAGTTTTATTCATGAGTATGGATATTACCAGCGCATCGTTATGAGGTTGGATGACTCCTTCTGCATCTTCATCATCGAAGGACAAAGTCCCTATGGGTGCGTATTTTTGAGTCCGAGATCGCTTTTCCCTCACAATCGATGTTTTAGTGCGTTTAAGCACCGGTCCCTGAGTGCTATCAACGTCGCCGATGATCATGTGAATGACGTGCTGCGGTTCTTCTTTCTCGTTTTGCTTATCAAAATCCCTATTTTTAAAATGGTTCTTCGCTCTATCACTCAAAAATTCCCGAAGGTGCCCTTTGTTAAATAAGCGGGCTACTTCCTCTCTTAGTTGCCTGCAATCTTCCGTTCTGTGGCCATGGGTGCCATGATATTCGCACATTTGATTGGGATTCCTTTGGGCGGGATCGGTCTGCATGGGTCGAGGTCATTTAGTGTCTTTGATGCGTCAGATAGCCGACACGATGGCGGATGCACCAACGCTGAAGTTATATTCTGATAATCAAGGTGCTTTTATAGGATCAACATATTTATCAAAGCCGCTCTTGCTCATAAGTCCCCGAGAATTTTGCCCTCGTTCAATCCTTCGATTGTTCCAAACTGTATTGCGTGCTGAACCGTTGTTCATCCGATCAGCGACGTACAATTGATATCGGTCTCTGTTCGACCTTTGTTCTCTGTCGATCTCCCTTTGGTTTTTAGTAGCTGTCCTGTTCTGATGCACGGGTCCATATGGAGCTTCCAACTGATCATCCTCGACCCTAATTTTCGATTGATATCGGTTGTGTATATCTGCCCAAGTTATTGCTGGATACTCGATCAAATTTTGTTTCAGCCGACGTGATGCTGTCAAACTTGGCTCGTTCAACCCTTGGGTGAAAGCTTGTACGGACCAATCGTCTGTGACCGGTGGCAATTCCATGCGTTCCATTTGAAATCGGGATACGAATTCCCTCAGCATTTCATTACCCCTTTTCTTTACTTTGAAGAGGTCTGACTTCCTTGTTGCAACCTTTATGGCACCAGCATGTGCCTTTACGAACGAATCTGCTAACATGGCAAAAGAATCGATGGAATTCGGTGGTAAATTGTGATACCAGATCATTGCTCCCTTCGAGAGGGTCTCCCCAAACTTTTTGAACAACACGGATTCGATCTCATCGTCCTCCAAATCGTTACCTTAGATGGCACACGTGTAAGAGGTGACATGTTCATTAGGATTGGTCGTACCGTTATATTTGGGAATTTCGGGCATACGAAATTTTTTGGGGATTGGTTTTGGGGCCACACTCGAGGAAAAAGGCTTTTGTATGAATGTTTTCGAATCAAGCCCTTTTATCATTGGTGGAGCCCCCGGGATTTGATCGACCCTGGCATTGTATGTTTCCACTCTCTTGTCGTTGGCTTCGACTCGTTTTGTGAGTTCCTCGAGTAATTTAGTAATTTCGGGAGTGGTACCCAATTCTTGCTCATTTGATTTCACTATGGCGGGCTCCGTTCTGGGGATGATTTCTCGAAGCGGATTGGAATCCGGCCTGCTTTGTATATGAGTTTGGCTCTGTAACTGAGCTATTGCTACTTGTTGGGCTTGTAGCATCTCGAAGATCATACGCAAGCTGGCCCCGATTTTCCCCGCGTTATGGGTTTCTCGGGCTACGGATCGAGTACCGCCCTGAATGCTTCTTTCCGGTTCAGAATGCTGATTCGCCTCCAGAGCTATTTGTGAATTGACATCCAATGGTACTTCGGCTTGAATTTCGGGTACTTCGATTCGAGCCTCAGTGCCATCGTCAACTAGCCTTCCGGTCCCGGATGCCAAGTTGTTGGTTTTATCTTGAAGGCCGGCTTCGGGTCGATAGGTAAAGCCATTGCTGATTTGAAGTTGTAAGCTGGTGTGTACTGTAGATTTATACCAAACAATCACTGTTATCCTTAGCCCCACGGTGGGTGCTAAACTGTTTACCCGAAAAATCGGATAAAGTTAAATTTATATATGGTTCTAAGGATACGTAATATCATTTGATACAAAGATAACAATACAAGTATTTTGGCTATGAGAATGGGAGTGATGAACAGAAAGAATGAATAAGATGAAGTAAAACAAGCACAAGGAGATATCTTTATATCTGAGAAAAGATCTTTTCTGTTCCAATCTATTCCGTGTACTCCTTCATAGCTTACAAGGATTCTCCCTTTTATAGTAGAGGGTCATTACAAAAAATAATAAAATAGAGCGTATAGTGGAGGACCCGTGATGATTTATCTCTTCCTCGATTCCCGCCAAAATTCTCTCTCTTGGTGCGGTTGCAACGGCTCTTGTCTGTGAGCTCGATACTGGCTCGAACTCGTCATTGGGTCGAGCCCGTCGGTCTTGGCTCGATTTCGACCTTCGGGATGGGCGTCGCGCATTTCCGACATCGAAGCAATGCCTTGCGGATCGATTCGGTCACGGGCTCGATAAGGTTATCGAGCCGACTCTTCGAGCAGCCTTCGGACTCGAGGCTCATTAGTACTGATTTGGGATCTCACTCCCAAAATCCCACTCCGACTTCTTACCACTTGAATTCGATCGAACGTGAGAAGACCGAAATCTATTTCGACCGTATACAATAATATTTGCAACTGACCCAATATCTCCTTCATAGTCATCTACCGCAAAGAAGTTCACAACCTTGAAATTATCAGACAATAGATGTTGAAGAGATCTAATACCTTCATCTCCGTCGACCACTTAGAACATACCAGATGGAACAGTAACTAGAAGCTGCCTCACCTCACTAAAACCGAGTTTTTCTTTGAACTCTCGACATATATCAATATAAGATAGCAAGTCCACTTCGTAACCTCTCCATACGTGAATCAATTTTTTATGGTACGCCAGTTGTGGTTTCCGAATCCACTGTCCCCCGTAATTAAAAATCAAGTCTATATTTTCAACCATTTTTGAACCGAGTCACATGTAAAACATTAAAGAAAGGAGAACGACCAGATCATATAATATTCAAAGAGAAAAGGACCCACAACCAAATTTTTAATGCTAAATTGAAGTCAAAAAGAACAAAAACCAGAGATGGACCACTACGAGTAATAAAGTATAAACAACACAAATATAAGTTCAAAAAATATAATTTTAAACACAATAAAGGCATGGAAAACGACAGTATTTACAACTACCCAAATATTCCCAAACCATGAGTAAACACCCAAAGCAGTAAAAACTTACCTTAAATTTCTTGGAATATATGAAGTAGGCGCATTTGTAGAAAAAGGAGAACCCCGGGGTCGTTTGGTATGAGGTATAAGAAGGTATACTGCTGGTATACAAATTTAATATCACCTTAATACTTTGTTTGGTTAGCAAATTTGGTATAAGTTATCCTGGATTAAAATTAGTACCGGGATAACTTATACCTTGTAAAAGGTGAGGTAATTAGTGCCAGAATAATTTATACCTTCTTCTTAGAAATTATGCAATTATCATTTTTAATACAACATACCAAACAGTGAATAAAAAATAATATCAGGATAACTAATCCCACCGTAACTTATCCCACCGTAACTTATCCCGGCACAAACCGTATTCAAATGACTCCTAGGTTCTTGTCTGTGTCGTGAAATGCAAATGACTAAAACATATTGGGTTTTATTAATGGCTATTCATTTATGTGGGGTCTGGTTTATGGTTGGGTCCTCAATGTTGACCAATTGAATAATGCCACGTGGATTTTGAAAAAGTCATGCACAACCCAAAAGTCAAACGTTAGTTCAATGGACAATTTTATTTCCAAAAAAAAAACGTTGAGGACAATTTTAGCCTAATAGGTGGATGGAAGGTATTTTTGAACCATTTATAATAGGTTAAGGACATTTTTGAACCTTTTCCGTAAAATAAAAGTTGTCAATAAATTATATTACTGAATTTCCATACAATATCCCAAGAACTGGTAGTACAAGTCATGAGGCAATAAGACTAGATTTACAAAACAAAATGTAATGTCATACAATTTCCATATAACATCTGTTTGAAATGCACATAAACAAAACTCAGATCTAAAATTAACAAAGACAAGTGGTAGCTATATCCAAAAAGAATGTACATCTTTAGAGCCAGCTCCCGCCATCCATAACTTCTCAACTCCAAGGTCTGAAAGTAGGTGCATAAGTATAGTATGAGTACAACTGTCTCCATGTACTCAACAAGTATCATAACTAACCTCGGCGAGGTAATAAAATCAAGAATTATAAATGATACTCGCTAATCACCCGTAGAGTTCATAATTCTAACAAGTATAGAACGATAATATGATTAAATCATTAATTCACATATAAAGCCACATTGGTGCACATAATTTTCTTAACGTTCTCTGCTTAGTCAACAATCCACCATATAAGGACGATATGCAAATAAATCTGGTAAACAGCTAAGGAAATTGCAAGTAAAGATGAAATGCAAAAACCAAATATCAATTTATTCCGGCGCGCAACCTAATCCAACACGGCTCCAAGGCACACATCAGAATCTCAATAACCAAAGCAAACCACTGATCAGCCTTCCCAAGGCCCACATCAACCAGAAAACCGTCAGTTTCTCACAATCCGTGTGTATACCATCAAGAAGAAACATGAGAGGGTGACCTTATGGTGATGGAACCATATTCACATGCAGCATAGACAACTCTCGTGCCAATAGTAACAATATTTCGGATCCCCACAGACAACTCACGTGTTGCACGGACAACTCACGTGCTAATGGTATCAACCGTATGGACAACTGACTTGCTGCATAGACAACTCACGTACCAATATCACAATCCGCCCGACCTGGTCACAGGTACAATATCACAATCCACCTGGTGTGGCCACAAGCTCAATGTCACAATTCGTCCGGCGTGGTCACAGGATCATTATCACAATCCTTCCAATGTGGTCACAAGCTCAATATCACAATCCGCCCAGCATGGTCACATGCTACCAGTCCAAACCATATCACACAGAAAGCAGGTATGAATGATTACATGTACATGATCAAAGAACATCAAATTACATACTTCTGGACTGGCATAAGTGACATGCTAAAGTGTAGGCAGGTGGAAGGTGTACTATCATAGCTCAATTAGGCAAATACATCAAGAAAGTAGCAATTTTTAGGTTCAATCAAGCGATTAACCTCTATGTAACCTCAAACACGGATTAAGTAGCTCACAAAGGGGGTACAAATAGGACAAACATCACAGCATGAAGCTTAGCGATCAACTCAAGGCATATCATAGCCTAAGCACTATCCCGAGTATGAGTAATATCACGGTGCATGCACATGGTCTCAACCCCACACATGTGCGCCATCCATAGCATATAGTTATCAAAAATAACTCACGAAACTAGCAGCTCAAAATTGTTAAATAATGCCATAGAAAATAAAGCCAAACAATAATGGCCGAATCATTAATCAAATACTCAAAGTCAACCAAAACGTCAACTTGGGCCCGCACCTCGGAACCCGAAAAACACTAAAATTCCAATAACCCATTTCAACACGAGTCAAACCATACTAATTTTGCTCAAATCCGACTCTAAATCGATATTCAAAATCCAATTATTCACTTGAGAAAAGTTTTAACAAAAACCTCAATTTCTCTTCTACATTCATCAGTCAAATGCCAAAATCAAAGATGGAAAACTAATCAAATTCGAGTCAAAAATACTTACCCCATCCAAATCGTGAAAATCCCCACTAAGATCGCCCAAACCCGAGCTCTATAACTCAAAATGTGTTAAAATAACCAAAATCTTCGAAATAGAGTACTTATAACACTGCTCCAGGTAAACACTACACGATCGCGGGACCAACTTCGAGATCGCGAAGCACAAAACTTCATTGCCATAGAAAACTCTTCGCGTTCGTGTCCATACCCTCGCAAACACAATGCCCAAAGATTCCCGACCTTTGCGAACGCGACATCACCCTCGCGAATAGGAAGGCTACTCCGCCAGCTCCTAGTTCTAAAATGCGAACGTATCCTCCTAATGCAAACGCGATGCAACAAACACTCAAAGCTCCACGAACGCGACCCTATGCTTGCCAATGCGTAGAGGAAAAACACACAGCTCCTCCATACACATCGTGATCGCGGTCAAACCTTCGCGATCGCAAAAAACACCTGAAACATAAGAAAACCAACAATGCTACACACCAAAAAATGGTCTGAAACAAATTCGAAACACACTCGAGCCCATAGGACCCCCATTCAAACATGACAACATGTCCCAAAACATAACACAGAATACTCGAGGCCTCAAATCACACATAAAAATATCAAAACCACGAATTGCACCTCAATTCAAGCTTAATAAACTGTTTCAAATTTTAAAATTCCAAACTTATGCGAAACACGTCTAAAGCACTTGGAATCACCTCAATTTTTGCACACAAGTTCCAAATGACAAGACAAACCTATTCACACTCCCGAAAAAGTAATCCAAACATGATAAGATTTAAGTCAACTCCCGGTCAAACCTATGAACTTTTCAAATCTTCAAATTGCGAACTTTCGCAAATTAGAACCAAAACCTTCTACAAGCATCCAATTGCAAATCCTGGCATACAACCAAGTCCAAAATCACCATCCGAACTTAACGGAACCATAAAAACTCTGATATGAGGCCAAATACATAAAAGTCAAACTTGGTCAACTCTTCAAACTTAAAGTATCCTAGTTGAAAATAATTCTTCCAAATCAATTCTAAAACACTCAAAAACCAAAACCGATCATACACACAAGGCATAATATGTCATATAAATCTACTCAAGACTTCAAACAACCAAACGGAATACAAATGCTCAAAATGACAGGTCAGGTCGTTACATTCTCCCCAGTTAAACATACATTCATCCTCAAACTGCCAAGAATCATTCCAAACCCATAAAACCATTATATAAAATCACAATGCACATAACTATGGATGATCCCACATCACCCCAATCTGCGTAAGCCCGAAAAGACAACCCAACTGGAGATCTTGACTTTAACTTTAGCTCATAAACCTTAGAGCCCAATCTTAAACATCCGGAACTCATTATAAAATCTGATTATGACGTCATACACTATGCAATTCTGAACAAGCTATATGAAGCTATACCCATAACCCAAGATATAATCACATGATATACCGCATAACTCAAATACCCATAGCAATAACTTCCTACAACAATAACTACTCAATAGAAAACCCGATATTGATAATAAATCTCATATTAAATAAAACCTTTTTCTAAACATTCGTACACTGTCAATCATGAATGAAACACACAAAAACTCATAACCACCCATCAGATCAACAAGTCGTAGAGATCTCTCGACGGAAAAAAACCATAGCCAAAATCTAAGCCGATTAATGACGTTATCTTTCCCAACATACCTTAATCAAATCAGATAACACTCATTCTAGGTCTAATAATCTTATCTCGTATCGTATAAGCTGCTTGACCGACACGCCATACCAGCACTACCTCGAGCCACATTTCGTGCAATCCGTCTACCTAACAAACAACAACTCGAATGTACCTAATAATGGAAAGGGAATCAAATGAGAGAACCATCTCGCAAGCTCAACAAATACCACCACAAGGCGCAATGCTATGAACCCATCACTCAAAGGTGAAACAAAATACACAAATAAGCACAAGGATCAAATTCCAACGTAACTCCACTGCGATGCGTGACCCAATCTGAACACCGGTCCACATGGAATACCTTGAGCCATGATGCTAACAATCACAATCCGAAGTGCATGACCATGCCCATGGATAAATGGATAACACAATATACCATAAACAGGATGACACAACCAAGGTGCAATCAACAATTCAACACCCCAACATCCTTCTCGCTCGATTTCCACCACAAGGCCCAAAGTGAAACGCTTCAAGTGTGTAAATAGCCAACATTCTCACAAACCATCATAGCATAGAAGAGTAACACATGGAACATATGAGAACACGAATAAGATCAACTCTAACCGGTGATACACCCGTCAACAATAGTTGTGCTGAGTAACTAACATCCGACCTGATGTAGAATACACATTCTCATCAGGCCTACCAGTAGCCTCCACTCAATCTCGATCCTCCCAAAATAGGTAGATAACCTCCAAAAATTCCATAGTAATCTCTCCATAAAACATATAATCAACTGCCAACCGCTTAGCATACCTTCACAACCAAGGTACAATCTGCCTCTGAGAAACGTCCTGGTCTTCAAACCCCTAGAATACAAGAATTTCCATGTCCGATCCCAAATCCACCATTTAAATGACAGACGCATCCCTCATACACAATCATCTCATGAGAAATAGTTCCAAAATTCTTTCGTGCCACATAGCTTAAATTTGAACATTAGTAGTGGATCAATCGGGCAATTACAGTGATACTAGTCGAGCATCTGAACATCAAAACACACTGCGCTTTCTTAAATATGCACCCTTCTAAGGTGATACCAGATAGTGCCAAAAATCTTCTAAACATCTGAAACCGCCCATGCCGTCTAGAACTCATGACCTTTTCTTTAGACGGAACGGCAACCTTGTACGTGCAAACCTCAATCCCACACATCACACTGCATCCATTATGCAATCATATGAAAACATGAGAACCTCACTATCAACTCTTAATCACAAATAGAAAACATATTCCATCATCCAGACACTTTCCACTAGACTTCCATCTAAGAGAAAATTGCAACATGCAACACACAACACACTTCTCATGCGCGTAAAAAAAACATTTCCCAAGCTGTGTCGAAATAATCGAGAACTCTTCGAAACTCATTTCCACATAACCAAGTCATCATAACCGAATTCCTCTTACTCATTCAAGTTGCGCGAATCGCCAAGACCAAGATTATTGCCACAAAACACCTGTAGAGTCTCACCACCTAAGGAACCGACCACTTCTAAAACTATGCTAATCTAAACTACTACCAAGATGACCTATTTCTTCGAGTTCCTCTCGACTTGCCTTCAAGTTAACACTTCTCCTTGACAGTACACTACAATCCTTAACCCAACGCTCACCACAAGAGATCCTAGTATGAAACCATGTTGTTCTAAAGTCCATACACTAATGTATTGCCTCTTAAGCACCCAAAAGTACCGCAATAGTGATACCCACTCTAAAGAAAACTTCTGCGAATCTGAAGCTATTTATTTAACCTTTCTGATACTAAAATATAGAATCCATAATGATAAACAAAATACTGCAAGTCCCGACGCCATCCAATGCAAATCTCATATCTCAACCATATACTAATTCGGAAAATCCTCAACTACCGCATATGAATGTTGAACTCACAAGAACCTTCTCAAGAGTCATTCACTTCGCTCTAATCTCCAATGCACTGCCAAGACGAACCGAACGACTTGTACTCCATTAGAACACAAACAACGCAGTAAGTACTCCACATGTCTAAGCAACCGAGTGCATCCCTACTCCATGCATAGTACCTCCACCACAAATAACAAACCTGAATCATTATAAGATTTATAGTACTCCCATAAAGTATAGCACACCATACATCTAGTAATTCCCTTGCTCAATTCATCCCCAAAGCCAACCTCTTCAAGTCACAACTAATCCTCATATATGCCTCAAACCAAAACAAATATAACATATTACCATGCGATCTAATCGTCGATAGCAGACTCCACCACTTGGCTCGAAGCCATAGAACATAACATCTGGTAACCCACAATACCCTTACTCCATAACTATCATAATCCTGTACTGTAATTCAACTAAACTTTCATACGCTCATGTAGCACCCGCCATAGAATACCTCAAATCTTCTGCTAAGCATATATACATCCCCGTGACAATCGTTCAAACTTCCTCAAATGACCGAACTCAAATTACGGCATGTACACAACCTAAGAACATCCCACAAGAGATAACCCACCTGCTAGCCTCAAAGTGGCATCTCACTATGTCCTATTATGGACACAATCACTATGCAATTGCTAAATCTTCTTGAGTCTAAAATCGTAAATAACACATGAGAATCTTCTTCATTCCTCAAATGAGCAACTAAAAGATCCCTCACCACACTCCTAACTCAAGACTGTACAACCCATCAAGACATAAATCAAGCATCCATAGTCCTTTTCGCATCCCAATCAAAACATTTCTCCTCACCTCCAAACCACCTAAGCATAGTCCTCAGTCACATAACACTAATCATGTTAGTATCCAACCACTCACTGAGCCATAACAATCCCACTCCTGGGGACATACCGAACATATAAGTCAAAAAACACATACTCAAAACTCTGAAATCACTGAGCCCAAGCTGCGGTTTGCACCTGGCATCATGTCCTCCAGAGTAGCATATCTCCACAACATAGAGAACACATCTCACACCTCATTCAGGACATCACAAGCTGTCGATGCACAACTAATACCGAATGCTAGAAATAACACACGAGTGGATGGAATGAAATCAGAGCTATACGCTTCAAACTGAATCAATATCGCACAATAAAGAAGGAAGGATGGGATGTTCCCTAGATTCCCAATAGCCTCTAAAAGATAGATATGGACGTCATCATACCCATCCTCAAGACTCTACTAGACACTTGCTCATGACCCGTAGAAAATATGAACCTAGAACTCTGATACTAACTTGTGACGACCCAAAATCTACCTAGTCGTGATAAGCTGCTAGGTAAGCCAAATAACAGCCAACACAATTCTAATGAAATAAAAGTGGTCAAGAAATGATATAAATGAATTTCCATACAATATCCCAAGGACTGGCAATACAATTCATGAGCCACTAGGACTAGATTTACAAAATCGGTATGAAATAAATACAACATCTATTGAAATGTACATACAAATAAATCAGATCTAAAACTACCAAGGTTAAGTGGTAGCTATATCCAGAGGGCAGGAACTTCTTCAGTGCCAGCTCCCTTAATCCATAGATTCTCATCTCCAAGATTTGTACGCAAGGTGTAGAAGTGTAGTATGAGTACAACCGACCCCATGTATGCAGCAAGTATCATAACTAACATTGGCGAGGTAATATAAGCAATAATTATAAATGATACTCGCTAATCACCCATACAGTTCATAATTTCAACAAGTAGAGATTAATAATATGATCAAATCATGAAATGACATATAAAACCACCTTGGTGCACACAATTTTCTTAACGTACTCTACGCAGTCAACAATCCAGCATATAAGGAACATAAGCAAATAAATCAGGTAAGCAACTAATGGAATTTGCAAGTAAAAATGGAATACAATAACAAAATATCTATCTGTTGCGGCACGCAACCCAATCCAGATAGAAATCACAACATGGCTCTAACACCCACATTAGGATCTCAATAACCGAACCAAACCACAAGTCAACCTTCCCAAGACCCACATTAACGAGAAACCCATTTGTTTCTCACAATCCGCGTGTACACCATCAAGAAGAAATATGGGAGAGTGACCCCAGGGGGATGGATCCATATCCATGTGTTGCACGAACAACTCACGTGCCAATATCACAATGCACCTGGTGTAGTCACAGGCTCAATATCACAATCCGCCAGGTATGGTCACATGCTCAATATCACAATCCGCTCGGCTTGATCATGGGCTACCAGTCCAATCCATATCACACAGAAAGCAGATATGCAAGATTAGATGTACGTGATCAAAAAACATCAAATTTTTTTATACTTCTGGACCGGCATAAGTGAGATGCTAAACGGTAGGCAGGTGCAAGGTGTACTACCATAGCTAAATCAGGCAAATACATCACAGAAGTAGCAATTATCAAGTTCAATCAGGAGATTAACCTCTATGTAACCTCAAGCATGGGTAAAATAGCTCACAAAGTGGGTACAAATAGGAGAAACATCACAGCATGAAACTTAGCAATCAACTCAAGGTATATCATAACCAAAACACTACCGCGAGCATCAAACCCACACATATGCGCACATAGCTATCACAAATAACTCAGGAAACTAGTGCCTCAACCAAGTTTAGGTAAGATACTTACCTCAAGAAAGCCAAACCAATACTCTAGAAACGCCATCCTGCACGAATCAACCTCTGAATGGCTCCAAACTAGCCAAAAGCAACTCAAAATATCAAATAATGCCTAAAAAACAAACCCAAACGATAAAGGTCGAATCTTTAACCAAATAATCAAAGTCAACCAAAAGGTCCACCCGGGCCCGCACCCCGGATACCGACAAGACTCACCAATTCCGACGGATGGCGTCCAAATCCACAACTAAAAAGTAAATGGACACGATCGCATTCAATATAATTTACCCAACTATGTATCGGGGTCGATAAGGCGTGTAAGAGAATTATCACTTATTATGCTAAGCCAAACACTAGAATGGTTTTGGAAAAATATTTATAACTAATTGCAAAAATGTAAACTAACCTAGAAAGCAAGTAAAATGATCAATGGCTACAAGCATGGATGCATTGGGAATTACATTCAAGTAACGATCCAATGTATTTCACGATTTTACAAATCTGAGCGAGTTTATGTTAATTAGCCTCGGGTAATAATTCTATATTAGCTTCTTTCGAAGACTAACAAGACTTCCTAATTGAATTATCCCTAAAATAATTAAGAGATTAAGCACACCTGAATATGGCTGCAAGTAGTTCAATCCTATCCCTAGGTAGAATCTATAAAGTGAGGGTTAATGCCTCAAGTTCTTGTTAATTAATCTTTCCCAACCCCAAATTATCTTTTCCAAAATCAATTCGAAGTGAATGGGCAAGTCCTAGTGTTAGATAATCCCTTTGGAAACATTAAGGAACAAGAATAATTAAAGAAATAATAACTCACTTCATAATAAATAAAAATCGTTCAATACATAAGCACAACAAGATATTTAATCCACACTTTAAATATGAATATTCCTATAAACAAGATTCAAGTGTTGGAAAAAATACTACACACTTAGATATACAATACAAATGGGTAACAAATTCTCAACCAAAAGCTCCAAATCTTCAAGACCCAAGTATGTGTGCAAGAACTGTAGCTCAAAAACTTGTGTTCTCTAGTCAAGAGTTGTCAAAGATGTGCAGAGATTGGCAAAAGATGTGTTTCCAATAAGCTAGGTCATGTATTTGTGGGTTTGGAATGGAGAAAATATGAAATACCAAGACTGTCAATAGCTGAAGCCTGTTAACCGCACTTGCGGAAAAGCATCGTAGGTGAGGCTCCGCAAAAGCGGACTCTCTTTCGCAGATGTGCAACCTATGGAGAACTGCCTACTCCGCAAATGCGGATATGTCGCCACAGCAGCGTCTTCGCAGATACGGTCATAGTGGAAAATTGGTAAGTTGCAAAGATGCGGGCCTCCACTCGCAGACATGAGCTCGCAGAAGTGAGTTGTGTTTCGCAGATGCGAAATCACTGAAGGATTTTGCACTATTTCAACTCTCTTTTGCTTAATTCTACTTCATTTGATTTCAATTCTCTTTAAGACTCATTGTACCTGAAAATCTAACGACGTACACCATAAATCACCTCATTTTATAATTAAAGGGCACAAAAACTAAAGAAAATAGACCAAAATAAATGGTAAAATCACCACTCATCAACATCCCTAACTTAAAGCTTTTGCTTGTCCTCAAGCAAATCAAAACCAAATACTCAATGAGGCTCTAACATTTAAAGCTCAATTAGCATCGCTATCATCGTCAAATCACATTCTCCAATTAAGCACAACACTTATGGTTTTGGTTGGTACTAATAATTAGGTTCAAGCATGTGAACTTCAACCAAACAACTCCTTCATTTAAAACAATCTCAATAATGCAATGGAGTTTCAAAATAATCAAGTGACAACAACCAAGCCTCAAGAAGTGACTCAAAAGCCATATGCTTAATTTACTCAATTAAGAATATATCAATGTCACCAATCCATCATAAACCATGTGCCCTCACAAGAAAGAAAGTCCCAAAATCACCATATTTACAATAACAACACAAGGGACAAATGCACTAAGACACTCACTCTCAACAAAGAATTTCAAGTGTTACCAAATATCATGCCATGAGGTTGCCCATATTTTAATTTGCCTCCTATTCAAGAACATTCGGTTGGAGATCCCATAAGGACTTTTTAAGCTTGTAATGTAGGCTTAGGGAAGGGTAGGATAAGCATTTGGGATACAAGTGACTACACGCTCCTTGAACACTACTCACATTTGTCTTTCTTTTTGCACTTTGCTTCTTTTTAAACCACCTAGCCCTTATTGACATCTAGTTACCAACATATAACCACTTTAAAGTACCTCTCTAATTTTCTCAAGATTCCATGTGCGGAACAGACTTCTAAATTTATGCTCTACAAGTTTGCATGACTTGATTAAACATGATTTTAAGGTACTTAGCAATAAAACTTCTTTCGGACAATTTGTCGAACACATTACAAGCATAGATAATGTTATGCCTTTTTGAACAAATAAGGTACTCAGATTTCCCCAAATGTTTTTCAACAACAGCAGCACACACGACTACACTCAACCAATTTCCTCACCCCTAATATTAACACTAATCAGAAGGAAATAGGGTTGTGGGAATTCTGACATGGAGAAGAGATGAAGAAGAAGAATATGCGGTACTAGGGTATGCATAACCATGCGAACTTCTATCTCATTCCACGACCAATATGTGGTCCATATAACTAATATGCGATCGCATTATTTTTGCCGCAGAAAGGCAAGTTTAGCCACTTTTTCTTCACTTTTCATGCACTCTAAGACACACACACATCAAAATGTTCAATAATAACAACTAACCTAAAAAAAATAAAAATCTAACAACAATATTTGAAAACGATGGGTTGCCTCCCACCAAGCGAGTTTATGTTAATTAGCCTTGGGTAATAATTCTATATTAGCTTCTTCCGAAGACTAACAAGACTTCCTAATTGAATTATCCCTAAAAAAATTAAGAGATTAAGCACACCTAAATATGGATACAAGTAGTTCAATCCTATCCCTAGGTAGAATCTATAAACTGAGGGTTAACGCCTCAAGTTCTTGTTAATTAATCTTTTCCAACCCCAAATTATCTTTTCCAAAATCAATTCAAAGCGAATGGGCTAACCCCTTTGGAAACATTAAAGAACATGAATAATTAAAGAAACAATAACTCACTTCATAATAAATAAAAATCGTTCAATACATAAGTACAACAAGATATTTAATCCACACTTTAAATATAAATATTCCCATGAAAAGGATTCAAGTATTGAAAAAAATACTACACATGTAGATATACAATACAAAGCAAGGAAATGAAGAAATGAACATAAATGGGTAAGAAATTCTCATCCAAAAGCTCCATATCTTCAAGACCCAAGTGTGTGTGCAAGAACCGTAGCTTCAAAACATGTGTTCTCTAGTCAAGAGATGTGAAGAGATTGGCCAAAAAAATGTGTTTCCAATAAGCTAGGTCGTGTATTTGTGGGTTTGGAATGGAGAAAATGTGAAATGCCAAGACTGTCCATAGCTGAAGCCCGCTGACCGCACCTGCGGAAAAGCATCGTATGTGAGGCTCTGCAAAAGCGGACTCTCTTTCGCAGATGTGCAACCTGTGGAGATCCGCGCAGATGGTAATTTGCGCAGATGCAGGCCTCCACTCGGAGACGAGAGCTCGCAGAAGCTAGTTGTGTTTCGTAAATGCAAAATCACTAAAGGATTTTGCACTATTTCAACTCTCTTTTGCTTAATTCCACTTTATTTGATTTTAATTCTCTTCAAGACTCATTGTACCTGAAAATCTAACAACACACACCATAAATCACCTCATTTTATAATTAAAGGACACAAAAATTAAAGAAATGAGAATAGAATAAATGGTAAAATCACAACTTATCACTGACAACCCATTCGAATACGAGTCCAACCATACTAATTTCACTCAAATCCGACTCCGAATCGATGTTCAAACCCCAATTATTCACTTTAGAAATGTTTTGACAAAAAAACCCAACTTCTCTTCTAGATTCATCAATCAAATGCCAAAATAAAAAATGGAATCATGTAAAATAATCAAATCCGAGTCAAAAATCCTTACCCCAATAGAAATCGTGAAAAAATTCTCCAAGATCGCCCAAATCCGAGCTCTATAACTCAAAACCTGATAAAATAACCAAAACATTTGAAATATAATACTTATAATACTGCTCCAGGTAAAAACTTCGCTATCGCGAAGCACAAAGCTTCACTTCCATATAAAACTCTTCATGTTCGTGTTGATACCCTTGCGAACGCGATGCCCAAGCTTCGGGAACGCGGCATCACCCTTGCGAACGCAAAGGCTACTCCACTCGCCCCCAATTCTGAAGCGTGAACATGGCCTCCTAATGAAAACGCGATGCAACCAACACTCAAAGCTCCGCGAACGTGACCCTATACTTGGGAAGGCATAGAGGAAAATTAACCAACTTCGCCATACACATCGCAAAAGCGGTCAAACTTTCGCGATCGCGAAGAACACCCTGAAACACTAAAAAACAGCAACGCCACACACCCAAAAATGGACCTAAACCAATTTGAAACACGCATGAGTCCCTCGGAACCCCTTCACAACATGCCAATAAGTCCCAAAACATAACATCAACCTACTCAATGCCTCAAATCACACATCACAACATCAAAATCACGAATTGCACCTGTTGACGACCAATTTTGACCCTCCCTTTTAAAATTGAATTATGTATACTTAATGATTTGCAGTAAATGTGGTAAAATATTTTCTAATGAATGATACCTATTTTGATTAAAAATAAAATGGGAAATAGTAATTAATAGTGCAAAATTAATAATTTAGTATTATTTATGAATTATATTACCCTTACTATTTTGGAATTATTAAAATGGCCTTTATATAATTTTAGCAAGTATTATAGTTAATTTAAAAAATTAAATCTTTTTTTAAATTACATTGCTTTTTATTTTAAATTTAATACAAAATTAGTTTTAAATTTAGTAAAAAGTGTTTTAACAGATAATTAATTAATTAAAGTAATTTATAATGTATTTGATGATTATAATTTTTATCACATTTAATTAGAATTGACTAAGTTTAATAGATTTAATTTTAAAGGGGTTAAAAGATTAAAAGGCTACAATTGCAAATACCTAATTAAATACAATGTGGCTATTTGTTAAATCAAATACCAATGTATTCAGCCCAAAACACAGGCCCAATGAGACCTGACCCAGTCCGGAACTACCCCCTCCTATCCACTTTGGAAATTCATGCCAACCCCTGAGGACCAATAGTATCGTGCCATGTCGGCCCAGATTGGACTCAGATTTTGAAAATCAAACACATATTAGACTATCGGGTACGAATTTTGGTTTCGGGACTTGGAGCATGTCCGTATTGGACTCAGATTTGAAAACCAAACATATATATGGACTTGTGAATTATGGGTAGTCGAGATCTACCCTTCGACTCAGGATTCTCTTGCATTGTTTGATATTATTAAGTTGATTTTTGGTTAGATTTGAGCCGAGCAGAGGTGAGCTTTAAGGTAAAAGCATTTTTAAAGTATTGTGCCTAATTGAGATAAGTATCTTGCTTAACTCCGTGTGGGGGAAATTACCCCTAGGGTATATTCTTTTTGCAATATTTGTACTATATGGAACAATGTGTACATAAGGTGACAAGTGTGTACACAAGTGTATGTGTGGTAATTGACCGGATTAGACCTTAGGTTATTAATATGCCTTGAATTGGAATCGTTTGTTACTTGAAGCACTCTTATTATTGTTCACCCCCGTACCCTTTAATTATTGTTGTGATTCTTGTTCATATTGTTGTTGAGTCGTGGGCTATATGTTGTTGTGGCATTGGTATTGTTGTTCTGTGATGTTGTGGTACATGTGCACGTGTGGTGTTGTTACACCCTATATTTTCGTACGTAAAAATGCATCGTAAGCAAACTAATGTAGGACCAAAAATGAGATAATATTTAAAAGTATATAAAGTAATTTAATTATGTTACCTCTGAGGTTACAAATATTTAAGATCATGAACAACAAGTACAAAGAGGGTTGGACGGTTCAGAAGCTAAAGCAATTGAAGAAAATAATGTTTCGTCGAAAGTCGACAAGTTGGGAATGTTATAACATATACCTTTGGGGTGAGACTAGGGTGCTTAACATGATAAGGAGATTATGTTATGATTTATATTAGTCGTATGACATCCGTGTGTTATGTTTTGAAGTCAAGCGAGTTGTGGAACAAAAGTCGATGAAAGTCATCACAAGTTACATTCATAAGTTTTACTGAAACTTTGGGTCAAATGTAACTGCGATTTTCTCCCAATATACTTAGAGTTATGGGGTGTTCCACCCATCAAATTAAATATCTATGAGTCTATTTTCCAACGCATTAAACCGTTTGTCAATACGACATTGGAGTAGAAAGATATGGGCATTTGTGCGATACTGCGCAAGCTGCTAGGTGACAAGTAGGTGTGTCACCTACTTGCTTAAATGAGAGCCCAAAAAAATGGGCCATTTCGGGTCGTCCAAAGAGGCCTTTTAAGGGCCTATTTTCTTCATATATTAGACTTAAAATAGAGCATAATAACCAGACATAAGCTCTGCAAAGAATCCTCCCAAAAATTTCCCACAAACCCTAATTGATTTTCTCTCCCTTTCAAGTTCCAATTGGAGGTAAAACCTAGAGTTTGAAGAACCAAGATAAGAGCTGAGTTATCCAACAAATAAGGTGAGTTTACTGCTCTATTTCATCCAATTTTTCTTCTGTAAATTCATGGCAAGTCGTTCTATACTTGTAAGAACTCACGGGACGGTGATCGGAAGCCGTGAGTTCGTGTTATTCACTTGTAGCGGACTGTTTTGTGGACTGTTTTGTGTTGCTGTTGGGCTGCATGTTTTACTACTGTTTTGTGGAGTTTTGGAGGAGGAAGGGGGTTTATAAACATCATATAAATGTAGGGTGGTTGGCTGGTCGTTCGTCATAAAATTTTCGGGTTGTTTGACAATACTACGGTGGTCGTTTTGTGTACGAAGAGATTGGGGTGTGTTGGGCTGTTTTGTAGTATTTGATAGTGTATATAGGGCTGGAAAATGATGTATATATGTTGTTATTGTTCTGTTCTTGTATTGTTGGTGTTATCTTGAATTTGGAGGAAGTAAGGATTATAGGGGAGATGCTGCCCGTTTTAATACAAAATAAGTTTGTCGTTCGTTGTGCGATAGTTGTACCTTTCGTAACTTAACGATAGTATTATTATCATTCTTGTAGATTAAGGTGCGAAGAGGTGAGTTCAACTTGGTGATTGGAAAGATTGTGATAAGGTATGTTAAGGCTAAGCCTTCCTTCATTTTGGCATGATCTCGTAGCTACATGTGTTAGTAATGAGACAAAAGAGAAGTTCATATTCATGAATTTATTCACACTATTCTAGTCTCATAAGTTACAATATTATTCCTTATCGAGACTCTATATTCAATTTTAGTATTGTCTTCTTCCAGTCAAGAGAGCAGCATGCCTATATATACAGTATTACAGTATTTTCATTACCATCGAGCTATAATCGATGGGCAGGCCCCTATTGGGCAACCTCTGATCAGATGGAAAGTTATATACCGAGCCTACTGTGGCCAAGCGCCTATGAGCGAGCCCAGCATGGTCGAGATACATAGCCTAGTATGGCCGAGCACCTATGAGCGAGCCTACTACGGCATAGCAGTTATATATACCGAGCCTTATAAGGCCGTACAATTATCTTACTTACTATATTGAAGGAGTTGAGTCAGTATCAGCAGGTAAGTATATCTCCAGATCATCTTTGACTCCCAGTTACTTCCAGTTATTATATTATCAGTTCAGTTTCGATTTTCAGTTATATTATTGCCTTACATACTCGGTACATTATCTCGTACTGACGTCCTTTTTTCGGGGACGCTGCATTTCATGCATGCAGGTTCAGATAGACAGACGAGTAGACCTCCTCAGTAGGTGTTTCCAGAGTTTAGCCTGATCGGTAAGCTCGACAACCTTCAGAGTTATCGGGTTTAGGTTTTTGTGTGCATCTTATGTATGTATTTATATTTTTAATATGGGTAGGTCGGGGCCCTGTTCCGATCACAATATATCTATCAGTAGAGGCTTGTAGACATATCCTGTTGGTTAGTGCAGTATGTTGGGTTTGTAGGCCTGGTATGTATAATTTGGTGGTTTGTCAGCTGTAGTAGCTATGACGGCCTTTTCAGCCTAGCTTTATATTGATGTTTAGTTAGCGCTAGTTTCCATTCAGTTTTATATTTTGCTTCGCAAATTGTCTTGCAAGGTGGCCCCATGGCCAAAGTATGACATTATGTGTTCAGAGTCCCTTAGTCGCAATTTGGTACGCCAGGTTAGGTGAGGCACCAGGTGCTTGTATCGCTCCTAGGTTCGGGGCGTGACAAACTTGGTATCAGAGCAGTTCTGTCCTAGGGAGTCTACAAGCCGTGTCTAGTAGGGTCTTGTTTATAGATGTGTTGTGCACCACATTATATAAGCAGGGCACTACAGGGCATTTAGGAGTTGGTTACCCTTCTTTGAAATCTAAATCGTGCTACAGAACTGAGTTATAGGAAATTTGAATTAAACTTATGTGTTGGTGTTTGCATGCACAGATGACGGTGACTAGGAAGACTACGGCTAGCCAGAGGAGAGATACAGCAGTAGGTGAGGGGACCAGCAGGGTACCCCCAGTAGATGGGGCCCAGTCTGAGGCTCAAGGTGAGACCCCTACTCAGCCATTACCGGCTCCTCCACCAACTACGGAGATTCCTAGGGAAACCGCACATCCAGTTCCCCCTCCACTTCCATCAGATCAGGACTTGAGGAGTGCGGTGCATTTGTTGACACAGTTGGTAGCTACCCAGCAACAGGCTAGGGCATCAGCTAGTGCAGGAACTTCTGAGGGGTCTGGGAGTTCAAGGGTCCGAGAGTTTATTGCTTTGAGTCCCCCAGAGTTCACGGGGACAGATCAGAGGGAGGACCCGCAGGATTTCATAGATCAGCTTCACAGGATCTTTCGTGTTATGCATGCCACGGAGAAAGAGGCAGTTGAGCTAGCAGCTTTTCGACTCCGAGATATAGCCATCCTTTGGTACGAGGGATGGGAGAGGTCCAGGGGACGTGATGCACCTCCAGCTATTTGGGAGAATTTTTCAGATGCCTTCCTTGACCAGTACTTACCACGGGAGATCCGACAGGCTCGAGTCGATCAGTTTCTAGCCCTCAAGCAGGGTAATATGAGTGTTCGAGAGTATAGTCTCCGTTTTGACTCATTGGCCAGATATGCACCATCCATAGTTGCTACTATGCGGGACAGGATTCACAGGTTTATAGCAGGGTTAGCCCCAGAGTTAACCGAGGCATGTGCCACCGCTGCATTGCAGGATAGTATGGATATCTCCCGGATTCAGGCATTCGCCCAGAATATAGAAAGGGGTAGGCGTCGGCAGCAGGGTACAGAGAGGGCTGAGCAAGGGCAACGTAAGAGGATGAGATTTCCCAGGTCTCAGGAGCAATCTCAGGGTAGTTATAGGACCTAGTACTTCGGACGGCCACCTAGGCCTCCGCCACCTCAGTTACAGGGTTACAAGTATGACCGCTATACTCAGTCAAGACCAGGTGAGAGCTCACTGGCGTCGGGTTTGCAGCGATAGCGAGGATCTGTGCAGACATGGTCATTTCCTCCACGGTGTGACATCTGTGGTAGAGGACACTTGGGCCAATGCCGAGCAGGTTCTGATGCTTGTTATACGTGTGGGCGTCCAGGGCATATGATGCGGGATTGCCCAAATAGAGATTCGGGGGGAATGGCACAACCAGCGAGTTCAGCAACAGGATCATCTATGTCCTTGCATCCTTCGGGGCGTGAGTCTCAGTCTTCGGCTGATAGAGGTCGGGGCAGAGGTAGAGGTTCCAGTTCAAGTGGTAATCAGAACTGTATCTATGCTTTAGCGAGTCGACAGGACCAGGAGTCTTCACCAGACGTTGTGACAGGTATATTAACCATTTGCTCTCACGATGCTTATGCTTTGATAGACCCAGGATCTACTTTATCGTATATTACCCCATTTGTCGCGAGGAAGTTTGGTATAGTGCCTAAAATACTAAGTGATCCTTTTGCGGTATCTACACCGGTCGGAGAATCGATTATTGCTAGACGGGTTTACCGAGGTTGTACGGTGACAATTTGTAGTCGTCAGACCTCAGCTGACCTAGTTGAGCTAGAGATGATGGATTTTGATGCTATCATGGGCATGGACTGGTTGGCAACTTGCTATGCCACAGTTGATTGCCGAGCAAAGGCAGCCAGATTTCATTTTTCGGGTGAGCCAGTCCTTGAATGGGTAGGTAATACACCAATACCCAGAGGTAGGTTTATTTCCTATCTGAAGGCGAGGAAAATGATCGCAAAAGGGTGCATTTATCATATTGTGCGAGTTATAGATGCAGATGCTGAGATACCTACACTTCAGTCTATTCCCGTAGTCAAAGAGTATGTAGATGTGTTTCCAGATGAGCTTCCAGGTATTCCTTCAGAGCCAGAGATTGATTTTAGCATCGATTTGCTTCCAGGAACTCAACCAATATCCGTCCCTCAGTATAGAATGGCACCTGGCGAATTGAAGGAGTTGAAGGAGCAGTTAAAAGATTTGCTGGAGAAAGGTTACATCAGGCCCAGTACCTCACCTTGGGGTGCACCGGTACTATTTGTGCGGAAGAAAGACGGCTCGCTGAGGATGTGTATCGATTATAGGCAGCTGAACAAGGTAACTATTAAGAATAAGTATCCACTTCCAAGGATCGATGACTTGTTTGATCAGTTGCAGGGGGCTAGATGCTGTTCAAAGATAGATTTGAGGTTGGGGTACCACCAGGTCAGAGTTCGGGAAAAAGATAGTCCGAAGACAGCCTTCAGGACCGAATATGGCCACTTCGAGTTCCTTGTCATGTCCTTCGGGTTGACTAATGCACCCGTTGTATTTATGGACTTGATGAATTGCCTATTCCGGCCATTTTTAGATCTGTTTGTGATAGTATTTATTGATGATATTCTGGTTTATTCCCATTCAGAGGATGAGCATGCGGACCACCTGCGAGCGGTACTCCAAACCCTCTGTGATCGTAAGTTGTATGCTAAGTTTTCTAAATGTGAGTTCTGGTTGAAGTCTGTAGCATTCTTGGGGCATATTGTATCAGATGAAGGGATAAAGGTGGACACTCAGAAGATTGAGGCCGTGAAATCTTGGCCTAGACCTACCACTCCGACAGAGGTTCATAGCTTTCTAGGCTTAGCAGGATACTATCGGAGGTTCGTAGAGGGTTTTTCTTCCCTTTCGGCACCATTGACGAAGTTGACACAGAAAGAAACTAAGTTTCAATGGACAGAGGCTTGCGAGCGGAGTTTCCAAGAGCTTAAGAACAGGTTGACCTCAGCTCCAGTTCTAACACTTCCAGAGGGTCTAGAGGGTTATGCCGTGTATTGTGATGCATCAGGTGTCGGGTTAGGATATGTCCTGATGCAACATGGGAAGGTAATTGCGTATGCTTCAAGGCAGTTGAGGAAGCACGAGAGGAATTATCCGACCCACGACCTCGAGTTAGCTGCGGTTGTCCATGCACTTAAGATACGACGGCATTATTTATATGGTGTTCATGTTGATGTATTTACTGATCATAAAAGCCTACAATATATCTTCAAGCAGAAAGAGTTGAATTTGCGACAGAGGCGATGGCTTGAGTTATTGAAAGATTACGATGTTAACATTCTCTACCATCAAGGGAAAGCTAATGTTGTAGCAGATGCCTTAAGTCGCCGATCTATGGGTAGCTTAGCACATGTAGAGCCCAAGAAAAGACAATTAGCTAGAAAGATTCATCAATTGTCTTCGTTGGGGGTTCGGTTAGTAGATTCTGAGGATGGTGGAGTTGTACTCCAAAACACTACAAAATCATCCCTCATAGCGGAAGTCAAGGAAAGGCAGTACGAGGACCCAGAGTTGGTCGAGCTGAGAGAGAGAGTTCCGTAGCAGAAGAAGCCACTGTTAGAGCTAAAGGGAGATGTGGTTCTCAGATATAGGGGTCGTTTGTGTGTTCTAGATGTAGCAGGGCTACGAGACAGGATTATGTCAGAGGCACATTATTCATGGTATTCCATCCATCCTGGGTCGACGAAGATGTATCATGACATTAAGGATGTGTACCGGTGGAATGATATGAAGAAGAACATTTCTGAGTTTGTCGCCCAATGTACTAGTTGCCAGCAAGTGAAGGTAGAGCACCAGAAGCCTGGAGGGCTAATGCAGACTATAGAGATCCAGACATGGAAATGGGAGGAGATAAACATGGACTTTATCACGTGTTTACCTCGTTCTAATCGTAAGTTCGATTCCATATGGGTGATAGTCGATAGGCTCACGAAATCAGCTCACTTCCTACCGGTCAGATCTACATATACAGCAGAAGATTACGCAAAGTTATATATTAAGGAGATAGTGCGGCTACACGGAGTACCAGTTTCTATTATATCTGACCGTGGGGCTCAGTTTACATCACATTTTTGGAGGTCATTTCAGAGAGGTCTAGGGACTCAGGTGAATCTCAGCACAGCTTTTCATCCACAGACTGATGGACAAGCCGAGCGCACAATTCAAACGCTCGAGGATATGTTACGAGTATGTGTGTTGGATTTTAAAAGAAGTTGGGATGAACATCTACCTCTTGTCGAGTTTGCATATAATAACAGTTAACACTCCAGTATTCAGATGGCTCCGTACGAGGCTTTGTATGGGCGTAAGTGCAGATCTCCTATAGGGTGGTTTGATGTTGGGGAATCTGGGTTATATGGGCCAGACCTGGTTCAACAGGCCATAGAGAAAGTAAAGCTTATCCGGGAGCGACTGTTGATAGCTCAGAGTCATCAGAAGTCATATTCTGACGTGCGGCGACGAGACTTAGAGTTCAGGATTAATGACTGGGTATTCTTAAAGGTATCACCTATGAAGGGCGTGATGAGGTTTGGCAAGAAAGGCAAGCTTAGCCCACGGTATATTGGGCCTTATAGGATCATTCGGAGAGTGGGCCAAGTAGCTTATGAGTTAGAGTTGCCCTCAGAATTGGAGTCTGTCCATCCGGTTTTTCACGTATCTATGCTACGGAAGTGCATTGGCGATCCTACCCGAGTGGTGCCCACGGATGATGTACAGATTACAGAGGACTTGTCATACGAGGAAATTCCAGTTGCCATCCTAGACCGACAAATCCGCAATCTACGAAATAAGGAGGTAGCTTCCGTAAAGGTTTTATGGAGGAGCAAGAATGTAGAAGAGATGACGTGGGAATCGGAGGAAGAAATGAAGTCTAAATACCCCCACCTATTTCAAACTGAAGATATGGTTCGAGATGGGACGCTACAACATAGCTCTATGTAGGCTAGCAGGTCATCAGGTAAGCTTTTATTTTTCACTTTTAGTATTTATGATTTACGGTTGGTGAGGCAAAGTGTTGCTATTTATAAACATTGGCCATGTGTGGCATGCATAGTATGTTTTCTAGCTACGTACAGGTTGGTTTTAACCTAGTGTACGAAGGATACTCTGGCAAAAGTTTCCAAAGTCTCTAAGAGTAAACATTCGAGGACGAATGTTTCCAAGGGGGGAATGATGTTACACCCTATATTTTCGTACATAAAAATGCATCGTAAGCAAACTAATGTAGGACCAAAAATGAGATAATATTTAAAAGTATATAAATTAATTTAATCATGTTACCTCTGAGGTTACAAATATTGAAGATCATGAACAACAAGTACAAAGAGGGTTGGACGGTTCAGAAGCTAAAGCAATTGAAGAAAATAATGTTTCGTCGAAAGTCGACAAGTTGGGAATGTTATAACATATACCTTTGGGGTGAGACTAGGGTGCTTAACATGATAAGGAGATTATGTTATGATTTATATTAGTCGTATGACATCCGTGTGTTATGTTTTGAAGTCAAGCGAGTTGTGGAACAAAAGTCGATGAAAGTCATCACAAGTTACATTCATAAGTTTTACTGAAACTTTGGGTCAAATGTAACTGCGATTTTCTCCCAATATACTTAGATTTATGGGGTGTTCCACCCATCAAATTAAAGATCTATGAGTCTATTTTCCAACTCATTAAAGCGTTTGTCAATACGACATTGAAGTAGAAAGATATGGGCATTTGTGCGATACCGCGCAAGCTGCTAGGTGACAAGTAGGTGTGTCACCTACTTGCTTAAATGAGAGCCCAAAAAAATGGGCCATTTCGGGTCGTCCAAAGAGGCCTTTTAAGGGCCTATTTTCTTCATATATTAGACTTAAAATAGAGCATAATAACCAGACATAAGCTCTGCAAAGAATCCTCCCAAAAATTTCCCACAAACCCTAATTGATTTTCTCTCCCTTTCAAGTTCCAATTGGAGGTAAAACCTAGAGTTTGAAGAACCAAGATAAGAGCTGAGTTATCCAACAAATAAGGTGAGTTTACTGCTCTATTTCATCCAATTTTTCTTCTGTAAATTCATGGTAAGTCGTTCTATACTTGTAAGAACTCACGGGACGGTGATCGGAAGCCGTGAGTTCGTGTTATTCACTTGTAGCGGACTGTCTTGTGGACTGTTTTGTGTTGCTGTTGGGCTGCTTGTTTTACTACTGTTTTGTGGTGTTTTGAAGGAGGAAGGGGGTTTATAAACACCATATAAATGTAGGGTGGTTGGCTGGTCGTTCGTCATAACATTTTCGGGTCGTTTGACACTACTACGGTGGTCGTTTTGTGTACGAAGAGATTGGGGTGTGTTGGGCTGTTTTGTAGTATTTGATGGTGTATATAGGGCTGGAAAATGATGTATATATGTTGTTATTGTTCTGTTCTTATATTGTTGGTGTTATCTTGAATTTGGAGGAAGTAAGGATTATAGGGGAGATGCTGCCCGTTTTAATACAAAATAAGTTTGTCGTTCGTTGTGCGATAGTTGTATCTTTCATAACTTAACGATAGTATTATTATCATTCTTGTAGATTAAGGTGCGAAGAGGTGAGTTCAACTTGGTTATTGGAAAGATTGTGATAAGGTATATTAAGGCTAAGCCTTCCTTCATTTTGGCATGATCTCGTAGCTACATGTGTTAGTAATGAGACAAAAAGAGAAGTTCATATTCATGAATTTATTCACACTATTCTAGTCTCATAAGTTACAATATTATTCCTTATCGAGACTCTATATTCAATTTTAGTATTGTCTTCTTCCAGTCAAGAGAGCAGCAAGCCTATATATACAGTATTACAGTATTTTCATTACCATCGAGCTATAATCGATGGGCAGGCCCCTATTGGGCAACCTCTGATCAGATGGAAAGTTATATACCGAGCCTACTGTGGCCAAGCGCCTATGAGCGAGCCCAGCATGGTCGAGATACATAGCCTAGTATGGCCGAGCGCCTATGAGCGAGCCTACTACGGCATAGCAGTTATATATACCGAGCCTTATAAAGCCGTACAATTATCTTACTTACTATATTGAAGGAGTTGAGTCAGTATCAGCAGGTAAGTATATATCCAGATCATCTTTGACTCCCAGTTACTTCCAGTTATTATATTATCAGTTCAGTTTCGATTTTCAGTTATGTTATTACCTTACATACTCGGTACATTATTTCGTACTGACGTCCCTTTTCCCGGGGACGCTGCATTTCATGCATGCAGGTTCAGATAGACAAGACGAGTAGACCTCCTCAGTAGGTGTTTCCAGAGTTTAGCCTGATCGGTAAGCTCCACATCCTTCGGAGTTATCGGGTCTAGGTTTTTGTGTGCATCTTATGTATGTATTTATATATATAATATGGGTAGGTCGGGGCCCTGTTCCGATCACAATATATCTATCAGTAGAGGCTTGTAGACATATCCTGTTGGTTAGTGCAGTATGTTGGGTTTGTAGGCCTGGTATGTATAATTTGGTGGTTTGTCAGCTGTAGTAGCTATGACGGCCTTTTCAGCCTAGCTTTATATTGATGTTTAGTTAGCGCTAGTTTCCATTCAGTTTTATATTTTGCTTCGCAAATTGTCTTGCAAGGTGGCCCCATGGCCAAAGTATGACATTATGTGTTCAGAGTCCCTTAGTCGCAATTTGGTACGCCAGGTTAGGTGAGGCACCAGGTGCTTGTATCGCTCCTAGGTTCGGGGCGTGACAAACTTGGTATCAGAGCAGTTCTGTCCTAGGGAGTCTACAAGCCGTGTCTAGTAGGGTCTTGTTTATAGATGTGTTGTGCACCACATTATACGTGTGTTGCAAATAAGGGAAAATACTTCATTGTGAAACACACGCAATGAGATAAAGAGGTTTATGCGTGTGAAGCTATTTAGGACAAATGTTTTAAATTCGAAGCTCACACGTCGCCATAAGTGTGATAGGTAATTATGTTATGTGGTGCTTCGGGGTGATTCTTGATGAAATTCCCATGTTGGAACGGTCTGATAAGTTGAACATGTCATGGTTTTCCTTTAATGATTTCACATTGTGTTTTACTTTGGGTTAATTTTTCCGTGTTATCACATGTCTATTTCTTGTTGCTGTCTAATTGGTTATGCTTTCCGTTGTTAGTTTTATATTGTTATTCTACATAGGTTGTTGTCTAGTGAGTGTCTCAACTTGAACCTCGTCACTAATCCACCGATGTTAGTCTTGATACTTACTGGTTAACGATTGTGGTGTACTCATACTATGTTTTTAAACATTTTTGTGCAGATCCAGGTACCTCAGAGCGAGGTGGTCGTTAGTGAGCTGCTTTTTCCGAGTTACTCTGGAGACTTCAAGGTATACTTGTTATTCGCTCGCAGGGCTCAGAGTCACCTTTTATTTTCTTTCCTTAATAATGTTATTTGTATTAAAAAATAGTGTTGTATTTTGAGATTCCTAGTCTATTCTCATTAGAGCATATGACTCTGTACTACCGATTTTGGGATGTATGATTGTTGATCATTTTTCGACTATGTTATATCATTTACCAGTTTTTATTTAATAGCTAAATTATTTTATTCTGTTAATCTTATCATGTGTTAGGCTTACCTTGTCTTAGAGACTAGGTATTGTCACGATCCTTAAGGTGGGATTTTGGGTCGTGACACTTGTCTAAACATTATTTGATGGTAATTCCCCATTGGCTATAATATTTGAGATATGTTAGGGGTGACACACATGCTAGATGATGGGAATATGTGCATACACCGGGCTTATTTATGAACTGGGTAGACCTTAGGTTATTATGTTCCTTGTTTTGCTATCATGCCCTGTTATATCCGTGTTTTGTATACTTGAATGACTACTTGAGCTATTATTCATGTTAGAAATCATGTCTAGGATATGTGCTTATATGTTCGAGAAATGATAAGACTATTCTTACCATATTGAGTTGTTTGCCTCAATTGTTGTCATATTCTCAGTCATGATATTACATCCACGAATTATATCTCTATCTCTATGCATTGTTTACATGTGATCTTTACATGTTGTTGATTCCCTTATATGTGTGACACATATGGGATGAGTACTGGGAGATGTAAGTATTTGAGACTTGAGTGGTTGATGACTGAAAATTAGCCACTGAGCCGATTTGGTATTGATTATGAGATGACGCGTACGCCAGGCCCCATGTTGGACTGAGTAGTATCAATTGTGAGGTGACACATGCACCATGCCTAATATTAGGCTATGCGATATTGATCGTTGACTTAGATCCGATCAGTGCTTGGGCAAGGACCCGCCCCGCCAGAGTTAGGTATTAACCGTGGGCGCAAGCACAAGGTCATATATGTTCTTGGGTAAGGGACTTATGCTAGGCACCCATATAGTGCTGAGTGTTATTGTGTGTGGTGATTGTAGGAAAATTGTTCCAGGTACTATGCATGTGTTTTGATTTTATATAATTGATGATTTACATGTGAATCGTTGATTCTAGCATGCATACTTGTTATGCAGGTATCGAATTATATTTCTTTCTTCATGCTTATTGGTACTTGATGTTACTATTTGGTTTGTTGAACTTGGAATCATAGTTAAATTGATAAAACCATGCTTAGATGATTCATGTGGAAGTATTTATGCCTTAACTACTATTCTTGAAAAGAATGCTTCATATCCTGCTATTTGTGAAAACGTTGAATTTAATATTATTCGAGCTACTTTTCTTTACCGTTATTATACCGCTATTGTTGTAATTTGTTGTTGGTAATGGGTATTAAGCTTGTCACTACTTTCATACCGAGGTTAGGTTTGTTGCTTATTATGTACACGGGATCAATTGTACTCATACTAAACTATGCACTTTATGTGCAGTTCAAGGCACTGCTGATAGAGGTTATTTCTAGTGAGTGACACTTGTATCCTTTTCTCATAGTCGATGTTATTACTGTTCTCTCTTTCAGATAGTTCAGTATTTTGGGATCAGACTCTGTATTTTAATTTTGTCGCGCTCATTAGTTGTTGACACTAGATCATGGGAAGGTTTTAGTTGTATTATTTCTATTGACTTCCGTTATTTATGATTATTCAACTATTGAGACTATTTATTTATGTTATTTAAGTTTGTTCCTTTGTACTGAATGTTGGCTTGCCTTTCAAGTAGTGTTAGGCATCGTCCCGACTTTGGTAGGATTTGTGATCGTGACAAGTTGGTATCAGACCACAATGTTGCGTAGGTCTCACGAGTCATGAGCAAGTCTTGTAGAGTCCTGTAGATCGATATGGAGACGTCTATACTTATCTTCGAGAAACTACGAGGCTGTTAGGAAACTTCGCTTTCTTTCATTTTATGTCGTGCGAATTTGTTTATCCTTAAGTCTGAATCCTTGACTTTCTGTTCTCTCAATGATGGTGAGGACACAATCTTCTGGTGCAACTGAGTAGGCGCTGGTACCCTAGGCTAAGGCGATGAGAGGCCGGGGTTGAGAAAAAGGTAGGGGCGAAGCACACGACACAGCTAGAGCCCCTGCTCATGTAGCTGCGGTTGAGCTACCAATAGATCATGTTGAGGAGCGGGTTCATGATCATGTGGAGCCAAAGGTACCAGCTCGGGTTCCCCGTGGCTTATTTGTTTTGCCAGCTATTCAGGATGCATTGATTTGCATGATTTGCTCGAGAGTTTGGCTCAGGTGGGGGCATTTCCTACTGTACTGGTAGGGGGCGGAACACAGACTCTAGCTACTTGTACCCTAAAGCACGTGGCCCATGGTTATCACACTCCTGCAATGTTACCAGTTGGGGGAGTTCAACATACTATTGCCGCACAACCTGAGGATAGGCCCGCGATGTTAGTTGATGAGCTAAAGAGGTGAGATATGCTCCAAGGACTCATGGATCGTTGCCTTTAAATTCTGCCAAATTTGGGACTAGTTGAATCCAAAGGAGTTGACTTCACCACCTTCCAGATGTAGGGTCCTGTCAAGAGGTGGTGGAAAATTTTTGAGATGGGTCGACCAGCAGAATCATATCCTCTTACATGGGCTCAATTCTCTAGAGTCTTTCTAGAGCAGTTTGTGCCACATACTAGGAGAGAGGAGTTGAGGAGGGTTTGAGTACCTACAACAAGGTCATATGTCAGTTACTGAGTACGAGATGAGGTTTATAGAGCTGTCCCATCATGCTATTGCTTTGATTCCCACTGAGGAGGACAGAGTGAGGAGATTCGTTGAGGGTCTTCACTCTACTATTCACCCAGCTATGGCTAGAGAGATTGAGACCGGGACTCCTTTTAATCATGTGGTAGAGATAGCGCATCATGTTGAGCGCATCCGCATCGAGAGTAGAGAGATATTGCATGGTAGTGACAAGAGGTCCCGATATTCAGGTAGCTTTAGTAGTGCCTCATCTAGAGGCCGATGTCGATTTAGGAGAGGCCATTCTAGCAGGCCGGCTTATCATTAACCACCACCTAGTCGAGTAGCCTTAGTGTGGTCATCATTCAGTGCACTCCCACCTCAAATCTCTTACTGTCACTTCATGGAAGGTTTTTTATCTATTGCAAACCCATTGACTAAGTTGACTCAGAAAGGCGCTCTATTCAAGTTGTCGGATGAGTATGAGGAGAGCTTTCAAAAGCTCAAGGAAACGAGGTTGGAATTAGGTGTGTGTTGATGTAGAAAGGCAGGGTGATTGCATACGCATCGCACTAGTTGAAGCCCAATAAGAAGAACTATACAGTGTATTATTTAGAGTTAGCAGCTATTGTACACGCGCTCAACATTTGGAGACATTACTTATATGGCGTGTCTTGTGAGGTGTATACGGATCATTGGAGCCTTCAACATCTATTCAAGAAAAAGGATTTGATCTGGAGGCAGGAGAGGTAGTTGGAGCTATTGAAGGACTATGATATTACCATTCTTTATCATCGGCGGAAGGCCAATGTAGTAGCTGATGCCACGGGTTGAAAGGCGAAGAACACGTGGAGATTAACATTTATTCTAGCTGGGGAGAGGCCTATAGCTATAAATATTCAGGCTTTGGCCAACAGATTTGTGATATTGGACATATAAGAGCGTAGCGGAGTCCTTGCTTGTGTTGTATCTCATTCGTCCTCGTTTGAGCGCATCAAGGCTCGTCAGTATGATTATCCCCATTTGCATGTCCTTAAGGACACGCAGCAGCGAGGTGGTGCGAAGGAAGTTTCTATTAGTGATGATAGTGTATTGCGGTTTCGGGCAAGATTTGTGTTCCAAATATGGATGGGTTAAGAGAGTTGATTATCAAAGAGGCTCATAGTTCATGGTATACCATTCATCTGGGAGCTACGAAGATGTACCATGATTTGAAGTAGCATTATTAGTAGCGGAGGATGAAGAAATATATTGTTGGATATATTGCGGTGTTTGAATTGCCAACAGGTCAAATATGAGCATCCAAGACTTGGGGGTTTGCTCCAGAAGATTGACATACCATAATGGAAGTGGGAGTGTATCACTATGGACTTTGTGGTCGGTTTGCCACAGATATTGAAGAGATTTGATACAGTTTGGTCATTGTGGAAAGACTGTCTAGGTCTGCATATATCATTCCAGTCATGACTTCCCACACTTCGGAGCAATTGTCTAAGAACGACATCTGGGAGATTGTTCGCTTGCATGATATACCTATTTTTATCATCTTGGATTACAAAACTCAGTTTATTTCATATTTCTAGAGAGCGGTTTAGCGCGAACTGGAAACACAAGTTGAGTTAAGTACTGCATTTCACCCTCAGATAAATAGGCAGTCCAAGTGGACCATTCAGATTTTGGAGGATATGTTGAGAGCCTTTGTCATAGATTTTGGAGGACAGTGAGATTTGTTTCTTCCTTTAGTAGAGTTTGCCTACTACAACAGCTAGTAGTCAAGTATCCAGATGGCTCCGTATGAGGCATTATATGGGAAGAGATGTCGTTCTTTGGTTGGTTGGTTTGAGTCTGGAGAGGCTAGACTTTTGGTCACTGATTTGGTTCGTCATGCTTTGGAGAAGGTGAAATTGATCCAGGAGCGGCTTCGTACAACACAGTCCATGCAAAAGAGTTATACTAATGGGAATGCTCATGATGTTGCATTCATGGCGGGTGAGAAGGTTCTACTCAGAATTTCACCCATGAAATCTGTGATGAGATTTGGGAAGAAGGGAATGCTGAGCCCTTGGTATATTGGTCATTTTAATGTGTTAGAGAGAGTGGGTGGGGTGGCCTATAGACTTGCTTTGCCACCCAACTTATCGGGAGATCATCTGGTGTTTCATATTTTCATGCTTCGTAAGTACAATGAGGATTCGTCCCATGGTGTTAGATTTTAGATTGCTGCAGTTGGACAAGGTTTTGACTTATGATGAGGACCCTGTCGCCATTTTGGATAGGTAGATTCGAAAGCTAAGGTCGAAGAATATTGCATTAATGAAGGTTTAGTGGATAAGTCAACCGGTCGATGTGGCGATTTAGGATACCGAGCATGTTATGCATAGCAGATATCCTTACCTTTTTGATAATCCAGGTATGATTCTAAACTCGTTCGAGGATGAATTGTTTTTAAGAGGGGGAGAATGTAATGATCTGGCCGGTTGTTTTGTCTATTTGAGCCTCATTCCACTATTTGATACTCCACGTATGTGCATTTGTTATTAAGTGACTTGCGGGGAGTGTTTGATTGGTTTCGGGAAGGTTTTGGAGTGAATTGGAATACTTAGTTCCATAGTTGGAAGCTTAAATTATAAGAGTTGACCGAGGGTTGACTTTGGTGTAAATTACCTCGAATTGATGATTTGATAGTTCCAATAGGTTCCCATGGTAATTTTGGACTTAGACATATGTCTGGATTTGTATTTGGAGGTTTCTAGGTTTATTTGGCTATAACTGGCAAAAGTTGGAAATTTGAAGGTTTGGAAGGTTCATAGGTTTGACCATGAGGTGATTTTCTAGCTATCATGTTCGGATTGTTGTTCTGCTATTTGGAAAAGGTTTTCTATGTCATTTTGGACTTGTTTGCAAGATTGTGGATTATTCCAAGTTTGTTAGACGTGGTTCGACATGAGTTTTGAAAGTTGATTAGTTCATTAAGCTTGAATTGAGGTGCGATTTGTAGTTTTGATGTTATTTTTTAAGATTTGAGACCTCAAGTAGGTCCATGTTATATTTTGGAATTGGTTGGTGTGATTTGATGGGGTCTCGAGGGGCTCGGGTGTGTTTCAGATGAGTTTTGGAACATTTTGGAGCTAGTTGGCAGTTTTGGTCTTGTGTTTTCTCACCTGCGAGGTTTGGTGCGTAGGTGCGGACTGTTGGCCGCATATGCAAAGGATAGCTGGGGAAGGAGAGGTTCCCAAACGTAGAGGTTTTTGTGTATCTGCGAGATCGCAGATGCAGATCTCTTGCCGTAGAAGCAGAGTAGTCTGACTTGGGAAGTTCCGCAGGAGTGAATATGTGTCACACCTACGAGATCACATAAGCGGGCTCAAGCCGGATTGGGGAGATTGTTGGGGCGATTGTTGAGGCGATTTTCACCCACTTGTATTGGGTAAGTGCTTTTAACTCGTATTGATTACTATTCATTATTCTACTCCTGATTTTGACTATTGGTTGATGAAATCTAAGGGAGAATATTGGGGTTTTGTAAGAAATATTGGAGAATGGTTTAAGTGAGATTTGAACCTCTATCCAGAGTCGTTTTTGGATAAAATTTGTTGGAATTATATTGAAATGGGTGATCGGGATTTGTGACTTTTGTCGAGTTCTAGGGTGCGGGTTCGGGGTTGACTTTATCGTCGACTTAATGATTTTGATTAAAGATCGAGCCTTTATGCTTCAATATTGTTTCCTTTGTCATTACTTGACATCGTGGTGTGTTATTTGACTAGATTCGAGTCATTTGGAAGGCGATTTGCATGGTAATGGGCTTTTTTGAGTTTTGACTCACACGCCTTCAGGTAAGTAACCTGGTCTAATCTTGGTTTGAGGGTAACTTCCCTGTCGTCTATGATATTTGAGATAAGTTGGGGTGATGCACGTGCTAGGTGACGGGCGTATGTGCATACACCGGGTTTATATATGATCTGGGTAGACCTTAGGCTATTACGTGCCTTGTTTTGCTATCATGCCCCGTTATATCCATGTTTTATCTACTTGTATGACTACTTGAGCTATTATTCATGCTAGAAATCATATCTAGGCTATGTGCTTAATTTTAGTCATATTATCTGTCATGACATTACATCTGTGTATTATATTTCTATATCTATGAATTTTTTACATGTTATCTCACATGTTTTTGATGCCCCTATATGTGTGACACGTTTGAGTTAAGTTCTGTGAGATGTAAATATTTAGGGCTTGAGTGGTTGATGACTGAACTTGGGCCATAAAGGCGATTTGGTATTGACTATAGGTGATGCATATGACAAGCCACAAGTTGGGCTGAGTGGTATTGATTGTGAGGTGACGCGTGCACCAGGCCCCATATTGGGCTAAGTGATAATTGATCGTTAACTTAGATCCGATCAGCGCTTGGGCAAGTACCCGCCCCTCAGGAGTCAGGTATCGCAAGCACATGGTCATATATGTGCGTGGGCGAGGGACTTGTGTCAGCCAGCCGTAAAGTGCTGAGTGTTGTTGTGTATGGTGATTAAAGGGCCATTTTGCCAGGCACTATGCATGTGATGTGATTCAACCTATTTGATGATTTAACTGCGATATCATTAATTCTGGCATGCATGTTTGCCATGCAGGTACCATATTGTATTTCTTCCTTCATGCTTGTTGGTACTTGATGTTCCTATTTGATGTGTTGAACTTGGAATCATAGTTAAATTGATAAAACCATGCTAACATGATTTATGTGGAAGAATATATACCTTAACTGCTATTCTTGAAAAGCATGCTTAGTATCCTGTAATTTGTGAAAATGTTGAATTTAATATTATTTGAGCTACTTTTCTTTACTGTTATTGTTGTAATTGGTTGTTAGTAGTGAGTATTGGACCATGCCTAGCTCGTCACTACTTTTACCTCGAAATAGGCTTTTTACCTATTGGGCCTTTCAGCAAATAGTGTTAGACGTCGTCACGACTTTGGTGGGATTCGTTGTCGTGACAATGGCTAATCTTATAATTCAATTTATCATAGCAATTTCATAAGCAATTTCAACATTCATGATTCTAGTCGTAATATTTAACATGAGTGTATTAAGCCATTATACCACTAAATCATGAATCAAATAAGACAAGTGTATGACTACGGATTTATGATAAAGCTCAACATGTCAAAATAATCTTTTATGCTCAATACAACAAGTAATAACCTTAAGAATGCTTCTAATTCATTATTAGGAATCAACAACAACTGTGTTTCCTTTCAAATGTAACGTCAAAGAACTCGAATTAAGTCAAATATTACCCAAATGAGTCAATACAAGCTTTAAGAATAGATTCCATAATAAAAAAGATTTAATCTTTTACCCAAATCCAAAACTCAACAAAAAGTCCACCTCAGGCCCTCAGCCCGGAATCTGAAATTGATCATAGTTATAGTTCACCCATAGCACCACGATTCAAAATATATGATTAGATTCTAAATCGGGGTCCAATTCCATAATAAAATTCCCAATATCACTCTCTTAAATTCATACCAAAAATCCCACTTTTGACACTTTAAATTCATATTTTAGGGGTTAAAAATCCATATAGATTCCTAAATTATAATCACAAATTAAATTAATGGGCAAAACCCCAAAAATAACAACTTATATAATCAGCCCAATGGTACATATTGCGATCACGACAGACCCACGTAAACGGGAAAGACAAACCAACTCTGAAACTCAACTCCTCCACGCGAACACAGAATTTGCATCACGAACGCGGTGCTCAGCACGAAAGACCTACACGAATGTGAGCCTCTCTTTGCGAATGCGAAGACCAATCTCCTGCTTGCCTCTTCATCTATGCAAACACGAACCTCTTCACCCGAACGCGCTGGCCACCTACCCACAACACTATGCGATTGCGTACGCACATCCACAAATACAATGAACAAAACTCGATGCCAGACCTCCTTCTCCGCAATCACGACTCTTAGCTCTGCGATCGCGAAGCACAACCCCGCACCAGCAAATCAGCAACTGCAATACTTAGGAAAATGGTCTAAAACCACCATAAATCATACCCATGCCCCCTGAACCTGGTCCAATAATACCAACAAGTCTATATACCTAATTCAAACTTATCCAAGGGCTCGAAACACCACAAATAACATAAAACCCGAGAGTCGAAGATCTATATCCACCTGCAAACATTCTGACTTTGTCGAACGCGTCTGAGTCGCACTTATACAATATGGATCACAACCAAACTTTGCACATAAGTTCCAATCAACAATGAACCTATCCAAAGTCTCGGAACACCAATGAGAACCCGATAACATCAAAGTCAACTCTCGATAAAACATAAGAGCTCTCACATTCTTCACATTTCTAACTTTCGACATAAAAGTCAGTTACTTCTAGAAACCTCCAAATCCAAATCCGCACACACACCCAAGTCCAAAATCACCATTTAAACCCATTGAAACCATCAAATCTTGATTTCGAGCTTATTTACTCAAAAGTTAAACCTTGGTCAACTCTTCCAACTTAAAGCTTCCAGAATAAAAAATTCTCTTCTAAACCAATCCTGAACCTCTCGAAAATCAAAACTAACCATACATGCAAATCGTAATACATCATATGATGCTACTCAAAGTCTTAAACCACTGAACGGAAATGCTAAAATTCAAAATGACCTGTCAGGTTGTTACATTCTCCCCCACTTAAACATACTTTTATCCTCGAACGTGCCAAGAGTCCTTCCAACGCCGTCAAATAATTGTACGAACTCATCATACACACATCCATAAGTGATCCCATGCCACCCCAATTAATATAAGTCCATTAACAGATTCCTGACTAAAGATTCTTTCTTCAACCTTAACCTATAAGCCTTAGAACCAGTTTTCAATATCTAGAACTTCATCTAAGATCTGATTCTTGCATATATACACTATATCAATCTCCACAAGATGCATTAAGTCATAAATGTGCTTCCAAGATGTAAGCACATGACGCACCCCATAGCTCATATGCCCATAGCCATATTTTCTACCAGTAATAACTGCTCATTACCAGATCTAGTACTAGCAACGTACCCCACCTCGAATAAAACATTATCCCAAACCTTCCCAGTACTACTAACGATAAAAGAACTGTGCAGAAACTCATAACCAGTAATAATCTCAACAAGTCGTGGAGTCCTCTCGCTTGGCAAGAACCATTGTCAAATCTGAGCGTACTAATGACATTCTTCTTAAAAACATACATTATCCAAATCCTGTTGCACTAATCTCAGGTCCAATAACCTCGTCTCACCCAATACAAGCTACTCGACTAACCGGCCACATCAAACACCACCCAGAACCTCATACGACGCATTTTGTGCATCAGACAAGCAACAACTCAAATATGACCAATAATGGAGGAGAACCAAATAGGAGAACCATCAAAAAGTCGAACATATACAACAAAAAAAGCATAATGCTAATAACCTATCCCGCAAAGGGAAAACAAAACATAGAAAATAAGCATAAGGAACTGTATCCAAACATAACACTGTTGCAGCATGCAACCCGATCTAACATCATATCGTTGTGGCGGGCAACCTAATCCAACATAACATACTCGTGGGAATACACATCGAGCCATAATCCTTATTCTCAGCAAACATATGTGTATTAACAACAGGCATATAAAGTGCATAAGCATAACTATATGGAGATGGATAGGATAATACACTATGGTAACGATAAGCACGACTAAGGTACAATAAGCAAATTAACACCTCAATATACATCTCTCTCACATATTGTAACAAGTCCTAAATTGAACCACAACATGCAAGTGAATAATCAAGTCATCTCACAACTCATCATAGCATTAACACCTGGGATAGATCAGGGCATGAATAAGATCAATCGTACCCGAAGACTCATCTATAGTAATTGTTGCAATGAGTAGGCAAATCTAATCCAGTGAATAATACACATTCTCATTAGGTCTAGCAATAGGTCGCTCAACCAATACAAACTATTCCGAAATAGGTTAAAAGCCTTCCAAATGTCTACAGTAACCCTATCCATGACACATACAATTAGCTATTTAACTATTAACACACTTTCACAGTCCGCAACTAAAGGAATAGTCTGCCTCTGAGAACATCAAGTCTCTAAACCACAAGAGTATAAGAATTACCATACATGATCTCTAACTCTCCAACTTAAATGACTGACACATAACACATACACAATGACTTCATTGGAAATACTCCTATAAATCATTCGCTTCAAGTACAAAAACTTGGACATCAACTGTTACCAACCATGCGATTTTTGTAGTACTAGTCAAGCATCTACAAAACAATACACAATGCGTCCTCTACAATACACACCCTTCTAAAGCGATACAAGATAGTGTTAGCATTCCCTTAAAAATCTGGAATCTCTCATACTAGCTAGAACACATGACCTTCCTTTCAAAACTGAACCGCAACCATGTCCACTTAATCCCAATCCACACGGCTCACCGCATCTATCATGCTATTATATGAAAATATGACAATCCCATTATCAACTATGAATCACAAGTAGTATGGTCCTTGTCGTATATACTCCATCGACAAGAAACCTTCTACAAAACTCAATTCAGGAGAAAATTGCAACACATAATGAACTTTCCATTCCCGTAGAAGTCGTCAAACTCAAGAGATGGTCTAAACCATCATAAACTCTTCGAAACCCATTTGCACATAACCAAGCCATAAGAACTGAATCCCTCTAAATCAACCAAGCCTCGCAGGACAAGAAACCCAAAAGTTCAACTGAAGAAGTACTTGTAATTCCCTATCATACCAAGGGAATCGATCATTTTGTTACTATGCAGATCTAAATTATTATTGTACTGTAGCGACCAGGCTAGTCATTTTGTATATTTAAGCCTTGTTTCTCTTATTTTATGCTTCCTGTATGTTTATTTGATAATTAGTGACTTGCGGGGTTGGTTTGGTTTGGTTTCGAGAAGGTTTGAGAGTGATTAGGAATATTTAGCCACATTTTGGAAGCTTAATTTACTAGAGCTGATCAAGGATTGACTTTTGAGTAAACGACCTCGGATTGGTGATTTGATGGTTACAATAGGTGTATCTGGTGAATTTGGACTTGGGCGTATGTTTGGATTTGGATTTAGAGGTCCTTCGAAGGTTTTTGGTCTATTTGCCAAAAGTTGGCAATTTGGAGAATTAATGAGTTTATAAGGTTGACCGATAGTTGACTTTGGTGTTATTGGACTACGATTTTGGTTTTGAGACCTTGGATAGGTCCACATGGTTGAAAGGAACTTGCGTGCAAAGTTGATGGTAGGCTATAATCTCGTATTTTATTCGCTTATAGGACTCTAATTCAGTGCACTTTATTTGTGATTGAGCTTTAATTGGTAGTGTTTTGTACTTATTGTGTGTTTTATGCCCTGTAAGAGTGATTTTGAGCTATGTAGATATTCTGGAGCTAATTCGTGCTATTTAGAGCTTTGAAGTATGAGTAAAGGCCCAAGGGATTAAGCCAAGATCATGTTCGGGGTTCATGGACCAAGTATGGACGTAAAAAACGCGAGCAAAATCAGTACTCTGAGCAAATCCCACAATCTGGCGCGTGGGGAGGCATGTGGTGCACCGTGGCTGTACAAAACTTGCTGCCTGATATATGTCGAGCTCTCTTAAATCCCAACTAATGCCACGTATGGCGCGTCGCCCCATGCGGAGCGCCTGTGCAATTTTTACAGAGTGAAAATCCTATTTCAGCTAGGAGAAGGTGGTTTCATCTAAGCTCGGCCCTACTTGGTATAAATACGTAGAAAAATGTTATTTTATGGACTTTCGACATACATTGGACCCAAGGAGGCTAAGGAGGAGTTGGAAGAGCAAAAGAACAAGGGTTTTTTTAATCATTCCTTCCTCACTCAAGACCCGAATTTGGATCGAATTTATGTTTTCCTATACTCTAATTTTATTTGCTATTAATTACTCCATATATATGGAGTAGTTCTCTTTAAGATTTGATGGATTTGGTATACTGATGATTGTTTGTGTATTATAACTCTAGTTTTATGTATTGAATCATTTTTGGATGATTTAATTGTTACATCTATATTCACTAGTTTATGTAATCGAGAGAGGCATAACTTCTGATATATTTGCATTATATTGTTGGTTGAGTTCATTAATTCTTGTAAGTAATTGAAAGAGGCTAATTGAATCATTGATTAAACCTAGTTAGGAGGATAATCGATAGAGGTTCTCCTAAAGACAAATCCACTACGCATTCTTGCATATCTTCACGTGCTAAAATTAGTTCATCTCGCGAGGTTGAGATTTAATCGAAAGAGGAGTTTTTGCTGAATGTGTGAACTAATAATTGAGTCAATTCGAGAGACTCACTTAAACATTAGAAGTGAATTATCTAGAGTTATCTCCCAAATAATTATCTTGCACCTATCCTATCAAAACCCTATCTTCTCCCATTGATAACCTTGTTGCTTATTCCTTGTTTTGATTGTCATTAGTCAATAGCTTTAGATTCTTAGTTAATTTTAGTTAGACATCTTATAAATCTCAATTGTTAATCATCTTGGGTATCAACCAAGCTAAACACTATGAAAATATTGTTTAAATACAATCCATGTGGATACGATATTATACTATACAATATTTGATTAGCGAACAGAATTTAAGTGTGTGTTTTGCACTCATCAAATTTTGGAAGATCTGTTAGTTCAGGTGGATAAGTTCGTATTTCCTGTGGAATTTATAGTGGTAAATATGGAGAAAAACAAGGAGGTCCCCCTCATCCTAGGAAGACCATTCTTAGCGACATGTAGAGCTATATTAGATATACACGAGAGAAAAATCATGCTTAGAGTGTGTGAGGAGACTGTGACTTTTGAGATGAATGTAGCAAATGGGGCACAAAAGGAAACACCAGTTGCAAGTGTTTAATGGAAAGTGAAGAGCTTGAAAGAGAAGGCTGCGGTGACCAAGAAAGATAAGTGTGGGGTGTATCCCAAAAATGCTGAGAAGAAGCTATCTGCATGAATGTGTGCATTAGTTCGGGCACGAGGAATGGAGCCCGATTATGACTCAGACCTCAACTAGATATTCAGAAAAGTTTCCTCTGCCTTATGTTTTTTAATTATGTGTCATGGGAACATACCACAACTTAAAGTGTGGGGTGGGGTATATATTGTCTGTATGTATAAATATTAGTTTTCTATTTGTTAGTTGTACTAGCTAGAGATAGACAATATATATTAAAATTTTAAAATTTTTTTATTTTTTCCGACGATGGATATCATCGACATGTTTCTCGAGGGATTAAAGTTAAAGAAAAAAAGACAAAATGATTTTCTTTTGTTAGGTAGTGTAATAACTCCCCCTTGATTTTTCTTTGTGCCACAGTTCTTTTCCAAGGGTTTTGTTTGAACTGGGTGGAGTTAGTTTTTATTTTGTTAGGAGTAGGAAATCATGTGCTGTTATTTGAATTGAAAGCAATATCTATTGACTTTATTATACCTTAGAAGAGTGAGTGCTTTAGTTGTGATACTTAGGCTCAGTTTTTTACTCTTGTATAAGTACCCTAAATTTTATGATCTTAACTTTACTTAACTGGTTTGACTAGAGTATGGTGATAGTCCAATCTTGAGTGAGTTATGTGCCATGTGTGTGTGAGGTCTTGTGTTATTTCTGTGCTTTGCATTTAATATCTAGAACTTGCCCCGTGTGTTTGCAAAGCGAAATAGTAGTTTTATTCAGTCTAGGAAGTGATATAGGTATTTCTTTGTTGACCCAATGATATGTTTGCCCACCTAATTGTTATGTATCATAGTTAACCCCGTTGAGCATGTAATCCTATCTCTTTGGCAACCACGTTACAAGACTTACCCATTTGTTTGAGTTGACCATATATTTGAACCTTATACCTTTCGTGAGCACTTGAATTGTTATGAAATTTGTAAAAGTTGAAGTGTGGGGTGGTTGTTTTGGCTTTTGAGTAGAATTATTAAAATAAGGAGAAAGGTGTAATGTTTTGAAAAAGTAAGGACCACTTGAACTGAAAAAGAAAGAAAACAAATAAGTGTACGATTGTGAAAAATATTCCTTGATAGTGGTGACTCTTGATGTAATTGTCCTTAAACAAGTAGGGAGTTAATGTATATTGATGTGAATGTAGGGTTGTGGTTTGACATAAGTGTGGGGTATTGAATGGTTAATTGTATGTATTAAAGTGCTTAGGGAGGTGTAGTAACTCTTATATCTAAATGTATCCTACCCATTCTGTAGCCTACATTACAACCAACTAAAGTACTACTTGATCCTTGACTAAATGAGCTCAATTAGTAGAGTAGTACATTACGGGCAAGCCTATGGTACGTCTTTTGTGGCATATGAATGTTACTTCTGAGAGTGAGTGAATTATTTCTATCTTGAGTTCCTAATTGTTCTTAAAGTTTATTGTGTCTGGAACTACTCTATATTGTTTGTGTGAGGGCACTTGATTCATGAAGGAAATGTAATGTTGTTGAACTCTGTGTTACAGTAAATGAGAGGGTTGTGAAACATGCGTGGTGCATTTGAGTCAAATCTTGAGGCAAGGATATTACGATATTGTGCTTAATCTGTTTTAAATATTCTTGGTGTGATGGGTTATGAGAGGTATTGAAAAAGGTCGTGTCTCTATGAAGTGTAGTTTGATTGCTCGAGGACGTGCAAGGTTTAAGTATGGGGTGTTGATGGTAGGCTATAATCTCGTGTTTTAGTCGCTTATTGCACTCTAATTCACTGTACTGTATTTGTGTTTGAGCTTTAATTGACAGTGTTTTGCACTTATAGTGTGTTTTATTCCCTGTAGGAGTGATTACGAGCTATGTAGATGTTGTGGAGATAATTTGGCTATTTGGAGCTTTGAAGTTTGAGTAAAAGCCCAAAGGATTAAGCCAGGATCGTGTTCGGGGGTCGATGACCAAGTCTGGATGTCAAAACGCGAGCAAAATCCATACTTTGAGAAAATCCCACAACCGCGGAGCGTGGTGCACCGCGGCAGTATAAAACTTGTTGCCTGACAGATGTTGAGCTCTATGGAAATCCACACTAATTCCCCACATGGCGCGTCGCCCTATGAGGCGCGCCTGTGCAATTTTTACAGAGTGAAAATCCTATTTCGGCTAGGAGAAGGTTGTTTCGTCTGGGCCCGACCCTACTTGGTATAAATACATGCAAAAACTTTATTTTCTGGACTTTTGACATATATTGGACCTAAGGAGGCTAAGGAGGAGTTGGAAGAGCAAAAGCACAAGGGTTTCATCATTCCTTCCTCACGCTATACCCGAGTTTGCATCAAATTTATGTTTTCTATACTCTAATTTCATTTGCTATGAATTACTCTATATCTATGGAGTAGCTCTCTTTAGGGTTTGATGGATTTGGTGTATTGGTTATTGTATGTGGATTATAACTCTAGTTTTATGTATTGAATCATTTTTGGATGATTTAATTATTGCATCTATATTCACTAGTTCATGTAATCGAGAGAGGCATAACTTGTGATATCTTTGCATAACCTGTGATATCTTTGCTGAACGTGTGAACTAATAATTGAGTCAATTCGAGAGACTCACTTAAACATTAGAAGTGAATTATCTAGAGTTAGATCCCAAATAATTATCTTGCACCTTTCCTATCAAAACCCTATCTTCTCCCATTGATAACCTTCTTTCTTATTCCTTGTTTCGATTGTCATTAGTCAATAGCTTTAGATTCTTAGTTAATTTTAGTTAGAAATATTATAAATCTCAATTGTTGATCATCTTGGATAGCAACCAAGATAGAAACTACGAAAATACTATTTAAATCCAATCCATGTTGATACGATATTATATTTGATTAACGAGCAGAATTTAAGTGTATGTTTTGCGTTCTTCAAACGTTTTGTCAAGATCCGAAGTTTTTAAATTTGAATCAAACGCTTGGTTGGAAGTTTTGAAGTTTATAAACTTAACAAAAACTTCATTCGGTTTGCACCTCGATTCATTGTTGCGATATTTATCGATGTGTTTTGAGGCCTTAGCCAAGTCCGAGTAGGTTTTATGGACTTTTTGTTGTGTTTGGATGGGGTCCCTGGGAGCTCGGGGTGAGTTTCTATGTGTTTGGAGCGAGTTTGGCAGAAGTTGGTAGTGTCAAGTACATTTAGCAACCTATTTCGCGGATGGCAGAATGGTTATGTGAACTGCATTTCTTTTTTGCGATCTCTGAGGAGTTTTGGACTAGTCGATCTTTGGTGAGTTTCACGGACTGTAAAATGGATTTGTATGCGGCGTTTTTATTTCGCGATGGCTGGAGAGTTGGGACTGTTTCGTTTTGCGATGGGTTTTACTGACTACAGATCAAATATGTGATCCGCATAGTGCATATCGCGGTGCTAGGCAGTTTTTGGCATGGACTATTTAAGGCCGAATTTTGTAATTTCTTATTTGAGTTGCCATTTTTGGAGCTTATTTTGAGGAGTTTGAAGTTAGGGTTTCACACACAAGCTTGGGGGTAAGTGATTCTACACTAAATCTATGGAATTTACGTGGAATTAACACTAGATCTAACATAAAAACATAGATTTGAACAAGAGAATTTGGGGTTTTTGTATTTAAGAGAGTATATTTTGGGACATGAGTGTTGATTTGGAATCGGCCTTCGAATCTAATTACATATTTAGACTTGTGGGATTATAGGTAGTCAGGATCTACCTCCTTACTGGAGTTTTGACCATATGACCCCAAGTTGACTTTTGGGAATTTGATTAATGATTGGAACTTTATAGTTTGGAGTTGATTTCTATTGCATTATTTGAATCTATTAAGTAATATTTGACTAGATCCGAGTCATTTGGAGGAGGATTTGAAGGGAAAAGCTATGTTGGAAGGTTGAAGGTGTTCTCGCATGGAGGTAAGTCTCTTATCTATCCTTGTAAGAGGGAATTCTACCCATAGGTGATCTATTTGCTAATTGATGCTTGATTTAGGTGGTTCATATATGTGCGGTGACGAGCGTATATGCGTAGCTTGGTTATGACCTTAGCCGGACAGAGTTAGGCTTATGTTTTGCCTTATGAAGTCTTTAGGAATTGTTTAGTCTTGTTTCATTTATTCCATGATTTTGCGAAGAGACTCGTCTATGATAAAAATCTTGTTTAGGGTGTTGGATCATTGACTTGACGATAGTCTTGTTATAGCCTTACTTGACTTACCATTTTGTGATTATTGGCTCTTGTTGTTCAAGCTTGACATCGTGATCGGATTTAAGAATATTAAATGAGCATATTGAACTATTGTGAAAAGTTGAATTATATGATTAGCAATAACTATCACTTATTCATGTTATTATTCATCCACATTTATTTTATTGTCTTAGTGTATCTTTATCATATAATCTCATATGCACATCGATGAGTTGGAGAGTTGGTTATTGAGGAAAGATCAGGATTTTAGCACTAAGGACATTCTAAGAGAATACAGATATGGATTATGACTTATGGATTATTGATTATGATTGGATCGGGTTACATGCAGCAGCATTATTTGGATATAGATGTGGCCTCTGAAGTTAGGTGACTACTAATGTTACTTTGGGCCCTGTGAGAGCAAGCACCCAGATTGGTGCTTAGATTGGATACTTGGGTAGTGTCAGGCACAAGGATTTATGTTGTGAGGTATTGAGATTGGATCATAAACATGAATTTAAATCTTAGATTCATGCAGTAGCTTTTATATAAGCGTTGAGTGAGTCATATCATGATTATGAAAAGAATTGAGGTATTTGACTTTGTTATTTATCTCCTTTTCCTGATAAGCATCCTTAAATTCAAGTTTTAGTATGCCTTTATCCCTTTATACTTATTTGATGATACCTTGCTTTATTTCTTGTTTTAATTATTCATTCATTATTTATTGGTCGATTAGTAGGTGTCAGTGTCGACCACTCGTCACTACTTCTTCTAGGCTAGAATTTAGATTTACTGAATATCATGATTTTTGTGCTCATACTACACTTTCGCATATTATTGTCCAGATTCAGAGGCCGGTACTAGTCATGGCCATCCAGCCACTTAGGAGCTTGCAGTTGAGACTTTGAGGTGAGCTGCTTGTTTGTCCGATCTGCAGCACGTGTAGCCCCCTACCTTGATTTATCAATTCTCTGTCTATGTACTTATTTCTAGACATATTTTTTTATTTGGGTGATACAACTTACTCTTAGTTAGATGCTTGTGGCATTGTGGCATCGGGATTTAGGCGTTATTAGATAGTTTGGCCCTGTTTAAACCCCGTCTTAGATCTTTATATCTTTACTATTGGGTTTGAGACTATATCCGCTTTCATATTGTTATTATAACTCTGTTAAAGGCTTAATAATTGGATTATATTATTGTTGTTTAGTGTTAACTTTCCTAGCAAGCAGGTTAGGCTCCATCACAACCTTTGGTCAGATTTTAGGTCGTGACAAGTTGGTATCAGAGCTCTAGAATCTAAGGGTCTCACAAGTCACGGAGAGGCTTAGTAGAGTCTTATGGATCAATATAGAGATGTCAGTATCTAGAGCCTATAAGACTTTAGGAAACATACTTTTTCTTGATTCCTTGTTGTTCGCTGTTTATTGTCTGAATCTAGTTCTTTCTCTTCTACTCTCTCACTGATGGTGAGAACTCGCGCTTCGACAGCAGCAACAGGTGAGGGTGAGGCAGCACCACCAGCTATATTTAGGAGAGGCAGGGCTGGGGGTCACCTAGTCACAACTAGCATTAGAGCACCTACTATAGCCTGTGGCCATGGCAAGGCAATGTTAGCAAACCCATATGCAGATCAGGTTGAGGATCAAATCATGGATGATCACGTTGAGGCTCCAGTACACACTCCGCATTCAGAGGGTTTTATTATTGTACCGGTAATTCAGAAGGCAATGGACAAGATGGTCAGCTTTATTGATGCCCTAACTCAGGCTGGCGTAGTTCTAGTGACCGTAGCCATATCTCAGGCTGGAGATGATGGCTCAGATGTCAAGAGCATTGCAGTTGGTGGCTAGCAACCTATTATGGTTGGCTACTATGACTACTGAGGAGCAGAAGAGACTTGAGAGGATTCAAATGTTACATCCTTCTCACTTTGATGGTGACGCTTCAGAGGATGCCCAATATTTTCTAGATCGATGTCATAAGATGCTTTGCAACTTGGGCTTGGTAGGGTACAATGGGGTGGACTTCACTACATTTCATTCGAGAGGGGCTGCTACAAGACAATGACAGACTTATGAGCTAAGTAGACCCGCAAGTTCATATCCTTTTACTTGGACTCAATTCTAACATTTGAATCTGGAGAGGTACATTCCACACACTAAGAGGGATAAGTTGAGAGGTCAGTTTGAGCGACTTCAGCAGGATCACATGACTGTGACTGTGTATGAGATGAGATTCACAAAGTTGTCTTTTCATGCTGCTTTTTTTATCTCCACCAAGGCAAAGAAGGTGAGGCAATTAATTAAGCGTTTGACTTATGGTATCAAGATTACTATGGCCCAAGAATCAGAGATTTGGAATATTTTTTACTGGGCTGTGTAAATAGCTCAGAGGATTGAATGTATTCGTAGTCGGGGGACAGAGGCTATGATGAGGGACATGAGGCCTTGTTTTTCTAGTTGTCTCAGTGGTACTTCATTTGGAGGTAGAGTTATGTTTGGTAGGGGCAATCATGGTAAGCCAACTTATTCTGCATAACATGTAGCTAGGGGTGTAATGTTTCGACCATATTTTAGCACTCTAGTTCCACCATATTTCAGTGCTCTTCAGTGAGTTCATATCGTGATCCCTATTTGTTGAAGGTTTTATTCTAGCGGGTATTCAAGCCATCGGGGGCAAATTCTGGTTCAGCAGCCTCCATCAGCTAGGGGTTGTTATGAGTGCAAAGAGTTTGTCCATATGAGGAGATATTTTCCCAGATTTGTATAGGCGTAGCTCCATAAATTTCTCAATTCGTGGTCCCTACACAATTTACTTCATCTCTAGCCCGGTCAGCTAGAGAGGGAGGTCATGCCTCTAGAGGTGATCCTAGAGAAGGGGCTAGGTTTGTGGTGGACAAATTGGTGGCGGACAAACCAGTGGTGGTTAGGCTCGTTGCTATGCTTTTCCGTGTAGACCAGAGGCGGTGGCATTAGATGTTGTGATTACAGGTATGGTTTCGGTCACTCATTGAGATGCTTCAATGTTGTTCGATGTAGGGTCCACCTATTCATATGTGTCATCGCATTTTGCTCCTTATTTGGATATGCCTCGTGATTCTATTGATGTTCTTGTTCAGGTATAAATACATGTTGGTGATTCGATTGTGGTTTATCGTGTATATCCGTCTTGTGTGGTTACTAATAGGAGTTTTGAGACTAGGGTTGATCTTCTATTGCTTAACATGGTAGACTTTGATGTCATTTTGGGCATGGATTGTCTATCTCCGTATCATGCTATTCTTTATTGTCACGCGAAGACTGTGATGTTTACTATGTCTGGATTACCAACTTTATAGTTGAGGGTTTCTTTTGGCCATACCCCTAGTAGGGTGATTTCTTTTTCTGAAGGCTTATCGGATGATTGAGAAGGGGTGTTTGGCGTATCTTTTGTTTTTTAGAGATACTAGTGCTCCGACTCCTATTGTTGATTCATTCCCAAAAGGGAGGAAGATTTTGGGTGTGTTCCATACAGACTTACCGAGCCCCTACAGACCTATCGGGCATGCCACTCGATAGGGAAATTGATTTTGGTATTGATTTGGTACCGGACACTCAGCCCATATGTAAGGCCCCATAGAAATTCACCAAGGAATTTGAGGTTTTGTGGTGCCGAGATAGACTTATGTGTACGAAGGTAGTACAACTAGCTCGCCGCGGTACGGTCTTTTTGGGTTGAAGAATAAACTGAGCAATTGATGGAAAATTTGGCTGAAGAAGCCACTTCTGCGACCTATTTCGTGACCACAGAACCATTCCGTGGGCCGTATACCCATCTTAGAGTCGAGCAGAAAATTAGTTAAATTTTGAAGGTTGTTTCACGGTCCATTATGTGATTGCATACCTGTTTCATGGTCCGCACTTCTGTCGCATAGTTAGCATGAGGAATTTTGTTGTGCGATTTTGCGTTCCATTCTATGGCTGCATAAGTTGTGTGCGGACCGCAGACCTTACCACAGACCTGAAAAGACTATTCCAGATTTTGGCATCACTTTCGCTGTTCATTTTTCGGACCGCATATCTGTTCTGCAGTCCATTCTTCGACCGCAGACTTGAATTCGGAGGGTCCATTTTCCTATTTTTATAATCCGACCCCATTTTGATAAATAGCCTTAGGGGTTCATTTTGAAGCGAATGTCTGGTGATTTTAGAGAGAGGTAACAGTATTTTAGAGAGAGAGAGAGAGAGAGGAGAAAATCTAGCATTCTAATCACCCATTCTTTCACCAATCTTCAAGAATCAAGGAAGCCAATCACTAGATTATAATCTATCCGGGTAAGTCCTACTCCTAAGCGTTCATGCAAGAGGTTATGTGTTCAAGTATATTGTGGGGTTGGAAATAGGCCATGCATGTGACAATAGGTTGTAGTATGTGGGGTTAATGAACCATTTTGGGCAGTTTCTTGTTGAAATTGGTTGAGGGAGGAATGGATTACCATTATAGAGCCTTGTCGTCTATTTTTCATACTAGGTGTTTGAAATAATTCCTAAGCGAGTTACATCATGAGAATCCCTCTAATTATTATTCGATTTTCGCTATCTTCCTGTAGATTGATGTTGCTAGAAGTGTTGGGACGTTGTAGTAACTTAAGAAAATCTCAAGCAAGGTATGTTGGCAAAACTTCCCTTTTAGAATCGAATTCCATGATGTCCCCATAAGTTTCAAGTGTGGTTGGACCAAGTTCCTAATTTCCATGTTCTGAGTTATTCCTTATAAATTTGACTATTCCGGATAAGCTTGTGTTGAAAGATATGTATTAGAACTATGTGTCGAATGCTCCTATCGTATTGTGCTCTCCGTCGGGAATGTAGCCTAGTGTGACAAATATGTCGAGATAATGTGATTTCAAATCATGTTTAAATTGCAAGTTTTTATGCCCAATTGTGAAAAAAATCTCAATGCGCCTAAGACCTCTATTGTTCATATTTATTCTTAAGGCCTTGATTCCAAATGCTCTTATTGATGATGATCTATAAATATGCTTGAAAGTGAAAGAACGAGAGTGAGGTATAAAATGTGGCCACGTTGTTGTAACTAGAGCACTTGAATTGAATTCGTATCCCAAACGTAAATCTCCATGCTCTCCTTTATAAGTAGTTCCAATGTGATTCGAGTTCTTATCTACTCATGAACATAAATTATGTATTACCCTTTTTGGGGAAAACCATTTCAAGAATAAACGGTGTACTACTTGTTTATGATTTTAACGTGTGTTTCTATTGCTATTCAGTTTGCCACATTCTTGGGAAGAAACCCATGGTGTTTAAAGTTTATATTACTAATGAATTTGAAGTTGTGGTACCGGAATATTCTATATGTTGGTGTTAAGATGATGATCCTTAAAAGTAAAGAAATGAAAGTGTGGATTATGAGGCCACTGGTACCAATGAAATGAAGAGAAGTGTAAAAGACATTGAAATGAGCACTAAATTATTTAAATAATAAATGCCTTGGGAGTATCGTTTAGTCATCTAGGAAGGGTAGGTTGAAATGACCTAACCCCGAAACTACACGTGCCGGTGTAGGAGTGAGTGAGGGGTAAAATACGCGTGTATGGTGGTGAGACTTTTCCCCGAATATGGGATTTATTTGATGTATTGAGATAATTCCCCTTAAATAGGATGAGATAATTGCTCGCGGAATGTGAGGTGACGTCGGCCCACACGGCATTGTGGTGAGACGGCTTAGCCGATCGGGCTGAGATCAAATGCCATGCCGCGCACATGGTGGTATTTTGAGTGGACGTTTGGGGGTGAGATGACTTAGCCGATCGGGCTAAGATCGGACTCCATGCTAAAAGCATGGTGGTGTATCGGTACTAAAGATCTCCGAGCTTAAAATATTGAAACTTGCTTGAGATTTACCCTTTCTCCTAATTGATCCTTTAATATTTTTTGAGGCCCTTATTGATTCCATGTTTCTTTCTTATTGTACTATTACTCGTTCTATTGAGGGGGTATTTAGTTTTTCATACTAGTACTATTCCATATGTACTAACGTCCCTTTTGCCAGGGGCCCTGCATCTTTAATGGATGCAGGTGATTCTGCAGCAGGTGGCATTGATTAATGACAGCAGTACACCCTATGTTCAGCATATTTGGTGAACCCTACTTCATTTTGGGGTCTTCTGTCTTTTTTCCTCGTGTATCGTGTTTGAGGTATAGCCGGGTTTTGTTGCCGACACTATCATGGTACTTCTTCGTATCTATTAGAGGCTCCACGGACACAGTGTGGGTTGTATATTGATGTTGGGAAAGTCAAACTAGTATTGTTGTATTTGAATCACTTGTTTCCTTTCAACTATGAAAGTACATGTATTTTGAGACTTTAAAATGAAGTAACTAATGGTAGTGAATTGGTATTGTATACATGATCTCCTTATTGTCTAATTAACGAAAATACATCTTCTCTTTATTCGTAGGTGAGTTTGGGGTAGAAGGCAATCTATCTGGCTTGCTCGGCCGGGTTATCTCGGTTGAGCACCGATCGCGCTACCTAGGGTCGGGGAATGACAAGCTTGGTATCAGAGCCTAAGGTTTTAAAGTGTCCTAGGATGTCTCGGAGCCGTGTCTAGTTGAGTCCTTCTTATCGGTGTGTTGTCGACTATATCTATAATTAAGAGGCTATTTGGATATTTAGGAATGCCACCCTTCTTTGATACTTTAGATCGTGTGATGGAGCTCAAGATAGGAAGCTAATTTCCTCATCATGTCTCATTTTCCAAATGAGTAATCCACGAGTTCGAAGCAGCGAGGAGGGAATGACCCCACCATTGAATCTGGGGGAGATTGCACGAAAGTTTGTTGGGAGAATGTGTCGAGCCATGGAGGGATTGGAAGAACTTTTTGCTAGGGGAAGTGTCCTTGTTCCTATCAATTCCACCGCACCACCGGATCATGTGGTGAGAGCACTAAGAAACGAAAGAGGGTTGTTGGTGCCTATAAGACGGATTGTTTGGTTTGTAAGAAGCGTCACTTAGGAAGAGATGTTGGATGACTCTTGAAATATGTTATGGTTGTGGAAAGAGGGGGCACAAGAAGAACAAATGCCCTAGGTTGGGTACACCCATCCCGGTTTGCTCGATATGCGGGAGGGAACATATGGCGTCGTGTCATGAGTATGCTTAGAAGCGTGTTAGAGGTGGCAGGTTTGGGTAATTCTAAAGGCCCACACAGCAAATCGGTACAAAGATTGTTACTCCCACCACGAAGGCTTGGAGGAAGGATAAGGGGATGCTTATGATGTATGCAAAATGGTTAAATATCAGGTCAGTGGGGCGAGTCGGTTTAGTGGACCTCATCCCTGTTGCGTGAAGTGTAGGAGATGTCATTTGAGGATATATCATTATGGTATCAATGCATGTTATGGATGTGGAGACGAGGGGCATCGGTTAAGGCACTACCCGGTCAATCTAAATTTACCAAGTAAGTCATTCCTTAGTACATCGTTCTTAACACCACATACTTTTCCTTGTTGTTGTAAGGACCCGTAAACATTTTAACCAAAAACTCGGGGTTTTGTGATGCCAAGTTAGATTCCTGCGTTATTATAGTATAAATTCTTCGCGGCGAGCTTGTTCGCCGCGGTTCGAACTTTTTGGATTGAACAGTACCCTACGGACTGAGAGGAAAATGTTTCACAGAAAAATGCATTTTGCGGCCCATTATGTGGCTGCATAATCACTCTGCGGACCGCATAATGGCCGCAGAGTGAAGCAGTAAGTTTGGCCAACTTGAGGTCAGCTTTGCGGTCGATTATGAGACCATACCGATTGCATAACCCCTCTTGGGTTTTTGCGGAGGGAGTTCTGCGGTGCATTATGCGACCGCAGAACGAGTGCGCGGACCGCATACTGGTCGCATACCTGGGCCATAAGTTCATGCCCTGAGGGATATTTTTGCGGTCACTTTGCGGACCGCATAACCATTATGCGGTCGCATATGCGACCGCCGACCTGTGTCGGGGCACCATTTTTCTCAATTTAAAACCTGACCCCCATTCCGTTAAAACACCCCTTTAGTCCATTTTGAAGCTCATTTCTCAAATTTCTAGTGTGTGAGAGAGAGGGTTCTATAGGGAGGGCCTAATTTTCATCAATCAATCTTCAACCATCACTTAAAGCTTGGAAATACTCAAGTAGAGCACTCAATTTCTTCATCCAAAACGGTAAGATTTCATCACCCCAGCTCTTAATTTCAAACATAGCTATAATGGGGTACTAGGGTAATACTTCATGGGTATGAGAGTGGCTCATCTTGTATGCATGTGATAAAGAGTGTGGGAAAAATAAAAAGTGAACTAGAACTATGAATATTTTTCCTAATTATGGGTTCAATTTGTATATTGCAAAAATAGATTGAGGTTTCTAAGGTTTCCGGATAATTATAGAGTCTAAAGAAGTGCAATTGAGGTATGTATGGCTAACTCTCTTCTTTTTAGAATCGAACTCTTGGTGTCCGAATAATTGGTGTAAGTTCCAACTTGATTATACTAGAATTGTTTGCCTTAGTGTGTTTAATTGAAATATTCATGTTCCCTAATTGTTTTAGATGGTTACCATGTCATCATGCTATTTGAGAACGTAATTATGATTTTTCAAGCTCCTTCCCTTATGTGCGAAATGCCTTATGTGATGGTACTTATCGATATGAATGATGATGTTATTTGAACAAATAAAAAGGGGAAGACTTGAATTGTAAAATGTGCCCAAGTGCAAAGAACTACTTAATAAATAAGGCTGTTTGTACCATATAACGAAAGATGGGAAAGAAATATGAATTAAGTGAACAATTGAAAGAGGTTATGTCTCAAGTGAGATGGCTTAGCCGATCGGGCCGAGATCGGACGCCATGCTGTACACATGGTGGCATCTGTGTTGGAATTATTCATTTACATTGTAGATATGGATATGTCTCACTTGAGATGGCTTAGCCGATCGGCCAGAGACCGGACTACGTGTAAAAACATGGTAGCATTGTGAGTTGTGGTCTTGGCACTAAAGATTATTAATCTAAAAAGATGGAAAGATTGGATTGGAAACTATGTGACCCTTATTGGGTGTTTCTTTGTATTTCTATGAAATTCTTATTGATTATCATGACTGTCTTCTCTTGGTTTCACTGTTCATTCTACTAAGATTGGTGTTTGCCTTACATACTAATACTATTCGACAGTACTAACGTCCCTTTTGCCGGGGGCGCTACATCTTTGAAGGGATGTAGGTGGTTCCATCGCAGATAGGTGGTGCTCTTATTCTCTCCCCACAGCAGTCTTGGTGAGCCCCATTTCTCCCAGGGGTCATGAAGTCCTTCTTTTGTATAAGTTTTCATATTTTGAGGTATAGCCGGGGCCTTGTTGCTGGCATTGTCATGTTGTTCTTTTGTACTCATAGAGGCTCCGTAGACATTTTTGTGGGTCATGTATGTATGTTGGGGCAGTCGTTGGATCGAGTTGTATTTTGGAAACTCAACTATGGCATAATGTATATAAGGAAAATTAACTAGCAACGTTTATATATTTATATAACTGATCTCTCCCCGATTTTACAAATGGTGATGCGATCCCTTTTTGGGTTATGAATGAGTCGGGTAGGAAAGGTTTAATAGGCTTGCTCGACCGGGTTCACTCGGTTGAGCGCCGGTCGCGCTCCCCAAGGTTGGGGCGTGACAGTTGTATATGTACATCTATATTGAGAGCATGCATAGATATGGTCTAAACAAGAATTTGAATCACAAAACATTGCATGTATCTACTCTTTGAATGAGATGCATTTTTCGTGAAGCCTCTTTATCACAATTCTCATACTTACAACCTCTTGCGCAATTGAGTTCTATAATGATTTCCTTGAAATAAATTATAACCCTATGTTAATACTTCCCATTTGCTTCCCCAAAATTCTCATCCAGGGGCCATACCTGATGAATTTCTTATAGAACCTTTTGATTCAAATGGAGAATATCTGTTCACTTGTGCACGTACCATCATAATATTTACCTACATAGCATCAAATCTAAATATGAAGCAGCCTAGTGCTGAGATATTTCTTGAGCCACACTCCCTCTCTCTTGTGGATGTGACTCACACGGTTTGGATAGTTACTTTACTCCCCTTATGAACATTGTCATCAACCCTTTTCACTGTCCAGTAACATAAGATCATATCTCAGCACCTATCATATGTGTACATGTCAATTGAAAGGGTCACTTGTCCGCATAAAGTTTCTCGAAAATTAGGGATTTTCATAAAATTCGTCATATGAAGAACTTTTGTTTGCCCATATCAGTGTAACTTTCAATCCACCTAGATCATACCTTAGTAAGTAACTCACCTTGTTCCTAGTATTGAAGTTTCCCATGATATGGCCGGGTACCGCAGATTGAGAGTTATTATAGCATAAACGTGTCTAGTTCATAACAAGTGTTCACTTTTTCTTTGAACCTCTACAACGTGTTCTGACTTTGTTCCTTAGTTAGTAAATTCATTGTGTTAGTTTCCCGACCCTTGTTGAATAACCATGAGAGATCGCATCCTTCTATATGTCGCTGTAACACGTCCTTACTCATAAGGACCCTTAATAAGCTCTCCGTCGAGACCAAATGCCACATTGGGGTTTTCATAGCATCATGTCTGCTTCGTAGGTTTTTCCCATCCTCTGGTAGCATGTGGGTACTTTTCAAGTCATAAAATCCATGGCGAACTTATTATGAACATTCGCAAACCTTCCATGATTATTTTATAGTGTCTCCCTAGGATCCGTTATTTTAACACTCGGCTTCTAGAATCATTTGCTATGCCATTGTCATGTGCAGAGAGTTACTATCCTTAATATTCCACATCCTTGGGTGGATAGGAGTTTTATTTTCCTTTCTCCCCATAGCATCATATCAACCATTAGAACCTCTCTAACCAATGGATGATTCAATCCCAATATTAAGATGTCCTAGCTACATGGTTTCACTCGTGAAAGGTTGAAATTAGATGTTTCAGATTTTTAGGTGCCTATCATGAACATATTGATTGAACGGAAAGTCTATCGTACCTCTCGTCCTCTCATATAGGGTTAACTATCAGGAAAGGGTTAAGCTATCATAATTATAATAATATCACAAGTGTTCAACCTCTTTTTCAACCTGGTAGGATTGGGGCATAGTTTCCTTGTGTCAAATACTATCAAGAGCGTAACGCGGCTTCATGTATTTTTGAAATCATTATCACATTCATGGTGCAAGAATCTTCTCATTTTTGAGTTAAACTGATTTTTCCTACACTCAAGGAGGCAACTGGTGTCCCATACTTGGCTATTTCTCCTTAATGCTTGCTATTGCCAAAAAAGGCACATATGGAATGAAACAATTGCTACTATCCCTTTCATAACTCATCGTCTTCCAAGAGTAACTTCTGCTAACGTCTTTATCCTCCCGATCATGCCTCCCATATATCACATGTCTAAAACGACCCACTTCTTTTATATCTTAGGATCACGTACATGGTTCCAACATTATTAATGTGGTCTAGATAACTCTATGCTTCATATGTTGAATAGATGATGTCATCACGTGATGATGATTAACCATGTCAGCGCTATTGGTGGTCACCCTCATGTCTATTAGAATATAACCTCCTGAAATGCTCTGTTCAGTGCCTTGGTGGATTCATAAATAATTCCAGCTCAAACTCGGATCTTGTTGTTCCTATTTGTAGTAGATCTCTAGAGAGTTGTAGTTTCACACATGCCAAAGAAGAAGCATCATTCCATGATCAAACATATTCGGGTAGGAAATCCCATGGTCTTATTCATTCAGTCACATCGTAGTATAAGGAGGAGGAGGAGCTTGAAGGTCGCCAAGGGTCCAATTAGGGTGTTCAACATAGATATTTAGAGTTGAAGAAAGATAATGGGTTATTTATGAGATTTTCTCCATGAAGATATTATGTGAAATAGTAATAAAGGTAAAGTAGGTGTAGCACACATTGGGCCTTATGGAATCTTGAGGGAAATAGGCCAAACTATGAGTAATGACCCGACCAGTCATTTTGAGCTCTAGCGCATTGTTCAGCAGTTTGAGGCCATGAGCAACTTCACTTCAGGTATTATGACTTGTACGTGCAGTCGGAATTGAGATTTAGGGAGTTCATAGTTGATTTGGAAAGAAAATTCTCATTTCGAAAGCATTAAGTTAGAAGAATTGACTAAAGTGTGATTTTTAGTAAACGACACCGGAATCGGGATTTGAAGGTTCTAATAGGATCATATGATGATTTTGGATTTGGACGTGTGTCCGGATCGGGTTTTGGATGACTCGGGAGCGTTTCAGCGCCTATTATGGAAGTTGACATTTTGGAAGAATTTTATAAATTTGGGTTGAAGTGCATTTCAATGTTATCAATGTCCGTTTGGAATTTTGAGACTGGGAATAGATCTGTATGGTGATTCTGGTATTGGGAGAGCGTCCGGAAGTAGATTCAGAGGTCCGTAGGTCATTTTGGAGTCATTTGGCTAAAGCTAGAAATTTGAAGGTTTTTAAGAAGATTGACCGGAAGTAGACTTTTTAATATCGGGGTCATATTCTGATTCCGGAAGTTGGAGTATGTCTGTAATGTCAAATGTGACATGTGTGTAAAATTTGAGGTCAATCGGACGTGATTTGATAGGTTTCGGCATAGAATGTAGAAGTTTGAAATTTTAAAGATCATGAAGCTTGAATTGAGTTACGATCCGTTATTTCGATTTGATTTGATGTGATTTGAAGGCTCGACTAAGTTCGTAATGTATTTTAGGACGTGTTGGTATAGCTGGTTGAGGTCCCGAGGGCCTCGGGTGTGTCTCTGATCGAGTTCAAACGGACATTGGACTTTGAGGAATTGCTGGTTTCTGGGCATCTGGTTTCCACTTTCGTGATTGCGAATAAAGGGCCGCGATCGTGAAAGGTTAAGTGGACTGGTGGGATTTTTACTCTACGTAATCGCGTATAATGGTTCGCGTTCGTGAAGGGTTAAGCGGGAGGTTATTCACGTTCGCGTCTGGGCTATCGCGAACGCGCTGTGTTAATGGGGCTGGCTCGTTTGGTCAAGGTTGTTCTAAGTGATCGCATAGCGGTGTTCGCGATCGCGAAAGTGGAAAAGGCTGAGCAATGCGATCGCGTTGTAGGCATCGCGTTCGCGAAAGGGAAGCTTTTAGGCAACTGTTGATTGGCCTTCGCGATCGCGAGTGGATTTCCGTGATCGCGATGGGGAAAGACCTGGGCAATGTTCTTTTATAATCGAGGTTTTGGCTCATTTGCACTTCATTTCCTCCATGGGAGCCTGTATTAGAGCGATTTTGGAGCTCCATCTTCATCATCTACATCATCTACATCAAGGTAAGTTATTCCCACCAATTGCAAGCTAAATACAAGGTTATATACGGGTTTAGATATGAAAACTAGTAGAAATTTGTGATTTTGAAGAAAGACCTAGAACTTGGTATTTTGGATTTTTACCACGAAATTGGGCATGGAATTGGGAATAAATTATATATTTGGGTTTGTGATGCTATGGGTAATGTTTATCTTCGAAAGTTTTCGAAATTCGGGCACGTGGGCCCGAGGGTTGCTTTACTGATTTTTCGAGCAGGGTTGGAAATTATTATAAATTGATTAATTATGAGTATTAGAGTACATTTTGATTGGGTTGCATCTTATTTGACTAGTTTTGGAGCGACGGGCATCAGTTTGAGGTGTTAGGGAGACTTTGGAGCCGGTTATGGAATTTCGGAGCAAGGTAAGTCTCCTTTCTAACCTTGCAAGAGGGAATTAACCCCATAGGTGAACTAAATTATTGTGTGCTTTTATTTGTGAAGGCTACGTACGCACGAGGTGACGAGAGTCCATATGTAGCTACTAGCTAAGCCTATGTCCGGGTAGTTTTAGGCTCACATCATGCCTTGTTGATATTGTTATTGATTCATGTTTATTGTCTTTCTTGAGACGGAGCGAGATTGAGTTTGCTTATTAAATGTTTTGAAAGGAGTTGAAATTGAAGAACGTAAGATTTAAAAGGTTTCGTTTCAAGTTCATAATTTCAAAATGGATTGAGTAATGCTATAATAGCTTAAGAAATCTATGTGTAACCGCATCGCATGTATGTTTCGCGAGCGGGGTAATTTCCTTAAAAAGCTACAAGCTAAATTTCCCTTATTTTGAAAAGAATCAAGAAAGAGATACGATTTTAATGTTAAATTTATATTTGACCGCGTCGCACGTAGGATTCGCGAGCGGGGTTTTTCCTTCTACCACTCTTATGGGATCGGGCCATTTGCCTCGGCAGGATTTATGTACCACACTCTCATGGGAGCGGGCCATTTGCCTCGGCATGTTAATAGATCCATCTATGGTTCGCGCCGTTTGACCCTCGGCAGTGCACAATTTACTTTTATGTTGGATCGGGCCGTACGGCTCATCATTTCCCATATATATATTATCCTCATGGAGTCGTGCGTAACGTTTGGCAAAAAGCCAGTGTATCTGAGGGTTTTTCCCTGATTTGGATTATGACAACCTCTTTGATGAAATCCACTATAGCTATATATATATATGCTCCGGTTACGGAGGGAACTTGCTAGTTGAGAGCTTGAGTAAATTGTAAAGAGGAAAATTATACTACGTATTTTATACTTGTTTGCTTCATATATTTACTCTGTCTCATATTCATTCACTTCTTTACTGTACCTGATATTATTGGACCACTGGTAAGTGTCGAAGTCGACCCCTCGTCACTACTTCTTCGGGGTTAAGCGGGATACTTAATGGGTACATGTTGATTTACGTACTCATACTACACTTGCTGCACATTTTTGTTCAGGTGCATATATGACTAGTAGCCTGGCGGGCGCAGAGGTGTGGTTAAATGCAGAGACTTAGGTGAGCTGCATTCCCATCTATGATTCGCAGCCAGCAGAGCCCCCTTCAAAGTTACTTATGTATTTTCCTGTCTAATTTGTATTCTGGATAGGTGTTGTATTTTATTTTTATCTTCCTAGTTGATGCTCATGCCCTTGTTACACCGGATTTTGGGGTGATTATGGATTGTCTTGTATTGAAATTATTGAAAATATTATTATTTACTTTGTAAAGTCCATCTTTTGCTATTTAATTGAAGGAAAATATGATTTTAAAAGTAACAAAGAGAACCTAATTAAGTATTTATTGTTGGCTTGCCTGATAGTGGAGTCCGGCGCCATCACGAACTTTATGGATTTTGGGTCGTGACACTATGAGTATGATGTTTCCCCATCATTGTCCTCTATGCACCCGGTGCTTCATGTGTCTACGTCAAAGAAGGTAGTTGGAAATCCTTTGTCTATCATTACGGTGGAAGCCATTGAAGCGAAGCTAATGGGTAATTGGCTTATGGGAGGTACCTAATTGTCATCCTTGTTAGATAACTCCGGATGTTGAGATTGCCTCCGTCATAGTTCTATGGCCAAGTCTATGAGCCGAGGAGGTCACCTCGAAGGCCGAGAGTGTTGTGGAAAGAATATATCCTCACTTGTTTGTATAGCCAAATGGTTATGGATCGAAAGGTACTCTCTATGGGTTATGACTTAAAATATGTACAATTCATAACAAGGTACCACTTTTGATAATGCAATGCCGGTTATGTTGAGATTTGTGTTATTGATATATTGTGATACTTTGTTGGGTTGAGGATGTATTTTTAGGAGTGGTTTTGATGATTCTCTGGCAGGTGATTAAGCCCAATACAGGGGAGACTCTGTCAAAATTTCTATAAAATTTGGGGGTTAGTCAAATTTGGGGGCTTACTATGTGTGGAAAAAGAGATGAACTATGTTGGGTGTTTTGGACGGACTCTACTCCTCATTCGAGGACGAATGATCCTAAGTGGGGGAGGATGTAAGGCCCCGTAGAATTTCGCCAAGAAATTTGATGTTTTGTGGTGCCGAGGTAGACTTATGTGTATGAAGGTAGTAGTTAATCTTCGTCGCGGCGGTACAGACTTTTTGGGTTGAAGAATACACTGAGGAGTTGATGGAAAATTTTGGCAGAAGAAGCCACTTCTGCGACCTATTCCGCGGGCCACATACCCATCGTAGTGTCAAGCAAAAAAAGTTGAATTTCGAAGGTTGTTTGGCAGTCCATTATGTGATCGCATACTTGTTTCGTGGTCCGCACTTCTGTCGCAGAATTAGCATGAGGAATTTTGTTGGGTGATTCTGCGGTCCATTTTGCGGCCGCATAAGTGGTCTGCGGACCGCAAACCTGACTACAGACCTATCCAGACCATTCCAGTTTTTGGCTTTAGTTTCGTTGTCTATTTTGCGGGTCACATATCTGTTCTGCAGTCTATTCTGTGACCGCAGACTTATGTTCGGAGGGTCCATTTTCCTATTTTTATAACCCGACCCCATTTTGATAAATAGCCTTAGGGGATCATTTTGAAGCGAATGTCTGATGATTTTAGAGAGGGGTTAGAGTATTTTAGAGAGAGAAGGAGGAAATCTAGCATTCTAATCACCCATTCTTGCACCAATCTTCAAGAATCAAGGAAGCTAATCACTACATTATCATCTATCCGGTTAAGTCCTACTCCTAAGATTTCATGCAAGAGGTTATGCGTTCAATTATATTGTGGGGTTGGAAATAGGTCATGCATCTGACAATAGGTTGTAGTATGTGGGGTTAATGAACAATTTTGGGTAGTTTCTTGTAGAAATTCTTTGAGGGGGAAAGGGATTACCATTGTAGAGCCTAGTAGTCTATTTTGCATACTAGGTGTTTGACAAATTTCATATGAAAGTTACACCATGGGAATCCCTCTAATTATTATTCGATTTTCGCTATCTTCTTATAGATTGATGTTTGTAGAAGTTTTGGGACGTTGTAGTAACTTAAGGAAAGCTCAAGCAAGGTACGTTGGCTAAACTTCTCTTTTAGAATCGAATTCCATGACGTCCCCGTAAGTTTCTAGTGTGGTTGCCCCAAGTTCCTAATTTCCATATTTCGAGTTATTCCTCATAAATTTGACTATTCCGGATAAGCTTGTAGTGAAAGATATGTATTAGAAATATGTGTCGAATACACCTATCGTATTGTGCTCTCCATCGGTAATGTAGCCTAGTGTGACAAATATGTCGAGATAGTGTGATTTCAAATCATGTTTAAATTGCAAGTTTTTATGCCCAATTGTGAAAAAAATCTCAATGCGCTTAAGACCCCTATTGTTCATATTTATTCTTAAGGCCTTGATTCCAAATGCTCTTATTGATGATGATCTATAAATATGCTTGAAAGTTAAAGAACTGAGAGTGAGGTATAAAATGTGGCCATGTTGTTGTAACTAGAGCACTTGAATTGAGTTCGTGTCCCAAACGTAAATCACCATGCTCTCCTTTATAAGTAGTTCCAATGTGATTCGAGTTCTTATCTACTCATGAACCTAAATTGTGTATTGCCCTTTTGGGGAAAAGTAGTTCAAGAATAAATGGTGTACTGCTTTTTTATGATTTTAACGTGTGTTTCTATTGCTGTTCCGTTTGCCCCATTCTTTGGGAAGAAACCTATGGTGTTTAAAGTTTCCATTACTAATGAATTTGAAGTTATGGTACCAGAATATTCTTTATGTTGATGTTGAGATGATGATCCTTGAAAGTAAAGAAATGAAAGTGTAGAATATGAGTCACGACCAACGTGCCGAGAATGATATTACAATAGAGGCCACTAGTGCCTATGAGTGAGGGGTAAAATACCCGTGTGAGGTGGTGAGAGTTTTCCCCGAATATGGGATGAGTTTGATGTATTGAGATAATTCCCCTTAAATGTGATGAGATGATTGCTAGCGTAATGTGAGGTGACGTCGACCCACACGGCATTGTGGTGAGACGGCATAACCAATTGGGCTAAGATCGGACGCCATGCCACGCACATGGTGGTATTGTGAGTGGACGTCTCGGGGTGAGACAGCTTAGCCGATCAGGCTGAGATCGGACTCCGTGCTAAAAGCACGGTGGTGTATCGATACTAAAGATCTCCCAGCTTAAAATATTGAAACTTGCTTGAAATTTACCCTTTCTCCTAATTTGATACTTTAATATTGTTTGAGGACCTCATTGATTCCATGTCTCTTTCTTATTGTACTGTTACTCGTTCCGCAGTAGGTGGCATTGATCAGTGATAGTAGTACACCCTCTTCTCAGCAGATTTGGTGAGCCCCACTTCATTTTGGGGTCTTCTGTCTTTTGTTCCTCATGTATCGTGTTTGAGGTATAGCTGGGGCCTTGTTGCTAGCACTATCATGGTACTTCTTTGTATCTATTAGAGGCTCTGCGGACACAATGTGGGTTGTATATTGATGTTGGGAAAGTCAAACTAGTTTTGTTGTATTTGAATCACTTGTTTCACTTCAACTATGAAAGTGCATGTATTTTGAGACTTTAAAATGAAGTAACTAATGGTAGTGAATTGGTATTGTATACATGATCTCTTCATTGTCTAATTAACAAAAATATATCTTGTCTTTATTCGTGGGTGATTTTGGGGTAGAAGGCAATCTATCAGTCTTGCTCGGCTAGGTTATCTCGGTTGAGCGCCGATCGCGCTCCCCAAGTTCGGGGAATGACACCATATCCATTCCAACATACCATATTGCTCCAGTTGAGTTGAAGAAGCAGTTGCAGGAGTTGTTTGATAAGGGGTTCGTTAGGCCTAGTGTATTGCATTGGGGTGTGCCATTGTTGTTTGTGAAGAAGAAGGATGGTTATGTGAGAATGTGTATTGATTATAGGCAGTTGAATACGGTTAGTATCAAGAACAAGTACCCATTGCCTCGTATTGGTGATTTGTTTGATCATCTCTAGGGTGCCAAGGTGTTCTTGAAGATTTATTTGAGATCGGGTTATCGCCAGTTGAAGATTAAGGCTTCAGACATCCCCAAGATGTTTTTCAGGACTTGGTACGTACATTATATGTTTTTGGGGATGTCTTTTGTTTTGACTAATTACCCAACAACTTTCATATATTTGTAGTGTATTGCAACTGTGTTTTTATTCTTTTGTCATTGCGTTCATTGATGATATTTTGGTATATTCTCGTAGTTTGGAGGAGCACGAGCAGTATTTGAGGATTGTGCATCAGATTTTGAGGGAGAAGAAGTTATATGATATGTTCTCCAAGTACAAATTTTGATTGGATTCATTAGCATTCTTGGGCCACGTGGTATATAGTAACTGGGTCAAGGTGAATTGGAAGAAGATTGAGGTAGTTCAAACCTAGCCTAGACCTTCTACAACTACAGAGATCCGGAGTTTATTAGGTTTGGCTGGTTATTATCATCGCTTTGTGGAAGTATTCTCAAGTATTGTTGCTCCATTGACCAAGTTGACCCAAAAAGGCACCCCGTTCAGATGGTCTGATGAGTGTTAAGAGAGCTTTTATAAGATCAAGGCTACTTTGACTACAACTCTAGTTTTGGTATTGCCCTTAGGATTGGGGATCAATATAGTTTATTGTGATTCTTTGCGTGTTAGTCTTGGTTGTGTGTTGATGCGGGAGGGTAGGGTGATTGCTTGCATGTCGCGCTAGTTGAAATCTCATGAGAAGAATTGTTCGGTTCATGATTTGGAGTTAGCAGCAATTGTGCATGCACTTATGAATTGGAGGCATTACTTGTATGGTGTGTCATGTGAGGTTTACACTGATTATAGAAGTGGTGCACCATATTCTGCACTAGTCAAAATAAAATACAACTAATGGTTCTTCTAAAGTTGGGAAAAGAGAGTCGCCACCTAATATTTTAAGGTATATTAGGGCACCTATAGGTTTATATGATCGTTATCCTAACAGTCTACTAAGCGATGGGATTTGGGTAAGAGTTCTAGTTATTCTAAGGGGAAGGTGTTAGGCACCACTAACAGTTTACCTGAGGTAGCTCCTTAGGATTGGGCTAGGTTTAGAGGAAAGAAGGGTCTATACTCTGCTTAGCTATTGCTTAAAGTCTAAAAATATTCTAAGTCTTTATCTAAAGTTCACTATTTTATTAAAGAGGCATATATGTATTTCGAAAAGGAGTCATAAATTTTGGGATTTTATAATATGGGAAATCGCTTTTGAAATGTGTATGCTTATAAGTTGAAAACTATATATGCTTCAAAAAACCTTGTAATGAATATTGTGTTTGAAAGAAAGTTGAGTGTGTGTTTTAGAAAGATAATTATTTATATGGAGCTTAATAAAGTAATGGGACTATTTGAAAATGCACCTTAAGTTGGAATAAGTATACCTTATTTGAAAATTAATTTCAGCAAGAAGCTTATATTTCGAAACTTGTTGAAGTCCATTAGTTCACAAACATCGGCCATGTCTTGTTTTATTCTTTGAAAAGCAGCTTCGCAATGGGTTTTCACAGTTCTGATTTTTCAAAGAGATTTTGTTTTGCTTTTGAATATGTCCAAGTCAAAACTTATTGAGAGTTGTTAGTTATAACGAGATAAAGTTTTTCATTTTGTTAAGATAAAATAAATTTGAAATTAATAATTGAGCAAATATTAAAAGGTTTAAAGTGTAGAATTTCTGGTTTTTGACTCTTTTACCAATGGGCCTTAGTTTGCCTACTTCTTTGAAGAAGATCAAAATATCAAAAATATCCAATAATGAAGTTAGTCATTCATGTATACAAGATAACAAACAGTACCAAACAAAGTTAAAAAATAAATGAGGGAGAGAGGTTAGAGTCTTGGCGATCTAGGCTTGGTAAGCTTAAACACGCTCGATGGCACTTGGACTGTGCGGCAAGCTCCTATGCGCGAAAGGGGAGCGGGCTGGACTGGACTTTCGGCTTGAGTTCCCAATGGAACTTAGTAGGTCCAAGTCGAAATATACACACAAAAATAAAAAAAGATCATTAGTGTATGTCTAATGTAGAAATGAAATAAGATTGAAATTATGTCAAAATAATTATAAAGGGCTAAAGAATTTGGTGAAACAAATTTCATTTGTATTAATCCTATGAAGATTCAGAGGAGTAAATGATTAAAGGTTTAGGGTCATCCTTGTTTATGGATAAAATACGCTTGTGAACCCCTGGCATTTCAGAGTTCACGAGGGTCTCACGGACCCCGAGCAATGCGTGTGTCAAGGAAAGGTACCTCATCGATAAACAGGTCTCACACACAAATACCATTAAGCACCTACTCCTAGTCTTCTTCGAAGGATTAAACACAAAAAACCATCAACATAGCAATTTTAAACTGCAGGGATTAAATCTGTAGTCATATGACTCATTATGAACCTTTTAAAAAGATCAAACACACAGAGATTCCACAACTGTGAGCAAATATGATACTGCAGTAGAGGGAACAAACCAACATTGACATGGAAATCTCATATCAAGCATAAGGTATAAGGATAGTACATTGTGGTAGGCATAAGTCACCATTAGGACATAATTGCACAAAAATAACAAAGTGCAGGTAGTAGTCATGCTTTACTACTCCTATTTTTAGGCTCAGAAATATTGATAGGCAAGTATTAAATAGAGAGGAGTCCAGGTACATGTTCTGTTGGTTTCACTATAGGTTTGATACTCAAGGTTCTCTTATGCAGGCTCAGCTTAAGAACAATGCACATGTACTTTAAAGAAAAACCTACAATATTGTTAAGAGCAATCCTAGTTGGTGATTGACATTCACTTTAACTTATCAAGGCAAGGAGGCCATACTGAGCTAATAGTTGGGCATGTAAACAGGTTCACTAGCATAGTATCTCAACAAAGCTCAACACATGGTTGGATAAAAGTTAACATGACAAATATATAGGAATTATGATAGTGTGAAGTCATGGCAAAGCCTAACAGTTGGAGTCATGAGAACATATGATTCTAAGTATCAGAGATATGACTTTTGACAAACAATATTCATAAACGCAAACCAGTGTAGTACCACAGTAAGGTCAGAATTGTGACACATAAGTGCAAACACACAATCTTTCAACTAAAGTCATGTTATAGTGTGTGAAATTAACCAAATTCACAATGGGAGGTGTGGATGCAGGTGCAAAAGTTTTATAACATAACAATAGAAGTCTCACATAACTAAAACAGTAACCAGATGGCAAGTGTCAGTACTCACAATAGAATTTTATCCAAATCAAGTTATGTTTAGTCATGAATGCAAGTTCCCTAATACATTAACAAGGTTAATTGCATGGTTTTAAGCCATCACATAGGGTACATAGAGATCATTCTACTACAATGATATGATCAGGCTGCTATATAAGGTCTAACAAGTTAGCATGAAAGGTATGAACTGAATCAGAACAACAGAACATTGCAAGTATCAAATGGCTTAGTATTGCTAAGTATTAACAGTGTTCTCAAGAAAGATTTTAGCATCCTAATTTTATCTCAACTACTTGGTTAGCAGAAAATAATACATATAATATCATCAACATAGGATCTAGATCAATGAAACTTTAATAGGGTCTAATAATAGCCACATATGGACCACTGAATATGCAGAATAAGCAAGTTATCAACTACAAATTTATCAGCTAGTTATCAGATAAAATACATAGGCTTCATGAAAAATATTTTTAGGAACAATACAATATCACAACCATGAGGACCAAGTAAATCTAGAGGTACATAAACAAAAGGGTAGTTCAAGAACATCACTCAGCTGGCTCAGCTAACATGATAAAGCTCATATGATTTTTACTTTACTAACAGAGTCCAACTATATACAGAATCAATATGGAGATTACTTTAACTAGTCATAGAGGCTTAGCCACAAGAACATCACTTAGAATAGATGCATTTTTATTAATTAGATGGTAAGAATAAAATTCGATAGCATAGGTTTGAGGAATAAAGAGATTGCCTCGGTGAAAGTACTATGGTGAAACCAACAAGTTGAAGAGGCCACCTGGGATGCAGAGGAAGAGATGAAGCAGAAATACCCTCACTTGTTTGTGTAACCATATCGTTGTGTTTTAGAAGAATGTTAGGAGTTTACATTCCATGAATTATGTTCAACTTGTACAATTTATGTTAAGATGATCCTTTTTGGTAATATAATGCTTATGAGGTTATGGTTGGTATTGTTTTCATGCTACGTTACATCATTGGATTCTGAACATGATGTTAGGATTGATTTCTGGGGCTCTCTAATAGGTGGATAGGCCCAAATACAAGGAAGACTCTACCGAAATTTTTGAAAATTTAAGGAGTTAGTTAAATTTGGGACTTCTGGTGTGTGAATGAAGAGTTGAGTCATATTGGGTGTCTATGTAGAACTTTGACCCTCATTCGAGGACAAATAATCCTAAGCGGGGGAGTATATAAGGCCCCGTAAAATTTTGCAAATAAATTTAAGATTTTATGATGCCGAAATAGGCAAATGTGTTGAAATGTTTTAGATGCGGTACAGACGTTTCGGAGTTGGTGGAAATTCTTACAGAATATCGCTTTTCTGCGGTCCATTATGCGATCGTAAAAATGCTCTGCTAGCCGCAGATTCTCCGCATAGTAGACCAGGTGAAGCATAATCTTGAGGGTTATTTCATGGTCAATTATGCGGCCGTATAATTATTTTGCGGGACGCACTTCCATCGCAGAACCAGCATAAGGATTTTCTTGAGGGAGGATTCACGATCTATTTTGCTACCGTAGAAGTGGTCTACGAACCGTAGATCTGCGGCAGACTTGGGCATGCCAGCCCAGTTTTGGAGGACGATTCCACAGTCCCTTTCGCGGACTGCAGACCTGTTCTGCGGTGCATTCTACGATCATAGAATGGGTTCGGAGGGTCAATTTGATGTATTCTAAAATTCATCATCTTGTTCCATTCTATGAAAAGTACATGATTCGTTTTCTAATAAATGCTTTTCGGAGTATGGTTAGGTCACCGAGATGGGTCGGTTATATATGCCCTAACATGAAACTACACATGTCGGTGTACGAATTGATTGAGGGATAAATTCACTTTATATTATATTGAGATTATTCCCCTTAATTAGGATGAGTTTATAGTTGGCAAAGACCATGTCGACCCACACAGAATTATGGTAAGACGGCTTAGTCGATCGGGGAGAGATCAGACGTCATGCCGCGCACATGGTGGATTTGTATTCCTATGTCAATCCTCATACTTTGGGGTGAGATGGCTTAGCCGGTCGGGGAGTGACTGGACTCCATTCCATGTGCATGGTGGTGTATCGGTACTAAGGATCTCCCAACCAAAAATAAAAATGTTTACTTGAAGTTTTACTTTGTTCTAACTTGACATTTAAATATGATTGGTATGCTCATTGTTTTCATGTTTTTCTCCTTATGTTGGCATCCTATTTTCATGAGAGGTTATTTAGCTTTACATACTAGTACTAGTACTAACGTTCCATTTTCCGGGGACGCCACATCTTTGATGGATGCAGGTGGTTCCATAGCAGGCGGCATCGACCATTTCTAGCAGTACACTCTCTACTCAGTGAATTTTATTCAGTCTTATTCTACTTTGGGGCCTTATGTCACTTGGTATTGTACATTGTGTTTTGAGGTGTAGTCGGGGCCTTGTCACCTGCACTTTCATACTACTCTTCTGTTTTATTTGGAGGCTCCGTAGACATAGTGTGGGTTGTGTTTTGATTTGGAAAAAATAACTATAAATGTTGTAGTTACCAGATGTCCACTTTTAATATGAATGTGCAATCTTTTGGAAAATGTAAATGAAGCCCCCTTAAAGTAATGCAAGATGATGTTACACACTTATCCTCTTCACATGTTTTATCTCTTGTTATTGATTCCAAAAATAATTCTTAGGTAAGGTTGGGTAGAAGGAATCAAGTAGGGTGCTTGACTAGGATATCTCGGTTGAGCGTCGGTTGCGCTTCCCAAGGTCAGGGCGTGATAGGAACAGGGAAAATCAGGGAGTATTAGTGGACTAGCAAGAAAACCTGAAATTGAAATCCTTTTCTTACTTTCCTTTTGTGTTTCTGATAGTATTAGATGTGTGTTAGGTGATGACATTTAATGCCCCTTTTATAGTGGCATTCAAGACTTGGGATTCCGGTCAGATTTCAAATCGATAGTGGAAAATGATGATTACATAGATGATGATAGCAATAGAGGTGAAATTGGTGAAGAACAGAGGGGAAAAATAACACAGATTTACCTGGGCACAAGGAGATGGCCGTTGAAGGCGAAAATCCATCGGACAAAGCTCCAATGTTCAGAGCTCACTAAATTTGACCTCTACATTTGACCTCAAGACAAAGAATAATGATAATGAAGTCTAAGACACGGTCATGCATGCCATGAATTTGAAAGAACGATGGGAGAACAGATTGTTCTTTGTAGCACGATTTAGGTCTAGGGTTCAAATTAGAGCTTTTGAATTTGGGTGATGAAAACGGAAGTATCGGCATGATTCGCATATGTAGGGGTCACATTGGGTGATTTGGGGTTTGAATTTGTTACCTTACACAAATTTGTGCAAGGATTTGTGATTGACGGGGTTGATGGGGATGAAAGAAAAGAGAGAGATTTGAGAAAGAGAGGCGGACGGGTAGGGTTGAGAATGAATGAGGGTTTAGGGGTGTTTGGTTGGTTTAAGATGCACAAATGAATCTGGGCCTTTAGATCATTTGATCAACGACCCTAATATTTCATAGTATAAAATTTATAAAAGTTGTATTATGAGAAAAAGTGACCGTTGTTGGATCTTTGTGATCCAACAGTTGGAATGAGTTTTGGCAATGACTTTGAAATAAAAGAAAAATGAAGATTAATTATGGATCGTTGATACTTTGGATCAATGGTGTGCTTCTTTTGTGAGTACGGAAGATGGGTGATGTGACATTTGTTAATTGACTCGGATTGGGTGACAGAGATCGCCAACATAGGATAGAGGAGGTGGGTCTGGTCCGACTCAAGGCGTTTGGGCTCGTGTGTTTTGGGTTAAACAACTGAAATGGACTTTAACACATAGCCACATTGAGTATAATATGTTAATTGCACTTGAAGCATTTTGGCCGTTTAATCCCTTTTAAAATCAACTTAATCATACTTAATTAATCGTAATAAAATATAATCATCAAATATATTTTTAATTACTGTAATTAATTATTAATTGCTCTAATATTTCGTTTATTGAATTATTAAACTAATTTTGGCTAAATAAAGTAATAAAGACAGTATAGTTATAAATTAAAGGCTAATTCATTGAATTAATTATAAAACTTGATTATTAAAATATAAAGGTTATTTTAATAGTCCAAAACAGTAAGAGTAATTTATTTAATAATATTTAATATCAAATTGCTATTAATTCAACAATATTAATTATTTTTATCTTTTATATTTTAGAAAATTAGGTATTATTGATTAGAAAATATTTTACCACATTTATTGCTTGTTAATAAGCATAACTAATTTAATTTTAAAAGGGAGGGTCAAAATTGATCGTCAAGAGATGCCATTCTCTATCCGGAGACGATGAAAGAGTTTTTGGGCAAAGAAATTGCAGAGATGGTTCACGAGATTGGGAAAGATCATAATCTATGTGATTAGGGGCTGATTCTGGCTTTGAATCGCCTACATACCTCGGGCTTAACGAGGATTAGGCCTCATGTAGTTCTAGAATGGTGATTTGGAGAGGGCGCGCTTGTAGGAATTACCCCAGTATTGTGTTACGATGATACTGCAAGACGAAAGGATTTTGGAACCGAATGACTTCACGGATTGCATCTTGATTATGAGATTTGGAAGACTTGACGATTTTTGAGTCCTACTAATCAGATTGAGTTGGAGTTTGGATCCCTGGCTCGCTTATGAGTTTGGTGTCCCTCATAGCGGTGTAACTTGTTTCTTGCTTAGAAGACGTTCCATGTTGTAGTGTTTGATCCTGTAAAAAGGAAGATATGATGTAAATATGCAGGAATGATGATGCCTGGCTGCCGGCTAGCCGTAATTTGGGATCTTTGGGTGATGGGATGTTTCATTTTGAAATTTCCAAGCTCCGGAGTATTATTTGGGATGTCTAGGACGGGCCTTAAAATTTGACTTGATGGTTAGCCGGGTTGTGTACCATTCCGTAACTGTCAGAGCATTTGAATCTCCACATGATAGGAGTATCTCCGCTCGATGGGAGTAATTGACTTTGAATTTAGTATCTTCGCAGGATGGGAGTATCTTCGCGTGATGGGAGTAGTTGACTTTGAATGTTGGAATCTGCGATGTGGCAGAGTGATGGTGCGATATGTGCAAAGTGCTCCAGTTGGTAAACTGGACGGTTTGCTATGTGCAGGGCTCCGATTGGCGAGGCTAGCAGTTTGCTATATACAGGACTCCGATTAACGGGGCTGACGACATGATATGTACAAGCTGCTCTGATTGGTAGAGCATATGGCTTGCTATATACAAAGCTCCGATAGACGGGTCCGACGGCTCGATATGTACAAGATTCTCCAATTGGTAGAGCAAACAGATTAATATATATAGGGTGCTTCGATCGCATTGAAGAATTGATTCCGAATTACCTGCAAAGAATTGTTAATCCTTAACCATATGAGAAAATGAATAATAAAGGAGAGATAGGGGCTCATGCAATTGTAGCGGGTTCATCATTGTTCCTGGTGCGCTCTGGTGTCCCTTGATTCTTGTCGATATTGCGCTCAAACAAAACTTGTTAGTAGGGGAGGAGTGTTGATTTGTGTTGATCATAGACCTGGCCATGCCCCAGATGTGGTGGGTTACGCCACGATGTTTGGTGGGTGGAAGAGTAGGATTTCTAATATTATTTTGAAAAATCGTTTATGTTTATGGTAAACATTGTTATTCCGGATTATGACATGTTTAGTAGTTCCTTCTGATGCGAGTAACATTTCTGCATGGTTCGGTCCTAATGATGACGATCTTTAAGATATTCCACTGATGACGTAGCTTCTTGTCATCGCGATCATATCCTAATATAAACTAGTGTATAACAAAGGCTTTCCTAAGGTTATGACCGAACCTTTTCAGGTCATTTACATATCTGAGCGGAATCATGTCTGAACGTAGTTCGAGGATGATAAAATGCTAATATAAATTATGATGATCGAGACTGACTCAGGCAGCCTACGTATCCAAATGGAATCAGGTCAAGACGTAGTTCAGTTACAATATATACAAAGTGGTAAGAAATTTGAAATGAAGTGGCCGAGTCTGACTCAGAGTGCCTATGTATCCAAATGGAATCAGGCCAAAACATAGTTCGATTACAATTGATGGTTGAATCTGGCATGGATTACCTACGTATTCCGGCCAAAGAAAATCTAGTCGTGGCGTAGTTCCGAATACATACAAACTGATATTTGGATTATCTATTACAGGAGGGGGATTGTCATCAAATGTAGTATCTCTTGATTGTGTCTGCATTGATGGGCTGCGTGCTGACTCTGCAGTCCATTACTACTAGGATAAGTGCACCTCCTGACAATACTCGATGGACCAACACTAGTTGCCCGGGGGTGAACTGCCAAGGTTTCACTTTTCTATTGAACGCATATTGGCCATCCTATTTTGATAAGGCTGACCATTACAAACTGCGTTCATTATCTTTTAATCAATGAGCATGAGTTGTTCTTGCCTGACACGTGTCGATTCTGCATCATCTAGCTTGTCTTCCTGGATGACTCTCAAAGATGGTATCTCGACCTCTGCGGGTATCACATTTCTGTTCCATATACCAACTTGTATGGTGTTGCCCTAGTAGATGTTCTCGTAGTGGTGCGGTAACATAGTAAGGCAAAGGATAGCTTCATGTGCCATTGCTTGTGATTATCCACTATCTTTCGTAAGATCCTCTTAATATTTTTGTTGGCTGCTTCAACTGCTCCATTCATTTGTATCCTGTAGGCTGTGGAATTGTGGTGGACGATTCTGAATTTCTCGCGAATCTCCCTCATAAGATCGCTGTTGAGATTGGCTGCGTTGTCAGTTATGATTGACTCTAGAATTTCGAATCTGCAGACTATGTTGTTATGGACGAAATCTGCCACTACCTTCTTTGTGGCAGCCTTATATGTAGAGGCTTCGACCTATTTTGGGAAGTAGTCGATGGCTACCAAGACGAACCAATGCTCGTTCGATGCGGTGGGTTCTATAGGTCCAATCAAATCCATGCCCCAAGTGGCAAATGACCAAGGATAACCCAGTACATTTAACTCATTCAACAGCACCTGGATGAAATCCCTGTGAAGCTGACACTGGTGACACTTCTGCACATAGCGGATGCTATCACTTTCCATGGTCATCCAATTGTATCCGGCTCTCAAAAGCTTCTTGGCTAAGGTGAAACCGTTCATATATGGTCCGCACGTTCCTACGTGTATCTCTTCCAATTACCTTGTTGCTTCAGCAGCATCCACACACTTTAATAGTCCCAAATCCGGGTTTTTCTATACAATAATTCCCCGTTAACAAAAAAGTGATTCGCTAGTCTTCTCAATGCTCGCTTCTGACAGTTAGAGGCACTTTCTGTGTAATCTCTTACTAGGAAGAACCTTTTGTTGTCATGGTACCGAGGCTTACAATCTGGCTCTTCATCGACACGAAAACAGTGTTTGTGTTGATCTCGAACCTCTATCTGATTAGGTCAATGTAATTCTTGTCCGGATGGTGGATCATAGATGACAAAGTTGCAAGAGCATCGGCGAACTCATTCTGGATTTCGGGAACATGCTTGAACTCGATGTTGTTGAACTTCTTACACACCTCTTTCACGTCGTGCAAGTATGGAAGGATCTTGACATTCCTTGTGGTCCATTCACCCCGAACTTGGTGTATCAGCAAATCAGAATCTCCTATGACAAAAAGTTCATTGATGTTCATGGTAACTGCCCTCATAATCTCTAGGATGAAAGCCTCGTATTCCGCCATATTATTTGTGCAAGGGAACCTTATCTTAGCTGAAGCTGGATAATATTGTCCTGACTTAGAAATTAGCACTGCCCCAATTCTTACACCCTTGAAAATGGCCACTCTATCAAACAATATTCTACACCCTGGGTATGAATCTGTAATGTCCTCCTCTGCGAACAACACTTCTTTATCTGGAAAATATGTGGTAAGTGGCCAGTCAACCTTGTCCACCGGGTTTTCTACAAGATAATCATCCAATACTTGTCCTTTGATAGATTTTTGTGTCACGTACACAATGTCAAACTCGCTGAGAAGAAGTTGCCACTTGGCCAACTTTCCTGTAGGAATCGACTTCTGAAAGATGTACTTGAGCGGGTCGAGTCAGGATATTAGATATCTGTTATATGCCGATAAGTGGTGCCTTAACGTCTGAGCAATCCAGGTCAAAGCGCAGCAGGTCCAATCTAACAAGGTGTATTTGGCTTTGTATGGTGTGAACTTCTTGCTCAAGTAATAGATAGCTTTCTCCTTCTTTCCAGTCTCATCATGTTATCCCAATACACATCCAAATGCAAAATCCAAGACGGACAAGTATAGTTGTAGCAACTTCACAGGTTCCGGAGGGACTAACTCTGGTGGACTCAACAAATATTCTTTAATTCTGTTGAAAGCTTTTTGACATTCCTCTGTCCACTTTGTAGCGACATCCTTCTTCAACAACTTGAAAATCAGCTCACACATTACTGTTGACTAAGTTATGAACATGCTGATGTAGTTCAATCTTCTAAGGAAGCTCATCACGTCCTTCTTGATTTGGGTGGAGGAAAGTCTTGAATGGCCTTGATAGGATTCCTGGGGGTACTCTGAATGCACACTTCATAGGATTCAACTTCAAGCTATATCTCTGCAATCGTTCAAAGAACTTCTTTCAGTTGTTCAAATGATCTGCACTCTTCCGCGACTTGATGATGAATTCATCCACATATACTTCAATTTCCTTGTGGATCATGTCATGAAGGAGGGTCATCGTGGCCCTAATGTAGGTAGCCCCAACATTCTTGAGACCAAACGACATGACCCTGTAGCAATAGACTCCCCGCGGTGTGCTGTATGCTATTTTTTTATGTGTCTTCTTCATGTATTAGAATCCGGTGGCGTCTAGCAAAACAATCCACGAATGATTACAACTCATGTTTCACACAGTTGTCAATATGGATATGGATATTTGGCAGAGGAAAGTCCTCCTTGGGACCGGCTTTGTTGAGATCTCGGTAGTCTACACATATCTTGTTCTTCCCATCCTTCTTCGGTACCAGTACAATATTTGCCAACCATGTAGGATAATTGGTGACTCTCACCACATTTGCTTCTATCTACTTGTTGACTTCTTCTTTGATCCTTAGACTCAAATCTGGCTTGAATTTTCTGGGTTTCTACTTGACCGGTGGCCTGGCCGGATTTGTAGGCAATCGGTGCGAGACAGTTGCACCTTATTATGCATGAGTCAAGACAAGATTCAACTTGTGATTTCTCTGTTATTGGTGAAAGAGAGTCGCCACCTAGTATTTAAATATATATTAGGGTACCTATTTAATTATCAAAGTCATATTTTTTATTAGTTTGCTAACCGATGAATTTTTTGGGCAAGGGTTCTTGTTCTTCTAAGGGGAAGGTGTTAGGCATCCCATAAAATCTACCTAGGGTAGCTCCATAAGACTTAGACTAGGTTTAAAGGGTTAGTTTTTTATATTCTTCTTAATTAGTATTAGAGAGGCATGGCTTAATACTTATCTAAGTGAGAGTAGGATGTTAGAAGGGATCCGAAATTTAAAAAGGGGTATGAGTTTTAGAAAGAGTCTTGAAAACTACCATTTATGTAATTAAAAGAGTTCTAAAATTGAAAGGTTTGCATAAAACATGTGCAAAAACACTTTATTTTTTTAAATAATGGATGTTCATATAATTCTAAGATGTTATAAGAAAATGAGTCTAAGGTATACCTTGGCTTCTGAAATTACCTAAATCTTAGTGAGGGGATGTTTGAAAGCCTTGTTGGGAGGCTGCACCTAAGTTTTGAAAGAGTCAATTTCTTTTAAGAGGCTAGTCGTGCGATTCGTTTCTGGTTTTGAAAAAAAGGGAATGTCGCCTTGGCTAAGTTATTTTGATCTTCAAAATCATCATGAAAAAGTTAGTAAAAACTATCAGATTAACAACGTAAGCAGCACATGATTGATGAATTAAAAAGTTACTATTTAGTATTTATTTTAACCCTATGTTCTTTAAGGCTGGCCTAAGATATTTATGTAATTCAAAAGGTAAATCAAAATACTAAATAAAATATGAAGAGAGAAAATGTATATACATGTGAGAGCATATAAATAACAATATGTAATAAAGTAGTAAAAAGTAAGGAGTGACTCTGGTTTGGGCCTAAAAGAGGTAGGCCCAATAATCAGCGAGAATGGATAGCAACATGCTCCAGATTTTAGATGCATGACGCGGAGTTTAGGCCTGAGTTCCTTGGAAACTCAGCATGTCCAATAGTTGTACATGTTCAAAAGAAAGAGAGAAAGTCATTAGATACATATTCTATACACACAATCATAGATGAAATATGTGAGTTAATGACTTAAACAAAATATAGCAACTAACAATACTTAAATATTATGAAAGGTCATACTAATGTGGCGGTTATATATGGTAAAAGATTTACATTGAAAAGCTTTCATTGTCATTAAACACTAAATCCAAAAGGAGTATTGAATATAAATGAATTAGAGGATAAGGGTAGAGTTCCACTCAAGGTCAAAGCTGTCACGCCCCAAACTCGGGGAGCGCGACCGGCGCTCAACCGAGAGAACCCGGCCGATCAAGCCTATTAGATTTCCTTCTACCCAAACTCATTCATGAATAAAGAGGAGATGTACTCCATTAATCAAACACTGAAAAGATTTTATTAACAACTTCCTTTTCATTCCCATTAGCAGCTTCATTCATAATTTTCCAAAATATTATGAGTTTATAGGATTAATGAAAAATATGATTTCGAAATACCAACATTTCTAATTTAATTCCCCACATTAAATACCACCCCACAACTTGTCTACGGAGCCTCTAAGTACAATAGAAGAGAAATATGGAAATACCGGCAACAAGTCCCAGGCTATACCTCAACCACAAAGTAGATGAGAAACAAAAGATACATGACCCCGAAATGAAGTGGGGCTCACTAAGTCAGCTGAAAAGAGTGTACCGCTATCACTGACCAATACCGCCTGCTGTAGAACCACCTGCATCCATTAAAGATGCAACACTCCCGGCAAAAAGGACGTTAGTACCGTCGAATAGCACTAGTATGTATACCTAAAAGTCCTCTTTCAAAATAGAATGCCCATATAAGAAAAGGCAACACATAGAAACAGCAAGTCACAATCAACAATATCCAAATGTCCAGTTAAAACATATTAATTTTCAAAAGATGAACTTCATTTACAATTTTGTTTTGGTTGGGAGACCATTAGCACCGATATACCACTGTTCACAATATAACTATTCACAATACCAATGTTCACAATACCGATGTTCACAATACCAGTGTTCACAATACCGATGTTCACAATACCAATGTTCACAATATCAATGCCATCGTACTTTTAGCACGGAGTTCGATCACGACCCGACCGGCTAGGCTATCTCATTAGAGACATCAACCATAATTACTATCATTACCAATACCACCGTAATTTTAGCGCAGAGTTTGATCACGACCCGATCGGCTAGGCTATCTCCTTAGAGAATCAACCACAATTACTATCAATACCAATACCATCGTAATTTTAGCACGGAGTCCGATAACGACCCGATCGGCTAGGAGTCCGATCACGACCCGATCGGCTACGCTATCTCCTTAGAGAATCAACCACAACTACTATCAATACCAATACCACCGTAATTTTAGCACGAAGTCCGATCATGACCTGATCCGCTAGGGTATCTCCTTAGAGAATCAACCACAATTACTATCAATACCAATACCACCGTAATTTTAGCACGGAGTCCGATCACAACCCGATCGACTAGGCTGTCTTATTTGAAGACATCAACCAAAATCTCAATTTCAATTAAGAGGAATAATTTTATCACATCAATCTCATCCCAAATAAGGGGAATAATCACAATCCACCTCTACACCAGCACGTGTAATTTCAGGTGTGGGCATTATGACCCATCCTTCCTCGGTTTTGCTAATGATGCTCCCAAAATTTTTTTTTTTTTGATTTCATTTGCACACAAAGGTAACATAAATACAATTGTACTCACCTCAACATCTTTCACATTGTATAAATTCTCATTAGTATTTCCAGTCACTCACAACAACAATATTTCATTGGCTCATTTGTCCATTCACAAGATTCTTTATTCCTGGCACGATGGCCGTATTGCATATTCCACACTTTTACCTCATTCAATTTCAAAGATCTCCATCAAATATCAACATATAGAATATTCCATAAATTATATACTTCATATCCATTTGAAATGGGAACTTCAAACATAAATGGTTTCTTCCTAATGAATGAGGCATACCCACCAACAATAGAAACACACATGAAAAATCATATACAATCAATACACCATTTATTCTTGCAATACGCTTCCCCAAAAATGACAACGTACAATTTCAACACATGAGTATATAGAACTCGAATCACACTGGATATATTTATAAAGCAAAGCATTAGTTAAAACAGCCACTTATGGGCATGATTTTCGTAGAAAAGCTTTTAGGCAATTCGATTTTTGAAATCATTTTTAAACAGTTGAGTCGAGGCTCATTTCATAATCTTTATCACACTCTCTCATTTCATTGGCACCAGTAGCCATAATTATAACTTAAATTCTTGGCACGTTGGCCACACTCTATATCCCCAATTCACTTATTTCATCTTCAAGCATCTTTATAGATTATCAACCACAAGACATTTTCAGTCAAAACTTTAGGCACACATATGACTAATTAAGAGTCTTAAGAATATTGAGGATTTCTCACACAATTTGGCATCATAACCTTCATTTGGAACACGACTCAAAGACATAGCATTTTAATACGCAAATCATACTTTGAAACTTACGGAAATATTATGGAATTCGATTTTAAAAGAGAAAGTTTAGCCAACATACCTCGCTTTGAGCTTTCCTTAAATTAGTACAACGTTCTGGAAATTTTAGCAATCCCAAACTATTTTGAGACATAACAAAATTGAACCATAATTAGGAAGATATTCATGGTTTCATCTCATTTGAGCATTTTATCAAACACTAGGTGTGCAAATTTAACTACAAGGTTCTTCTACAAGATTTCCTTCACTCCACAACCCAATCCTTACTTATTTGAGCTCAACAATCTTCCCACAAACCTTATTGGTACAAGCATGTATAATTAATACTCTTACACCCAAGAATCATACTTCCAATCACCCATCTTTTACCCCAAACTCGAAATTGAAGATTAGGGGTTTGAATCTTACCTCTTGAGTGAAGATCTTATGAGATTTCCTTCTTGGATTTCAAGGCTTGAACAAGATCTTGATGAATAAAAAGCTTCATCTACTTCCTCTCTATAAAACACTCTCACTTCTCTCTAAAATATAAGGTTTTAGCTTAAAAATGACTTAACCTCTCTCTCTACCCGGCCTTGGGGGTATTAAATGAGCTCCTACGTGCACGTCCGCACATCTAGCCGCGCACCTGAGGTAGAAACTCTCAAATATGCGCGGCCGCGCATCTGGGTACGCATATGACACAGGTCCAGTACAATGGCCATAACTTTCTGTAGATATATTCAAATGATGAACGGTTTGATGCATTGGAAACTAGACTCAAAGGGCTTAAATTTGATAGGTATATCACAACCTAAGCCATTATATTGAGGGAGTTATATTCATTTGAAGTTTGGTCTTATGCCAATTGAAACATCCTTTCCACTTAATGTGTACAACTTGTTCCACACAAGTTCTTGCCAATTCCAAAACTCCTTAGTATGTTCCAAAACACCTTAAACATACATTATCAATTCAACATGATGTGGCTCTATCCCATATGTCTCCTTTAATACTCAAATACGTTATTCCCAAATACCATTGGCGCACTTTAAAATCTTAAATCATTAGAATTTGTTTTTACGGGGCCTTACAAAAGCCCCCTTTGAATCCCCCGACACTTCAAAGTTCCCAAGGGTCTATAGGGCCCAGGGAAATGCTTGTGCCGGGAAGAGCAGCCAAACCAAGAGTTAAACCCTACTCCCAGATACCCCTAACCATAAATGACTCACTCTTTTCCACAGGTTTAAGGTCCAATGAGGCATTTTCAATGTAAACCAATCACCATAAAAATACTGTACCACATAAGTGTACCCCATTCTTAACAGGGCCAAACAGAATTGTAACACCCCAGAAAATTTTGAAGAGCTTAAGTGTAAAGCCCGGTAAAATTTGCAAAGAAAATAATGTTTAATGATGCTCGGACTTTTTGGGTTGAACAATGCACAGGAAAGTAAAAGAAAATTTTTGGCGGAAAAGTGCATTTCTGCGGTCCATTATGCCACCACAGAATCACTCTACAGATCGCATAATGGCCGCAGAGTGAGATAGCTAATTGGGTCAAATGGAAGCAACTATGCGGTCGACTATGCGACGGCATAAATGTTATGCGGTGCATTATGCGATCGCATAACAGCTATGCGGACCGCATACATATACAGCTTTTTTGATCCTTTTATCAGCAATTATGCGACCAATATGCGGTCCGCATATCCATTATGCGGTCACATATGCGACCGCAGAAATGTTCCGGAGCTCCATTTTTGGGTTTTTTTGGGCCATTTTTGAGCCATAATCTTATATTTTAGAGTGAGAGAAAGTGCCCTAGAGTGAGAAGGTGTTCTTCAATAATTTTTCTTCAATTATTACTCAGGTTTTGGAAGATTAAGAAGGGAAGCTCACTAGGTCTTTATCCTAGAGGTAAGATTCTACACCCTAAACCCTAATTTAAAAATCTTCTCAAAATGGGTAACTAGCAAGATAATTTTCGGGCATCAAAGGGTGTAGGAAGATCGTTGAGCTAAAAATTGTAAAGATTGAGTTGTGGGATGATGGAATCCTTCATAAAAAGGACATTGAAACCTTATGCACACCAAGTGTTTGATAAAATACTCAAGTGAGCTAGAACCATGATCATCTTCCAAATTTTGATTCAATTTGTTATATGTCTACAATAGATTGAAGTTGCTAAGAATTCCGGAACTTTTTAGAGTTTAAGGAAGCTCAAGTGAGGTATGTTGGCTAAAATCTTCTCTTAGAATTGAATCCCATGATATTCATGTAAATTATGTAAGTCCCGAGTAATTCATTATGAAATTGGCTATTCCGAGTAAGATTAGGTTGAAAGATATATGTTCAACAAGCATCCCAAATGCTTTATTCATGTTATGTTACCAATTGAGGATGTGTTAAAATATGGGTTGTGCATTAATAATGTTTCGACTTTAAGTCAAGTTCCAATGAAGGCTATTATGCCAAATTTTGTGAAATATATCTATGTGCCTTAGACTCTAAATTGCTCACGTGTGTGCTACACACCTTGATTTGAATTGTATTTGTTGTTGATGATGATAATGATATTTGAAATTGATAAGGTATGCATGAAATACTGAATATGGCCAACGTGCCAAGAATGATCTTATAATTATGGCCATTAGTGCCAATGAAACGAAAATATGTGAAAGTAATATGAAATGCGATGATTGATATAAAAAGGTTGATGTCCCTAATGGATAGGATAGCCGATCGGGTCGTGATCGGACACCATGCCGCATACATGGTGGTGATTGTGCTGGAAATTGTAATTGAAATTGTGATTGTGGTCGATGTCCCTAATGGATAGCCTAGCCGATCGGGTCGTGATCGGACTCTGTGTTAAAGATGGTGGTATTGATATTGAGAGAAATTGTGGTTGATGTCTCTAATGAGATGGCCTAGCCGATCGGGTCATGATTGGACACCGTGCTAAGAGTACGGTAGTATTGGTTTTATGGATACTGGTTTTGTGAATAATGGTTTTGTGGAATGGTATATCGATACTAAAAATCTCCCAATGTGAGATATGAGAATTAATTTGAACATTGTCTTGATCCTAAATTGAGGTTTGATGTTAATTAAGGCTTTCATTGATATTATGATAATCTTGTTTGTATTATTTGTCATTCTATTGAGAGACTGTTTAGTTATACATACTAGTGCTACTCGACGGTACTAACGTCCCTTTTGTCGGGGGCACTTCATCTTTAAATGGATTAAGGTGGTTCCACACCAGGAGATATTGATCAGTGATAGCAGTACACATTCTTCCCAGCTGACTTGGTGAGCCCACTTCATTCTGGGGTTATGTATCTTTTGTACTTTGTGTATTCGGTTTGAGGTATAGCCGGGGCCTTGTTGCCGGCATTATCATTGTACTCTTCTTTATATATTGAGGCTCCGTAGACATAGTGTGGGGTGTGTATTGGTGTTGGGAAAGAAAAACTACGTATGGAACTATTGGTAATGAATTGGTATTGTGAACATGAACACATTTTTGTCTAATTAATGAAAATATGTATTATCTTCATTCATGGATGAGTTTGGGAAGAAGGAAATCTAACAGGCTTGCTCGGTCGGGTTCACTCGGTTGAGCGCCGATCGTGCTCCTTGATTTTGGGGCGTGAGAAACTTGGTATCAGAGCCTAAGGTTTTAAAGTGTCCTAGGATGTCTCGGAGCTGTGTCTAGTAGAGTCCTTATTATCTGTATGTTGTCGATAACATCTATAATTAGGATGCTGCATGGACATTTAGGAATAATACCCTTCTTTCATGTTCTTGATCGTGCGATAAAGTCTGTTGTAAGATTGTTCCTCATTTAACTCCTGAGTTGCTCTAATTTTCAGTACATGGCACCTAAGAAGAAGGCAAGAACTGGCCAAAGAGCCAATGTCACCCCAGGAGTGACAGTTGATCCTATAGGTGATGATGTGGGTGAGCACCCAAGGAGTGAGAATATTCCTCCAGCTACTATACTGTCTGACTCAACTACAACTGATCAGACCACACCTGTCCCTACACCTACTGAAGGTGCAACGGTCCCTCCAACTCATATACCAGTTCCATCTCCAGTTCCAGCTTCTGATTCTGGTGTTTCTGATGTTGATCTTAGGGGAGCCATACAGATGTTGGCTCAAATAGTGGCTTCCCCGACCTAGAGGTCAAATATTGCACCCACTTATTCCAGTCAGCTAGGGGATTCTACTGGTTCCAGGGTGAACAGGTTTCTCCAGCTGGATCCTCCAGTGTTCACGGGTACTAACTCAGAGGAATATCCCTAGGATTTTATTGATGAGATGCACAAAACTCTCAGAGTTATGCGTGTTACTAAAACAGAGGCAGTGGAAATGGCCTCCAACTGCCTGAAAGAGGTGGCATATTCTTTGTTTGAACTATGGGAGCAGTCCCGTGGAGAAGGGAGCTCTCCGGGGAGGTGGGGTGAGTTTGTCGATGCCTTCATTGATCATTTCTTGCCTTCCGAGACTAAGGCATCCCGTGCTGCTGAGTTTGAGAACCTGAGGCAAGGTAGCCTGAGTGTGTGGGATTACCATATGAGATTCGCGTACCTGTCTAAGTATGCTATTTGCATGCTGCCCACAATGAAGGCTAGAGTTCGCCGATATGTACAGAGCCTTAGTCCCTTGGTAATTAATGAGGCTGCTACAACCGCCTTGAATTCTGATATGAACTATGGAAAGATGGTGGCATTCGCTCAAGCCACAGAGACCCGCAAATTAAGGAACAGAATGGAGCGAGAGGGTAGTAATAAGGCCCGGTCTGCGGGCAACTTTGGTTGTTCTTCTGGTGGTGGCAAGTCAGCCTTCAGAGGAGGGTCGTCAGGGCCATCACAGTCCTTTGCTCAGTCTTCAGCTAGTGCACCACCATCAGCACCTAGTCAGCAGCAGCAGTGGAGCAGTTTTAGGCCCAATCAGGGCAATAGGGGCTCATATTAGCAGGGTCGTCATGGTGGTAGATTACAGCAGTAGAGGAAGCCCCCATGCCCTGGGTGTGGAAAGATGCACCTAGGAATATGCTACATGGACCTACCTATATGCTACAGATGCGGATTGAGGGGTCACATTCAGAGGGATGGTTATTCGTCCTGCCAGGGTGCGGGCAGGGGCATGGCACAACCAGCCAATTCTGCAGCTACTATATCCGCAACACCTCCTCCAGCTCGAAGCACTCCAACACCCGCAGGGCGTGGTACAGCTAGAGGTTGAGTACAGAGTTCGGGAGCATCTTGCCGTTTTTATGCTATGAGGGGTCGCCAGAATTCAGAGGCTTCTCCAGATGTTGTCACATGTATATTAACCATCCAATCTCATGATGTATATGCTCTTATTGATCTTGGTTCCACTTTGTCATATGTCACACATTATGTTGCCATGGAATTTGGGATAGAACCAGAACAGCTTTATGAGCCTTTCTTTGTATCTACTCCGGTTGGTGAGTCTATTTTGGCCGCGCGGGTTTATAGGAATTGTGTTGTCACGTTGCGTGGTCGGGACACCATGGTCAATCTTATTGAATTGATAATGGTCAATTTTGATGTGATAATGGGGATGGATTGGGTTTAGTCTTGTTTTGCCAAGCTTGATTGCCGAACCAGGATTGTTAGGTTTGAATTTCCAAATGAGCCAGTTATTGAGTGGAAGGGTGATGATGTAATGCCGAAAGGTAGGTTTATTTCTTACCTTAAGGCCACGAAAAGGATCAACAAGGGGTGTATTTACCATTTGGTCCGAGTTACGAACACCGATGCTGAGGCGCCCACACTTGAGTCTGTGCCTGTTGTGAATGAATCTCTGAGAGTCTTTCCGGATGAACTCCCTGAGATCCCACCAGATAGGGAGATTGATTTTGTGATTGATGTGATGCCAGACACACATCCTATATCTATTCCACCATACAGAATGGCACCGGCAGAATTGAAGGAGCTAAAGGAACAATTGAAAGATTTGTTAGAAAAGGGTTTCATCCGACCTAGTGTGTCGCCTTGGGGTGCACCTGTTCTCTTTGTAAGAAAGAAAGATGGGTTACTACGCATGTGTATTGACTATCGACAACTTTATAAGGTCACAATCAAGAATAAGTACCCACTGCCAAGGATAGATTACTTGTTTGATCAATTGCAAGGTGCCATGTACCTCTCCAAAATTGATTTAAGATCCGGGTATCACCTTTTGAAGATCAGGGAGCGGGATATTCCGAAAATGGCTTTTAGAACCCGGTATGGGCATTTTGAGTTTCTGGTAATGTTGTTTGGGCTAACAAACGCCACAACAGCCTTCACGGATCATATGAATCAAATTTTTAAGCCATTCCTCGACTCTTTTATGATAGTGTTTATTGACGATATTCTTGTATATTCACGAAGTCGAGAAGACCATGCCGATCATCTCAGGGTAGTTCTGCAAACCCTGCATTAGCACAAATTATATGCAAAGTTTTCAAATTGTGAATTTTGGCTTGAATCAGTCATATTCTTGGCTCATGTTATTTCTAGTGAAGGAATTAAGGTTTATCCTCAGAAAATTCCAGTTGTAAAGAATTGGCCGAGGCCTACAACTCCAACAGAAATTTGCAGTTTCTTAGGCTTGGCTGGATATTATAGAAAGTTTGTGGAGGGGTTTTCTAGTCTTGCCTCTCCATTGACTAAATTAACGTAGAAGGCAATTAAGTTCCAATGGTCAGATGCTTGTGAAAAGAGTTTCCAGGAATTGAAAGCAGGATTGACTACGGCACCGGTGTTGACTCTACCGGAGGGTATATATGGATTTGTGGTATATTATGATGCTTCAAGAATCGGTCTTGGGGGTGTATTAATGAAACATGGGAAGGTGATAGCTTATGCTTCTAGGCAAATCAAGAATCATGAAAAGAACTATCCAACACATGATTTAGAACTTGCAGCAATGGTATTTGCATTGAAAATTTGGCGTCATTATTTATATGGGGTCCATGTGGATATATTCACGGACCATAAGAGCCTTCAATATATTTTCAAGCAGAAAGAATTGAATCTGAGGCAGAGAAGATGGCTTGCATTACTCAAGGATTTTGACATTGATATTTTATACCATCCAGGGAAGGCTAATATTGTGGCGGATGCTCTTAGCCGAAAATCTCTGGGTAGCTTAGCACACTTGGAGGCATATCAAAGACCATTGGCTAAAGAAGTTCACCGATTGGCTAGTTTGGGAGTTCGTCTTACGGACTCTAGTGAAGGAGGGTAATTATGCAAAATAGGGCTGAATCATCACTTGTAGTGGAAGTCAAAGAAAAACAATACAATGACCCATTGTTAGTACAATTGAAAGAGGGGATTCATAAACATAAGACCATGGCATTTTCTCTTGGCATGGATGATGGTACACTAAGGTACGAAGGGCGACTATGTGTTCCAAATGTGGATGGTCTCCGTGAAAATTTTTTGACTAAAGCTCATACTTTTAGATATTCCGTGAACCCAGGTTCTACAAAAATGTATCATGATCTTAAGGAAGTCTATTGGTGGAATGATATGAAAAGGAATGTGGCGGATTTTGTGGCAAGATGTCCAAATTGTCAGCAAGTGAAGGTCGAACACCAAAGGCCTGGTGGGTTAGCACAGAACATAGAAATTCCAATGTGGAAATGGGAAATGATTAATATGGACTTTGTGGTAGGATTACCGCTCACTCCGCGCAAGTTGGACTCAGTTTGGGTGATTGTGGATTGACTCACGAAGTCAGCACACTTTTTGCCGGTTAAGTCTACCAACACAGCGGAGCAGTATTCTCAGTTGTATATCAAAAAAATAGTCAGGTTGCATGGCACCCCAGTTTCCATCATTTCTGATCGGGGAGCACAACTCACTGCTAATTTTTGGAAGAAATTTCACCAAGGTTTGGGTACTCAGGTGAATCGTAGTACAGCCTTTCACCCGCAAACTGATGGGCAGGCAGAGCGGACTATTCAAACGCTTGAGAATATGTTGCGTGCTTGTGTGCTAGACTTCAAAGGTAGCTGGGATGATCATTTACCACTTATAGAATTTGCATACAATAATAGCTATCATGCTAGCATTCAGATGGCACCGTTCGAGGTTTTATATGGTAGGAGATGTAGATCTCCCATTGGGTGGTTCAAAATTGGGGAAGTAGATATGATAGGGCCAGACCTTGTGCATCAGGCTATGGAAAAATTTAAAATCATTAAGGAGCGGTTGAAGACTGCACAGAGTCGTCAGAAATCCTATTCGGATGTTCGTCGTAGGGATTTGGAGTTCAAAGAAGATGATTGGGTATTCTTGAAAGTTTCCCCCATGAAGAATGTAATGCGATTTGGTAAGAAAGGAAAATTGGGTCTGAGGTATGTCGGACCGTACAAAATCATTCAGACGATCGGTGAGGTTGCGTACAAGCTTTAGCTACCACCTGAGATGTCATTAGTACACCCGGTGTTTCATGTGTCTATGTTGAAGAAAGTAGTTGGAGATCCGACACTCATTGATCCGGTTGAGACTATTGAGGTAAATGAGAAATTGACTTATGAAGAATTTCCAGTTGCCATTCTTGATAGGCAAGTCCGAAAGTTGAGAAATAAAGAAATTACATCCGTAAAAGTGCTATGGTAAAACCAACAGGTTAAAGAGGCTACTTGGGAGGCCGAGGAAGAAATGAATAAAAAGTATCCTTATTTCTTTGAATGACCATGTATTTATAAAGTTGTGATCAATGAAAAAAATTCTAAGAGTTGCTTTCTATGAATTACGTATGATTTGTACATTTGATGTTAAGGGTGTTTCATGTTGGTAATATAATTGCTTGTGAGGCCACAGTTGGTGTTGTTTTGTATTATGTTATATCGTTGGCATACGTATATGTTGTTAGGATGTGTTTTTGGGGCTCTCTGACAGGTGGATAGGCCTAGTTACAAAGAAAAGTCTGGCGAAATGTTTGGAAATTTAGGGAGTTAGTCAAATTTGGGGCTGCTCGAATGTGGTATGAAACAAACTGAGTTGCATAATATGTTAATAACAGGTTTTGTACCCTCATTTGAGGACGAATGATCCTAAGCGGGGGAGAATGTAATACCCCGGAACATTTTGAAGAACTTAAGTGTAAAGCCCGGTAAAATTTGCAAAGAAAATAATGTTTCATGGTGCCGGACTAGGCTTATGTGTTTGAGGATTGTAGAAGAAAATTTTTGGCGAAAAAGTGCATTTCTGCGGTCCATTATGCGACCGCAGAATTACTCTGTGGACCGCATAATGGCCGTAGAGTGAGATAGTTAATTGGGTCAGTTGGAAGCAACTATGCGATCGCATAATGGATATACGGACCGCATAGTGACCGCATACACAAATAGCTTTTTTGATCATTTTATCAACAATTATGCGACCGAACTGTTCCGGAGCTCCATTTTTGGGGTTTTTAGGGCCATTTGTGAGCCATAATCTAATATTTTAGAGTGAGAGAGAGTGCCCTAGAGTGAGAAGGTGTTCTTCAATAATTTTTCTTTAATTCTTGATCATGTTTTGGAAGATTAAGAAGGGAAGCTCACTAGGTCTTCATCCTAGAGGTAAGATTCTACACCCTAAACCCAAATTTCAAAATCTTCTGAAAATGGGTAACTAGCAAGATAATCTTTGGGCATGAGAGTTGTTTATTTTACATGCATGTGTTATCAAAGGGTGTAGGAAGATTGTTGAGCTAAAAATGGTAAAGATTGGATTGTGGGATGATGGAATCCGTCATAAAAAGGACATTGAAACCTTATGCACACCAAGTGTTTGATAAAATGCTCAAGTGAGCTAGAACCATGATCATCTTCCAAATTTTGATTCAATTTGTTATATTTCTACAATAGATTGAAGTTGCTAAGAATTCCGGAATGTTTTAGAGTTTAAGGAAGCTCAAGTGAGGTATGTTGGCTAAACTCTTCTCTTAGAATTGAATCCCATGATATTCATGTAAATTATGTAAGTCTCGAGTGATTCATTATGAAACTGGCTATTCCGAGTGAGATTGGGTTGAAAGATATATGTTCAACAAGCATCCCAAATGCTTTAATCATGTTATGTTACCAAGTGAGGATGTGTTAAAATATGGGTTGTTCATTAATAATGTTTCGACTTTAAGTCAAGTTCAAATGAAGGCTATTATGCCAAATTTTGTGAAATATCTCTATGTGCTTTAGACTCTAAATTGCTCAGATGTGTACTACACACCTTGATTTGAATTGTATTTGTTGTTGATGATGATAATGATATTTGAAATTGATAAAGTGAGCATGAAATACTGAATATGGCCAACGTGCCAAGAATGATCTTATAATTATGAACATTAGTGCCAATGAAATGAAAAGATGTGAAAGTAATATGAAATGCGATGATTGATATAAAAAGGTTGATGTCCCTAATGGATAGGATAGCCGATCGGGTCGTGATCGGACACCATGCCGCACACATGGTGGTGATTGTGCTGGAAATTGTAATTGAAATTGTGATTGTGGTCGATGTCCCTAATGGATAGCCTAGCCGGTCGGGTCATGATCGGACTCCGTGTTAAAGACGGTGGTATTGATATTGAGAGAAATTATGGTTGATATCTCTAATGAGATGGCCTAGCCAATCGGGTCGTGATCGGACTCCGTGCTAAGAGTACGGTGGTACTGGTTTTGTGAATAATGGTATTGTGGAAAATGGTATATCGATACTAAAAATCTCCCAATGTGAGATATGAGAATTAATTTGAACACTGTCTTGATCCCAAATTGAGGTTTGATGTTGATTAAGGCTTTCATTGATATTATGATAATCTTGTTTGTATTATTTGTCATTCTATTGAGAGACTGTTTAGTTATACATACTAGTACTATTCGACGGTACTAACGTCCCTTTTGCCGGGGGCGCTACATCTTTAAATGGATGCAGGTCATTCCACCGCAGGAGATATTGATCAGTGATAGCAGTACACCTTCTTCCCAGCTGACTTGGTGAGCCCCACTTCATTCCGGGGTCATGTATCTTTTGTACTTTGTGTATTCGGTTTGAGGTATAGCCGGGGCCTTGTTGCCGGCATTATCATTGTACTCTTCTTTATCTATAGAGGCTCTGTATACATTGTATGGGTTGCGTATTGGTGCTGGGAAAGACAAACTACGTTATGTTGTGGTTGTATTACTTGTTCTAGTTAAGACGACTAAAAATGATGGAACTATTGGTAATGAATTGGTATTGTGAACATGAACACCTTTTTGTCTAATTAATGAAAATATGTATTATCTTCATTTGGATGAGTTTGGGAAGAAGGAAATCTAACAGACTGGCTCGGTCGGGTTCACTCTATTGAGCGCCGGTCGCGCTATTCGGTTTTGGGGCGAGACAAGAATAACCTAAGGGCACAAGGTAGTTTTATCTACATTTTTCATAACTATATTTCCAACACTAAGTGGGTGATTAACACATTAAACAGGTCCAAATGCTAGGTGTCAAACACACATAGAAGCAGAGATCTTATCATGCTACCACTATAGAACCAAATACCTAAGATTAGGTATCTTAAGGATAGGGAAAGAGCACACAGTTTGAATCTTCAACGGTTTATGTATACAGATGTATTTGCCTTGAAAACCCTTAATTAGATTAAGCATCGATTAATCTGACTCAATTGGCTTTAGCACACACAACATAATAATACTACTGGAAGCATTGAAAATATCAATCAAGGTTTTAGACAAATAGTCATAGTCAGAACCTCTACAGATGTTGTTAGAGATACCAAAATACAATCAAAGTTTCAACAAGATTACATGCTTATAAGTTTAAATAGAACTCCTAAGAGTTCTTAACAGAATCTCATGCAACCATTCTTTCTTATCTTTGCAATTAATGACATGACCACCTCTCCCTAAGAATGTTAACCTCACACTAATCTCATTAAGAGTTAGTAGGTTGTTATATCCAAGCAGTAACAACAAGGGATTTTCCCTAGAGTTCACAGACTAGGTTCAATTCATTTTAAAAGAGTGAGAGAGCTTAATGCAATTTCAAGACAGTGCTAACATGTATGAAATCATTAAAGAACCAGATTGAGTGCAGGATCACAAAAAAACATATACAGAGGCATTTAGCAGAGATCATAAACTAGTCCTTGACTTATATTAGAAGTTGGGTTGATAGCTTCATTTAGGAATCTCCTAAGAGCATTAGCATAGTTGTTTGTGCTGGTTGACATGCCAATATTACCCTAAGCATGTGATATGATTGCTCTCTTTTCAAAGATCTCTAGGTCTCACATTCATGTTGTCTTTATTTGAAGGTCAAAATACATTGAAATATTCAAGAAAAGCAGATATGTAAGGCCCTATAAATATTTCACCTAAAACCCAGGTTTTCATAATGCCGGGGTAGACTTATGCGTTATTGATTATAGAAATATTTCACCTAAAACCTGGTTCAGACTTTTTGGGTTAAACAGTGCGTTGCGGAGTTGAAGGAAACTTTTAGAAATATAGGGCATTTCTGCGGTCCATTCTGCAGTCGCAAAACTGTTCTGCAGACCACATATCGGCCGTAGACTGAAGCAGAGAACTGGGCAAAAATTTCGGACCATTATGCGGCCGAATAATCCTTTTGCGGGCCGCATAACCCATCGCAGACTCATCATAAAAAATTTCGGGGGGCAGTTTTGCGGCGCATTATGCGACCGCAGAATAGGTTTGCGGATCGCAAACTGATCGCAGAGTGGGGCAGATTTGCCCAGTTTTGGAGGGCCATTATATGGCCCATTTTGCGCACCGCAGAAGCATTATGCGGTCGTATATGCGACCGCATATCTGTGTCGGGGCTTCATTTTTCTAATTTTATAACCCAACCCCCATTTCGTTTATCTTGCCTAAGGGTTCATTTTTGGAGGATCACTTGTCATTTTAGAGAGAGGAGAGAACTATTCTAGAGAGAGAAAAGAGAGGGTTAAGGATTTCAGTACTCTACCTTGATCGAACCTTGGGATTTCATACAAAGGAACTTGCTAGGGTTTCAAAGAGATTGACATCCTTAGGAGTGTTGGAACATTAATGTTGCATTACGAAAAGCTCTTTCGAGGTATGCTGACTAAAATCTTCTTTTAGAATTGAACCCCACAATACCCTTGTAAGTCCCGTGATGCTTATTATAAATTGAACTACTCCAAATAAGCCTTGTGTCAAAACAAATATGCGTTCAATATGTATTCTAGTTGAGTTACCATTTGAGAATGTGGTTTAAGCATGGGTTGTGGGTTATTGTGTTATGATTTAAAAATGTGTTTCTAACGAAAGTTGCCATTCAAATTGTGTAAAATAAATCACATGTGCCTATGACCCTAAATTGCTCGAGTATGTGTTAAAGTCTTAATTTGAAGGGCCTTGTTGTTGATTATCCATGATGATGTTTGAAAGTGAAATAGTGAGCATAAATTATGAAGTACGGCCAACGTGCCAAGAATGATATTGCGTTATGGCCAATGGTGCCAACAAAATGAATGACATGTAAAAGAATGTGAAATAAGTGGTAAATTATTTTTATAATAAATGCCTTGGGATTATTTTTAGCCACCGATGAAGGGTAGGTCAGAACAACCAAACCCCAAAACTACACATGCCGGTGTAGGAATGAATGAGGGGTAAATCCTGGTGTTAATGTGATGAGACTGTTTCCCCTTATATGGAATGAGATTGGTGTGTTGAGATGTTTCCCCTTAAATGGGATGAGATTATTGCTAGCAAGATGTGATGTGATGTCGATCCACACGGCATGGTGGTGAGACGGATTAGCCGATCGGGCTGAGATCGGACGCCATGCCGCATACATGGTGGTATTGTGAGTGTATGTCTCAGGGTGAGACGACTTAGCCGGTCGGGCTGAGATCGGACTCCGTGCTAAAACATGGTGGTGTATCTGTGCTAAAGATCTCCCAACTTAACTTACTGAAATTTACCTTCCCCCTAATTTGACACTTTGATGTCGTTTGAGTCTCTTATTGATTTCATGTTTTATTCCCCATTTACTGTTACTCGTTCTATTGAGGGGGTGTTCATATTTAGATACTAGTACTATTCCAAATGTACTAAAGTCCCTTTTACCGGGGGCGCTGCATCTTTAATGGATACAGGTGGTATTGATGAGTGATAGCAGCACACCCTCTCCTCAGCTAACTTGGTGAGCCCCACTTTATTTCGGGGACCTGTATCTATTATCCTTTGTACATAGCATTTTGAGGTATAGCCGGGCCCTTGTTGCCAGCACTGTCATAGCACTCAATTGTTCCCATTAGAGGCTCCGTAGACATAGTGTGGGTTGTATCTGTTTTTGGGAAAGTTAAGCTAAAAATGTTGTAATCGTATCATTTGTTACACTTTAACTATGATTGTACAATGTACTATTTTGGAGACTTGTTAATGACGTAACTAATGGAAATGAACTGGTGTTATTCACATGACCTATTACTGTCTAATTAATGAAATTTATTCTTATTTTTAATTATGGGTGGGTTGGGTAGACGGCACTGTGCAAGCATGCTCGACCAGGGTAAATCTGTTGAGCACCGATCGCACTCCCCGAGATATTCTCAAAGTCTTTCATTAATTCTAATAGTGAATTATAGTAGACTCAGAGAAACTCAGTAGGTTTTAATGATACTGGATGCACTAGCATCGGCATGAAGGACAAACAGAGATGAATGCAAAACTTTCATTCAAATACATACATAGGATGTTACAGCCAAAGTTATGACTTTACAAATAGGCTGAGTTTCAAACCTTATGAAGTCAAGTCAATAATATCATTAAAGAAGTTTAAGACAAGGGGGACTTTATACTAAGTAGATCGAACTTAGCTATACAGATTAACGGTGAATATCTAAACATGCTGAAGTTTTATTCAACTTACTGAAATAATAATTAATACTTAGCCATAACAGATGTGATTATAGCCTAATTCATAAGAGATGACTTCATACATGCAAGAACAATTACCGAAGTTCATTAATGTTGGCCTAGTTACCTTAATCAGACTGTTTCATACAATAAGGCTCATAGATGTGATTAATAGTTAAATACAGATACAAGACTTTCACAGTAATTGCTCAAAGGCTACTTCAGGATTAATAAACACTAATGTGAAGAAAGAAAATACCATAAACACTTAGACTGACATACTCTAACTAAGTGATGAAGGATTAAACCTTAAGCATTCATATACGTTCTAGTTAGAGTCATCAAATAACAACCTCAAATACAGAATTAGTGTGATAGATATGAAGACCACGGTAGAGCATTAAAGAATTGAAGTCTAGATAAATTTGGGAAGTCATTAAGGCACATCAAGGTGCTTAATTGTATAGGCTGTTTGATTCGGAATAATAGTCATCGAGATCACATAATAGTTCAATCAATACTGATTCGAGACACATAAAAGCATAACAGCCAGTCATAAATTAGTAACAAATCATTATGAGCAAGAACAAAAATCATATACTAATGACTAACATCATAAACAAAAGCAGTCAATAGAAAGACAACAGTGTATCCATGATTTCGAATAAGACAATCAAAAGAGAAGAGGTAGAGGTATACTGACCTCCTTTTGTGTAGCAGACCAACCAAAGGTTTTCCTAGCCGTATAGGAACCAAAGTTTCAAGTTTTGAACAGTGAAAGAACTCAGAAACAAAAGAGAAACAGAAAATAAGTGAGAGAGCCTAAGCTTTTGAAATCTTAATGCGGTTTTTTTCTGTGTGCCCGTATTAGGTTTCTTAGCTCTTGTTTAGTCTGGTAGGTGAGAGCATAGAAGGCCCTATTTATAGTGGCGTTCACATATTCAAACTATATAGTGAAAGATGACGAAGAGTTGATGATGTGAGCACGATTGAGTGAAAATCAGAGACGAGCAAAGGTGAAAACAATGATAGATAATTATCTAGGCATTGGAAGTGAGAGATCGACCGTTGAAGCATCAGAGACCATCGGTCGGAACCCTAATACCTAGAGGTCATTGTATATGACATCTGGGTATTGAATATCAATGATGAAGCCAGCTAGCTTCTTCATGATTTCTTTGATTTGAAAGGTCCTGAGAAAAAATCAGACGAATTCAAGTTTCACATTTTGGTTTGTGACTCCAGGATTAGGGCTTTTGAAATCAAACGGTGAAAATAAAAAGTCCAAGATTAGGGCTTTCGAAATCAAATGGTGAAAACGTAAAGAACAACATGAATCGATGTACATGAGCAAGATGAATGGCTATGTATGCCATGGATTTGAAAGATCACCAGTGATTTGAGGTTTTGTCTTTAGGGTTAGGGTTTCAGATTCTGAGATTTTAATTCTCAATGTCGAAAATGGAAAGACGACAGCAGGATGCACAGATAGGGGAGCAGATTGTGTGTTTGGGGTTTAATTTTTGTGGCCTTGCATCGATTTGTGCAAGCTTTCTTGACTGATGGGCATGGGGGATTCGAGAGAACAGAGAATAAAAGCAAAAAGAGAGGTGGTCGTTCAATGTGAAAATGATTAGGGTTAGGATAATAGTTGGGGTCGTCTCTTGGGTTATGCTCAGGGGAAGGGATTTGGGACGTTGATCTTTTACATCAGCGGTCCTGATAATTTGGGCTTTAAACGTTTTTATGGGCAACATTTGAGGGTCGTTAGATCTCTTGGTTTCAATGGCCAAGATTAAGCTTGATGAGATTATAAAATTAAAAGGAAGATTGAGATAAATTCAGAGTCGTTGATCTGTGGGATGGACGGATCAAATCAGTTGTGTTTGCTATGTGAGTTATTGAGACATGGCGAAATCTGATTGGTTCGATGAGAGTGGCATGGTTTGCCAAGTTGGAAGGAAATGGGGTTGTTTGGACTGGGTATTCCGGATTGGGCTTGGGTGTTGGGCTAGAAAGAATTAAAAAGATAGCCACTTGGTCTTTAATAGAAAATTACAATTATAGCCTTTAGCCTCTTTTGATCTCTTTTTAAAATTAAATTAAACAAGCTTAATAATTTGCAATAAAATACAGTAAAATTATAATTATTATATACATTACTAACTATTGTAATTAATTATTTACAAATACTTCATTTTTTGAATTATAACATTAATTTTAAATTATTAACATAGTAGTCTAATTAACTTGAAATTGAGGAGTAATTCGTTAAATTAATTATAAAGTCTAAATGATGTATATAAAAGTTATTTTAATAATCTTAAAATAGTAAGTATATTTGTAATTACATAATACTAATACTAAATTATTAATTTCAAAACTACTAATACTTAGTCAATTTTGTAAAATAGGTATTTTTGATTGAAAATATTTTCAAAACGTTCATTTCAAATTACTAAGTATAAATACATTAATTTTAAAAGGGAGGGTAAAAATTGGCCGTCAATAGAGATGATGTCGATGCTCAGTTTGGGCAAGTCCTCATATGACCAGGCGAATACATCGATGTATTGTCGGAGGAGCTCTACCAAATATTCCTTCTGGTCTGCCTTCATATGAATACTGATTTGAGTCTCTTTCACATCCTATTCACTTCCCGAGTTAATCACCTCTGTTTTTTCGAGGTTGGGCTTCTTCTGGCTCTCTAGCGGCTCACTCTCTTGAGGGAGGCTCTCAGTCAACATACTTTTGTCTTATTCTTTATAGTCAAAATCATTTTGCTAAAGGGTTTTGTGACATGTCATAATCGGGGAATGCGAGCTTTTATTGATTTGATTACTGAAAAGAAAAACTAAGCATAAATAAAGGCAAAGATAAATTCGCGATGATTTTCAGAAAAATAATTGTTTTTATTTCATCAAAAGAAAATCTCAGCGTTCAAAGAGGCAATTTAACAAAAAGTACAGGCATGGTTCAGGCCTCAATTGACCATGCATTTTTTAAAATTAATACAATTCCACACTATCAAGACTCTCGAAAAACCAGAGATGGACTGATGGTCCAATTTTGCAAGGTCTCTCCTTGTTCGCCATCCTGAATGGTGGTCGTCTTGATATCAGCTTTGCCACAACATTCCTCAATCATGGCCACAAATATCCTCCCATCCCATCGATGATGTCATCTTATGGGGGTGAGATCTGACCCGGGCCCGGAACACGCTCTGGTGCGAAAAACTTCTTCTTAGGGTTACTATTATAGGTTCTTTTAGTTGTACGCTGATACCCCAAGCTGGTCGTACCTTTCTTCCCGATCGGTTCAATTGGATCTATTATCCCATCTGATCGAGTTCCCAGCCCAGTCCCTAGTCGGTATCCATACTTCATCATTTCTTGCATTGCCATATTTGACCTATACAGTGACTGCATGTTTTGATCCTGCTCATTTTTTCCATTTTTGTTGCTTGCATGATCTTGACTGTATGGAAGGCAACCCCATATAATCCTTCTATGAAAGGAACTGCATGCTCCAATTAAGTTGATCGGCTCCACTCCCCATGTATCACAATCTCTTAGAAATCCCACTCGAATTTCATACACTGATGGAGAGTGAAAGGAACTACCCCTGCTATATGTATCCAGGGCCTTCCTAGTAGTAGATTGTATGAAGACAAAATGTCTATCACTTGAAACAATATTGGGAACTCAACTGGTCCGATCTACAAGGCTAAGTAGATCTCTCTGATGACATCCTTCTCCGACCCATCGAAAGCCCTTACTATTACATGGCTCTCTTTGACTTCCCTCAAATGAATTTCCAATTATTACAAAGTGGAGAATGGGCAGATGTTTACTCTGGGTCCTCCGTCGACAAGCACCGGAGATATGAACTTATCTCCACACTTAAATGTGATGTGTAGAGCCTTGTTGTGATCCATACCCTCCATAGGAAGTTTATCCATCCGAAGGGAAATCTTGTTTGCTTCGACCATATTCCCAATGGTTGCTGCTACCGCCTCGCTGGTAGTATTGCTTGGCAAACTTACCCCACTTAATACTTTTGCCAGAGCATTCCTATTACTTTCAGAGCTCATCAACAAATCCATAATTGATAAGTGGGCAGGGGTATTTCTCAATTGTTCTTCTATAGAGTATTCTTTAATCGGCATCTTCCTCCAAAACTATGCTGCCTCCATGTTTGTTATGTTTCTCCTCTGATTCTGCTCTCTATTGGGGTTCTCTCGGTTCACCTCTTCTAGAGCATAACACCTTCCTGACCTAACCATCTTGTGAGTAGCTGCGGTGTTTGTTATTTTGCCTTTTCCCTTTGATTGATAAGTCCATGGAACTATTCTATATTCTCAACCTCCCATATCTCTAATGTTGGTGGTGGACCGTTGTTGGTTCGTCTGAACCATCACAGGAGGTTTCAACTGCACAATTATCAATGGAGTTACCCGAGGGGGTGCTCTTGCAGCTTCGGCATTCCCTATAGTAACGACGGTCCCTTTCAAGTCATAGTCCTCGTCTAATGCGAGCATGTTGGCTCCTTGGTTTCTATTGTTTATCAGTGGGTTATAGTTTACATTTGGTGGGGCTGGGGTGCACTGAATAGCTCCACCTTAATCAATAGTTCGATCTTATTCTTCAATCTATTACACTACTCGGTGTCATGCTTAGGAACACGTGAATGATAGGCACAACGCTCGCTTGCATTGAAATATTTGGAGGGTTGGTCGGGGATCCATCCTTCCTTCGGGTATATTAGTTCGGCTCTTCTCACTCACTCAAACAATTGGGCTAAATGCTCGGCAATTGGACTAAAGTTTCTAGGGTTTCTTTCTTCAAAGTTTGGGCATGGCCTAGGTGCATAGGCAGGTCTATTTTGGTGGGTGGTGGTTTGAACTGGAGCATATGGTCATGGTGGGTTTGGATGTATATTGGCTCGGGGCGGGTTTTAGTGTGGTTGATCATTGTAGTAAGGTTAGGTTTTGTATACTAGGGCATAGGTCGGTTGATGTAGAGGGTGAGTGTTTGTGGGGTAGGAATTGGTGCGACGAGGAGGACTTGACTGATAGTAGGGGACAATAGTTGTTACTTACTTTTTATTATTCTTCCCACTACCGATGGAACCGGATTGTATAGCCTTTCTAGTAGCTTGTAGCGTGACCATTGACTATATCTTTCCTGACTTGATACCTTCCTCCAATAAGTCTCCCATCTTGGTGGCTATTGGATTTTGCGGTACTTGGACATAGTTTGGAATATAGGGTGTGTGTGGGGGATGGTTTGGTGGATTTTCGAGGGTTAGTGGTGGTATAACTTGAGTTGTGGGATTTGTGGTTATAGCAGTTGGGGTATTGGTTGTTTGTCAGGTTGATGGAGGGAAATGGTCAGGGATTGAATCTAGGGAAGGGAAGCAGGGTGGTTGTGGAAGCATCATCACGTCCAAGTGTGCCGGCTCCCAGATATGTTATACTTTTTCTCTCAGTGACTCCATTTCTTGTTCCATTTTCGCAACGTGTTTGTCATTTAGAGTATCATCCTTTCCCCTGATCCCCCTAGGTTGTCGGCTACTACTAGAGCGTTTCTAGCCAGGTCATCTATAGCAGTCATCTTCCCCTTGGATCTTAGATTGTACGGTGGCTCAGCCAGTTTTAGGTATCACCATAAATCAACCTTTGTTTTAGGGATAAAATAAAGCAATAAAGCGAAAAATAAAGAAAAGTACAAGTCAATTTCAGGGAATATACAATTATAAGGACATAGAGAAGTTAGTTCTGGTATTCAGACATACGCATTTCCTAAGATACGTAAGGACCTCCCTTTGATGGAGGTAGGCCTATATCACGTGCGTTTTGACAAACAATCAGATTTTGACAGACTTAGATCTGAGCAAACTTTGATTTTTATTGATAGGCTTTTGGGTTACAATAAGGCTTCATAATTGATACAAGATGGGGACAATCGTTACAAAATGGTTCAAAGGTTTACAAATGATTGCATGGGCTTATAGATTCTCCCTTAGGGAATGAAAAGGTACAAGAAAGAGAAATAAACCAGCAACTCAATAATCGTCCCAGGTATCACCTCCCAAGCTTTTTTCTTTTGGCTCCTCCTCACGGTCATCTTCAACCTTTTCCTCATCATCGTCATTGTTGTACTCCGGTTCCTCCTTGAGAACCTCTTCTGGTTCTGTTTCAGATTTATTTTGTTTGTATTCAATCACCTGTCATCGTCAACTAGTGGGGGCAGCATGTGGTCGACCGATCCAGGGACAACTTATCGATGCATGGCGGTGGTGATGAAATAGTGGGGCAGGCTCGTGATATATCTACAAAGCTGTTGTTGAATCCTCCAATTCGGTTAATCCTTCTCTACTGGACATGGCCATACCTTGTTGATTCATACAAAGTACTCATGCGTGCACCCAGTATTTTTTCCCATTGCTGGTGTGATCAAGTCGTTCCATTCATCTTGGAGCCTCCTCAACCTCGGGATCAAAATTTGTCTGTTGTAATCATCTTCATACAAAGTTGTCCTTGACTAGAGCAGCACGTCTTGAATCAGACCAAATTGCCTTAGAATCCTCAGAGGTGCGTACGGCTGCATCTTTCTAGTCCCACCAACTCAATAAAGTACTTCCCCGGACTTCTCAAGATTGCCCTACCACCCAACCATGAAAGTTTCCAATTTATGAATTCTCCACTCATATGCGTCAACATTACCCACCAATCCTCCTGGCCATGCAGTGTAGTCCAAAGCCTCATCCTTTTATTATGGTTGCAAATCATGTTACTAATGCCAACAAAGTAATCAATGATTTCCTCCCTCTAAAACAAGTGTTATGTAGCCCATATCTGGAGTAGCAAGTCGCATCCTATGAAAAACTCATATCCCATTGAAATTGCCGACAGTGCTCGAAATGTCTCTGCCAGTATCATAAGAATGAGGGTGACTTGCAGATTTCCTCGAAAGGTTTCCAAGACTAGAGGCAACAGGTTGATACTGATTTGCCTTTTTCTTTGAGGGAAAACCAGCAGCCCCAACAGTACTAGAGAAAAGTTCAAGGGGTAGAGGCTCTCCCATACAGCTTGATCGCACTGGAATTCTTTGAGATGCAACTCATACCTATCCCGGTGTCCGAATCTGTCAAATAGCTTGTCCAAACTCACCCATCCATCTTCGACGTTACTTAAGTTCTTGTTGCTTGTGAAACCCAATGCATAGAGGAACCTGTGGTCATGCATGACAACTAGCAGTATTGGTTTTCGCCCAACAAATGATAACTCCGTGAAGCTAGTAATCTCCTCCAGTGTTGGCGTCAACTCACAATAACCAAACTTGAAAATCGTAGTTGGGTCCCAAAACTTTAGAAGTAGCATAGTAAGGACTTTGTCATCTCGGATGCTCATCAAGATGGTCAGTGCTCCCAGGTATGTTCTAATCTTGTTTCCATGCTCCCGTCGAATGTTCCTCCACCACTGCTTCAGCTTGTGCGGTGCACCCATGATCATGCTAATCTCAAGGATGTTGCGGTTAATTTCCATCTAAAGAGGTGAAAGGTTAGGTAAGGCTTTTCCCCGGATCTTTAGTGTCTTATCTTGATTGGTTCGTCGTTTTACTAAAAGTATGTCGTTGGGTGCATGACCCATTGACATTAAGGTGTCATTCCTAATTATATGTCAATACCAAGGACTGACTCACCTAATATTTATGCAACATGACCTATGTTTGCTAAGAGTAGAGTGCTTCCTGATTTAGGAGTTGGACTGAATAACAACGAGATGTTATTTCAGTTGACCTGACAAAGTCGTTCTCTGAAACTAGAGAGTTTTTCGAAAGAAAGTTCGGAGGGGTGTAAAAGACAACCCTCGCTTTTCATTTAGGTGTGATTGTGTACGGTCAAGACTCGATAGAAAGATGTGATGACAATGTATAAAACAGTAACAAATAATTGTGATAAAGAAGTAATATAAGAAGATAAGAATGTTTAGCATGTTGAAAATAATAAGCAAGTAGAATAAAGCGGGTAAACATGTATTTGCATGTTAAGCATAATTGAAGAATAATATAACAAAACATCCCCAAAGTTCTAGTCTAGCCTAAATCTTCTAAGGTCAGAACCTAAGTGTAAGCATCACCGGCAAAGTCGCCATGTTGTTGCACCCTATTTTGCACTATTCAAAACAAAATACAACTAATGGTTCTTCTGAAGTTGAGAAAAGAGAGTCTCCACCTAATATTTTAAGGTATATTAGGGTACCTATGAGTTTATAAGATCGTTATCCTAATCGTCTACTAACCAGTCAGATTTGGGTAAGGGTTCTAGTTATTCTAAGGGGAAGGTGTTAGGCACCCCTCAGAATCCACCTGAGGTAGCTCCTTAGGATTAGGCTGGGTTTTAAGGAAATAAGGGTCTATATTCTGCTTAGTTATTGCTTAAAGTCTAAAAATGTTCTAAGTCTTTATCTAAAGTTCATTGTTTTATTAAAGAGGTATATATGTATTTCGAAAAGGAATCATGAATTTTGGGATTTTATAATATGGGAAATTGCTTTTGAAACGTGTATGCTTATAAGTTGAAAACTAGATATGCTTTAAATAACCTTGTAATGAATTCTTTGTTTGAAAGAAAGTTGAGTGTGTGTTTTAAAAAGAAAATTATTTATATGGAGCTTAATAAAGTAATGGGACTATTTGAAATGCACCTTAAGTTGAAATAAGTATACCTTATTCGAAAATTAATTTCAGCAAGAAGTTTATATTTCGAAACCATTTTAAATCCATCAGTTCACAAATATCGGCCATGTCTGATTTTATTCTTTGAAAACTAGCTTCGCAAATGGTTTTCGCAGTTCTTATTTTTCAAAGATATTTTGTTTTACTTTTGAATCTATCCAAGTCAAAAATTATTGAGAGTTGTTAGCGATAACGAGATAAAATTTTTCATTTTGTTAAGAAAAAATGAATTTGTAAATAATAAGTGACCAAATGTTAAAAGGTTTAAAGTGTAGAATTTCTGGTTTTTGATTCTTTCACATATGGGTCTTGGTTTGCCTACTTGCCTAAAGAACATCAAAATATCAATCATATCCAATAATAAAGTTAGTCATTCATGTATACAAGATAACAAATAGTAGCAAACATAGTTAAAAAATAAATGAGGGAGAGAGGCTGGACTATTGGCGATTTGGGCCTGGTAAGCTTAACCATGCCTAGCGGCACTTGGACTATGCGGCAGGCTCCTATGCACTGAAGGGGGCTGAATTTGACATTGGGTCTGAGTTCCCAATGGAACTCAGTAGGCCCAAGTCAAAGCATACACTATAGTAGGCATAAGTCTCCATTAGGACATAATTGCACAAAAATTACAGAGTCCGGGTAGTAGGCATGCTTTATTACTCCTATTTTTTGGCTTAGAAATATTGATAGGAAATTATTAAACAAAGAGGAGTTCAAGTACATGTTCTATTGGTTTCAATATAGGTTTGATGCTCAAAGTTCTCTTATGAGGGTTCAGCATAAGAACAATGCAAATGCACTTTAAAGAAAAAGATTCAGTATAGTTAAGAGCAGGCCTAGTGGTGAGTGACATTTGTTTACCTGTAAACCGGTACAGTTGAATTTATACATGGTTTCTAGACAAGTGAACTAATTTTATCCTGAAATAATATGATAATTGAAGAAATACACAATACTTAGCCTTAGAAAGTAGATGAAATAACAAAGACGATGATTCCGTGAATACGGTTCCCCAACACAACAAAGATGAGATCAAAAAGCAAGAGAGTGAAATTGTATAAAGCTTTGTATAGAATATAATATGTGTTCTTGCAAAACATTTCATGTCCCTTACAATGGTAACTGAGCTCACTATTTATAGCTATATCTAGGGAAGAAGGCCCTAGGATCGTGCCGTCCTTTAATGTCAATTATGAGGGTCATTGATGAAGATGTAACGTTGAGCGTAAATGCCAAATTCTTTGTAATGGACCGTCACTCTTAATGCCCTTGAACTATTTCTTAGTAAATGCTACCGGGTGCAGAGCATTTACTACACTTTTATGAACGTTATCTGTTCTGGTGACAAGAGCAGTGGCTGCGTTCGGTCCTCAGCCATTCCATCTTGGATTTCACGTGTCCTCCTTTTAGTCACCCACGCGTCATATCATATTTTACCCTATACAGATAGTCCCCTTGCTTTCTGGTGACATAAATTTGTGTTACCGAAAAGTTGGTAGAAACACCTTTTTGGCGGGAATTACTTTAATTCCCTCTGAAGGTCTCTGACAATTGATTAGGCACACATCTCTACGCATTTAATGCACCGAATACGCATCATCTCATGATTGTGCAAAGCTTTAGCCCGTTATCGAGGTAATCATTTCGAGGGCTCAACCAGTGACACCCGCAATGAGGGGAATGATGCCACGCCGGTGCATGACAGATGGTACCCTCGACAGGTTCGGGAAAGATTTCTCGATTATGCTGACGAGGAGCAAGTAGCGGATGCTGTGAGGATCCTGCAAGAGCAACATGCAATCATTCTAGATGATCTCACGTTGTAGGATCACATTCTGATGGAACTGAAGTAGGCACTATCAGGTGCATCGAATAATGCGAACAGGCGCAATCCTATTCCTCCCGTTGTTCCCGCAGACCAAACAACACAGAGAATCGATAACAACACTCCCAGGGGTGAAGTCGGCTCCGATGGGGCTGGGGGGAGCAGATTAGGTCTGAACAACAAGAACGATTCATTCAAAGATGAGCTTTTACGATTCATGAGGGAAGTAAACATCTGCATGGATCAAATCTCGAGCGCACCACCAGTATTGACAGGCTCGAACTTGAATAAGTATGTTCTATTACCGTACAAGCCAAGTACGGCACTAGTACTGATCCCAAAGCGTTTCAAAATGCCTGAAGTTCCACAGTATGATGGAACTTCGGACCCACAGGAACATATTAGAACCTACACAACGGCGGTAAAAGAAAATGATCTAGCTCCTCACGAAATTGAATCTGTGTTGCTAAAGAAATTCGGCAAAACTCTCACGAGGGGAGCCCTAACGTGGTATTCATTACTGCCCGATCATTCCATAGATTCTTTTGAGATGCTCGCAGATTCTTTCATTAAAACTCACGCAGGGGCTAAAAAGGTGCAAGCCCGGAAGGAAGGCATATTCAGAATCACACAAGGCGAATCAGAATTATTACGAGAGTTTGTTACACAATTCTAGAAAGAAAGAATGTTGCTCCCGGCCGTCCAGGATGAATGGGCAGCTGAAGCATTCACCAAATGATTGAATACGAGAGGTTCAGACGCTTCCCGGAAGCTGAAAAAGAGCTTGTTTGAGTTTCAAGCAACAACCTGGGCAGATGTTCATAACCGGTTCTACATCATCTGTCAAAGGACGGGAGAAGAATAGAGAAAACCCAAAGGATGACTACGACGCAGATAGGCGGACTTCGGGGGGTCAGTTTTTACCCTATGAGCCTACCGAAGGCCACGGCAGAAATTTTCGAGCAGCACACAAATGCACCATTAATGGAGGGGCTGATCATGGTCGAAGAAATATATCACTTCAAGTTAAACAATCATCGGTGTCTCGAGATCTTTCTTACCCCAGGTTATCAGAATATAACTTCAACGTTAGTGTAGTGGAACTGGTGGTAGACATGAGGAACATTAAAGAAGCACGATTATCGAGACCTATGAAGTCTGATTCCAGACAAAGGGATCCAAATTAATAGTACGAATACCATAGGACGAACGGTCACCGGATAAGGGACTACCGACATCTTCGGGAGGAGGTGGCAATGCTATTTAAGAATGGTCATCTCCGAGAATTCTTGAGTGATCGAGCTAAGAACAATTACGGTCGCAACAGAGACAACACGGAATCCTCGAAAGCAGGAAAAGAAACCACACGCCAAACAATCAATATGATCTTTTGGGGGGACGAGATTAACGGGGTCACCTTTTCGACGGCAAGAAAGACTAAAGTGTCGATAACTCACAGCAAAAGACATCGGGAGGACGATATCACTTTCACAAAGGAAGACGTAGACGGATTGCAGTTACCACACAATGACGCACTAGTAACCTCTTTAAATGTGTTAGATTTCAAAATTAAGCATGTTTTGGTGGACCCAGGAAGTTCGGCTAATATCATACAATGGAGAGTATTGGAACAAGAAAAACTCATCGGAAGCATTATTCTTGCAACAAAACTCCTCACTGGATTCAACCTTGCGAGTGTGATGACCCGAGGAGAGATCTTGCTACACACGAATGCTGAAGGAGTAATGAAAACAACTCTCTTCGTAGTAGTGGATGGTGATATGGGATACAACATCATCTTAGGAAGTCCATGGTTACACGAGATGAAAGTGGTACCTTTGACGTATCACCAATTGCTAAAGTTTCCGACGCCCGAAGGAATCAAGCAGATAAGAGGTGACCAACCGATAGCGAGAGAGATGAATGCAATCTCAATTTCTAGTAGCAAAGGGAAGGAGCGCATGGCATAGCTATTACAGGAACCGACACTTACTCCCGTGTTAGAAGAGGTTATTCTAGGGGCAGAATCGTCAGAACAATATCAGGTGCTGAGATAATTCCAAGTTCCGGAAGAAATGGATGCAACGAAATCCACATCACATGAACTAGAGCAAGTGGAATTGTTTGAAGAATTCTTAGAAAGAAAATTTCACTTTGGGACAGGGCTTCATCCCGAGCTCAGGTCTGGTTTTATTGAATTCCTTAAAATTAACGTTGATTATTTTGCATAGTCGCACGAGTATATAACAGGTATCCTGACAGAAATAGTTGTGCACAAGCTGAGTTTGGATCCCAACGTACCACCGGTACAGCAGAAAAAGCGCCATACTGCTGAGGCCAGGAATAAATTCGTCAAAGAAGAGGTAACCCGCTTACTTAAATCAGTTCGTTTAGAGAGGTAAGATATCCAGACTGGCTACCCAATGTAGTAGTAGTTCCTAAGAAGAAAAATAAATTGCGTATGTGTGTAGACTATAAAGATCTTAATAAGGCAAGCCCGAAAGATTCGTTTCCACTACCAAATATCAATCAAATGATTGATGCCATGGTCGGGCACGAACTAATGAGTTTCCTTTATGCTTATTCCGGGTACAACAAAATTAAGATGAACCCAGAAGATCAGGAAAAGACTTCATTTATAACAAATTTTGGTACATATTGTTACAATGTAATGCCTTTCGGGTTGAAAAACGCTGGAGCCACTTATCAACGACTCATAAATAAGATGTTTGAAAAACAAATAGGAAAAACCATGGAAGTTTATATAGACGATATGCTCATTAAGTCTTTGAATGTAGGTAACCACCTTAAGAATTTACAAGAAACATTCGATATCCTGAGGAAGCATAACATGAAATTTAACCCCGAGAAGTGCGCGTTCGGGGTCAGCTCCGATAAGTTCCTGGGGTTTCTGGTCTCACAAAGAAGAATTGAAGTAAACCCCGACAAAAGCAAGGCCATAGATGATATCCCGGATCAATTATCAAACGTGAAGGAAGTCCAAAGACTCACAGGAAGGTTAGCAGCTTTGAGCAGGTTCATTTCCCGGTCGTCATAAAAATATAATTGATTCTTTACATTGCTAAAAAAAAAAGAACAATTTCAAATGGACACCGGAGTAACAACAGGCTTTGAGGTACCTGAAGAAGTACCTATCAAACCCTCTATTGCTCTCGAAACTGAAATAAGGCAAAACATTACTAGTCTACCTCGCGGTTTCAGAAGTTGCGGTAAGTGCGGTGTTTGTCCGGGAGGACGAAGGTACACAGTTTCCTATTTATTACGTTAGCAAAATTTTAACGGGAGCAGAAACTCGCTACTCACATTTGGAAAAATTGGCCTTAGCTCTCGTAGTCGCCGCTCGAAAGCTGAGGCCCTATTTCCAATGCCACCCAATAGCTGTGGTGACTACTTTTCCTTTGCAAAACATCCTTCATAAACCCAAACTCTCGGGAAGATTGGCGAAATGGGCTGTAAAAATAAGTGAATTTGACATAGAATATAAATCGAGGACTACAATTAAGTCACAAGTCTTGGCTGACTTTGTGACCGATTTTAGTCCAGGACTGCTACCTCTGGTAACCAAGGAGGCAGTAATTATGTCAGAATCGACATCAGGGGTTTGGAGACAAGTTGGAGAACTAGAATGGAGACAAGTTGCCCAGCAACTGGAACATGGCACACCTTAAAATATATTATTGCTGATGAATAACACTCAAACAGAAAGTATGTGCTGCACTCTTTTTCCCATCGTTTAGTTTTTGTCCCAATTGGGTTTTTCTGGCAAGGTTCTTAATGATGCAGTGACGGAAAGCATACTACGAAGACAACAACAATAAGACCTTTGATAGCAAGGCAAATGAACAAGCTTCCACTCGGGGACAATTAGGTAATCTTTGGTTCGATAGCAAATTCCCACCGGGAATTTAAGTTTGCTACCGAACAAAGGTTACCCGATTGTTCACGGGCACAAACCGCCAGAGGACTGTTAGGTATTCTTTTGCTCGATACATGGATTCCTAAGGGGAAACAAGATATGTTACCGAGTGAAGGATTACCTAGCAATTCATTGGTGGGACCTTCAAAGATACAAGACATCGAGTGTTCCAATTCATATTCTTCGCATTCAAACACTGGGGGAATGATATGAGGATATGGAAACAATGACTGCCACGTCAATCAGGAATGAAAATCCGGAAACAAAATGCATCATCGGGACTGAGGACTGCGCAGCCAGCCCCGTAGATACAAGGTGTACAAGATAGCCACAAGTAATGGCAATTTCTTTTCTGCATAGCAAAATGCTTATGTAATTTCTTAAAATGGAAGGAATAAAATTAAATCCTTTTGATTTTATCTTGTTTCTTGTCTGAGCGATGAGCTGATTTTGTCATTTGAAAGTTAAACAAGTACTTTAAATGCTAGTGTCATAATGAACATGAGACGTCCTCTTCAAGAGCACCGTAAACAAAAGAGGGCCCTCTTTTATAAAAACCCTCACGTTAAAGGGTTGGTTCCAGAAGAATCAAAGCCCGGAATCTAAAATGCCATCGGGGAAACATACACCTGAAGCCGCATATGAAAAGGACGCAAAAAGCAAACTTGTGCAAATATTCATAGAAACCCTCCTGTAAAAGGGAAACCTGCACAAATATTCATAGAGACCCTCATGTATAAGGGAAACTAGTGAAAATATCCATAAAAACCCTCACGTAAAAGGGATAATACTCAGAACCAAAATGCTTCGAAGAAAAGGCATCCGAAACTACACATAGTAAAGCGCGAATTGAACAACATGCGCAGAATACTTAAGCAAATTCAAAAGTTAAAGGCTTGCATGGATATTCAAACGAAAGTAAGACTCAAATAGCACTTATACGAAAAGAACAAAATATGTTTTTATTTACAAGAATGGGCCAAAACGTTACAAGTGCAAAATGGGAAAAAACAAAATCTAAACTGCATCACCTTCGGAACCAGGAGGAAGAGAAGTATCCGTATTGCCGGGAATAGTAGGTGGTTCCGTCGATGGCTCAACACTTTCCCCAGTTTTCTCGGGCGGATCTAGCAAAAAGGTTTTCTCGGGCGGATCTAGCAGATTTGAGGCTGACGTGAAGCTCGCGGACAGTTGAACTAAAGAGCCTATTATGCTCGATAGTTTTCCTGTACTTCTCTTCTAGCTGGGCATGTTTCGCCTCCACAGCAGCAAGCTCTTCACTTTTGGAGTTCAAGGTTGCCTCCAAGTTAATCACTCTTTCAGCGGAGGCAGCCTCACGGTCAGTTGCAGCAAGAACGGCGTTCTGGACTTCTACCCATTTGGCTTTGGCCTTATCAAAATTAACCCTCAGTGGCCCTATTTCTTGGCTGAGAGTTACCACTTCTTGCCTGCTTTGCTGCAAACGAGTCTCCAAAACAGCGGCCTCAGTAACTCTGGTTTCCAGTTCCGAGAAAAGTTGATCCCATTCAGAAGTAATTTCTTCCTTCTCACGAATCAACCTTTGAAGGCCCTCGGAGGCAAGAAAGTTGGCCTATGAAATAAGAAGAGGAAAAACTTAAAAAACATTCATTCAAAAGTAGAAGGAATAATAGAGGAAAGAAGAAACGTACAGTCGCGGCGTTATGCATAGCATTGTTCAACAAACACTCGCTCGAGAGTGTCTGAATCTTTTCCCAATTTTTTTTGAAGCCAAAGGCTTTAGGTAATTAGAAAGCTCCACCAGCCGTGATAGCAGGTTGCACCCGGTAGAGACCGAAAGAGTAATGTTCCTCCTCCGTTGTGGATATTCAGAAGGAGCAGCATAATTTTTCCCAAAGTTCCCATGAACCGGGGACTGTGGAAGAGGAACACCTTCTTCATGGTCAGGTGCGGCCAATGGAGATGGTGAAGCAACCGCTGGTGGAAGAGTAGACGAAGATGGAAATGATGTAGCAATTGCTGGTGTTAGTTAAGGTGGAGATGAAGTTGAAGAGTGAGAAGTGTCTGCATCAAATGTGGTACTGTTTGTTTGATTCTCGCCAACCAAAGACGCCAAGGACCTGGTACTCAGCCCCGCAGCATCGCTTGCAGCAATTGGGGCCCAAAAGTTGGAGTTGGCATATTCTTCCAAATCGGACTCTCCCAAAGTCCCAAGACATCATCTTCAGTTGGTGTAACTATCTCAACGGGTCGAGAATCTTGTTTAGATTATCAGAAGCGTCACCTTCTGTGTAAAGAAGCTCCCTCATCAATAGTTTCTTTATCATCATCAATCATCACGGTGTCTACGACCGGCCCAGAAGTAGGACCAGTCATTATTACTATCAGAGATGATTCAGGGGCATCAACCTTTGCCCTTTTATTCTTTTCCCCAGCTGCGGAGGAGCGTCTTCTCTTTGTTTGTTTATCCTCTGGCTGGGGACTCCGTAAAGAAATATTTGCACCCGAAACAGGTCCAGAGATACCTGTTCGAGTAAGTGCTTCCTGAAAAAGCCTCGCTGTATCAGCAGAATAAGCTAGAACATCCTCATCGGGGACAGCAACAGAGCTCGCAGGTTGACCTAATTCAATGAACAAAGCCAGAAGGGTTCAATCAAGCTCTTCATATACAAAAATTAAAACTAGGTAAATTAGAGTTACCATATTTTTTGGCCTTCCACCCGTATTTAAGGGCTAGTTATTTCCACAAATGAGTTTCGGGCGTTGTGACGTCCAAACTCTTATGAACTCACCGGTTCAAACCTTCCACCATCGGTGGGAGCCATCGAGTTGCTGAAATATGCGAAGGGCAAGTGCGGTTCCAAGCAACCGGAAAGGATGAAACTGTTGTTGGAATGATGTCGTTGGTGGCAATTGAAACGAACCTCTCCATCTACCCACGGTCATTGTCGTCATCCATGCTAGACAACAAAGCATGGTGGCCATGCTTGCAAAGGTTTATCATTCCATCGCGGAAGATTTTAGGGGAATAGAGATTCATCAAATGAGCTAAGGTTAGCTCCTCCCTAGTTTCTTGGCACAAGCGTCGGAGGCAGGAGATCGTCCTCCACACTGAAGGACTTGCCTGTGCCAAACATACCTGGTAGCGAAGGCAAAACTCCGCAATCATGGAATCAAGCTCTCCGCTCAAAGAAAACGCACCCAAAGTAAAGGGATACGTGAAAAAATATGTAAAACCTTCCTTGGGAAGGGTCACTCACTCCGATAGATCAGGAGCGATGATTTCCAACTCATTGCAGCAGTAGCCCTCATTCACATCAGGAATACTGGAAGGACGAATGGAAAAATGGTACCTACTAACAGCCCATGTGCCAAGGGTTAGCAGTAGGAAATGTCTCTTCAAAATCTTTCGAAGTACTAAGCCTTCTTAGGATGATGGAATCCAGTGTTGGAGGAATGGAATCCTTGGTTTTGTTCGTATTCTTCATAGAACCACCACGTTTGGAGGAAGAAGCCATTGGATGGAAAACAAGGATGCAAATTAGAAGCTCAGGCAATTGTGAAGCGTAAATGAAAAGAAAGTTGCGTATAAGTAAAATTCTAGCAGCTAAATTCACGGCCATGATTACCTCAATAACCGGCTAAAGTTGTGCTGGATCATGGGATGACGCGTGTTTGGGGCATTAAATGCAGAGAGATGTACGTCTAATCAACTGTCAGAGACCTTCAGAGGGAATTATAGTAATTTCCGCCAAAACGGTGTTTCTACCAACTTCCCGGTAACATAAAGTTATGTCACCGGAAAGCAGGGGGACTATCTGTAAAGGATAAAATATGACATGATGCGTGGCTGACTAAAAGGAGGACACGTGGAATCCAAGATGGAACGGCTGAGGAGCGAACGCAGCCACTGCGCTTGTCACCGGAATGGATAACGTTCATAAAAGTATATTAAATGCTCTGCGCCTGGTATCAATTACTAAGGAATATTATACAGCATTAAGAGCGATGGTTTGTTACAAAGAATTTTGCATTTATGCTCAACGTTACATCTTCATCAATGACCCTCATAATTGACATTAAAGGAGGGCACGATCCTAGGGCCTTCTTCCCTAGACCTAGCTCTAAATAGTGAGCTCAGTTACCATTGTAAGGGACACAAAATTTCTGGAAAGAACACGTATTATATTCTATACAAAGCTTTGTACAATTTCACTCTCTTGCTTTTTGATCTCATTATCGTTGTGTTCGGGAACCGTATTCAAGGAATCGTTGTCTTTGCTATTTCATCTAGATGATTAAGGCTAAGTATTGTGTATTTCTTCAATTATCATATTATTTCAGGATCAAATTAGTTCACTTGTCTAGAAACCACATATAAATTCAACTGTACCAGTTTACGGGTAAACAGTTTCCCTTTAACATGAGGGTTTCTATGAAAATTTGCGCAATTTTGCTTTTTGCATCCTTTTTATATGTGGCTTCGGGTGTATTTTTCCCCGATGGCATTTTGGATTCTAGGCATTGATTCTTCCGAAACCAACCCTTTAATGTGGGGGTTTTTATAAGAGAGGGTCCTCTTATGTTTACGAAACTCTTGAAGAGGACGTCTCCTGTTCATTACGGCACTAGCATTTGAAGTACTTGTTTAACTTTCAAATGACAAAATCAACTCATCGCTTAGACAAGAAACAACATAAAAGATAAAGGATTTCATTTTATTCCTTCTATTTTCAGAAATTACATAAGCATTTTGCTATGCAGAAAAGAAAGTGCCATTACTTGTGGCTATCTTGTACACCTTGTTTCTACGAGTCTGGCTGCACATTCCCCGGTCCTGATGATGCATTTTGTTTCCAAATTTTCGTTCCCGATTGATGTGGTAGTCATTGTTTCCGTATCCTCATATCATTCTCCCCCAGTGTTTGAATGCGAAGAATGCGAATTGGAACACTGGAAGTCTTGTATCTTCGAAGGTCCCACCAATGAATTGCTAGTTAATCCTTCACTCAGTAACATATCTTGTTTCCCCTTAGGAATCCATGCTATCGAGTGAAAGAATACCTAACAGTCCTCTGGCGGTTTGTGCCCGTGAACGGTCGGATAACCTCTGTTCGGTAGCAAACTTATCTTCCCGGGGGATTTTTTACTATCCAACCAAAGATTGCCTAATCGTCCCCGAGTGGAGGCTTGTTCGTTTGCTTTGCTATCAAAAGGTCTTATTGCTGCTGTCTTCGTAGTATGATTTCTATTGTTGCCTCGTTAAAAACCTTGCCACAAAAACCAAGTTGGGACAATAACAGAACGAAGGGAAATAGAGTGCAGCGCATACTTTCTGTTTGAGTGTTGTTCATCAGCAATAATATCTTTTGAGGTGTGCCACGTTCCAGTTGTTGGGCAACTTGTCTCCATTCTGGTTCTCCAACTTGTATGAACCTTTTCAGTGACAGCTGAAATCCGGTAGGTACCTTCCCACGTTGGGCCTAGCTTTCCCACGTTGAGCTCCCAGGTATTTTATGTTCCTTTCCTTAGAACCATGTCTCCTACTTTGAAAAAATAGAAATTGGCTATTCGATTGTAATATCGCTCCATCCTCTGCTTTTGAGCTGCCATTCTTACATGCGCCAAGTCCCTGCATCCCTCGAGCAGTTCCAAGTTGACTAGTATTTCTTTGTTATGCGATTCTCGATTTGTCTGAGAATATCTCAAAGTGGGTTTGCCCACTTCAACAAGGATTAAGGCATCAGCACCGTATACGAGGGAAAAAGGAGTTTCTCCTGTACTCCGGGCAACTCTTCGGGCCATTTTCCTTTTGCTACTTCCAGCCTTTTCTTGAGGTTTTGAATGATCACTTTATTTGTTGACTCCGCTTGACCGTTTGCGCTTGGATGATAAGGTGAGGATGTGATTCTCTTTATTTTCAGGTCTTCGAAGAACTTTGTAACTTTTACACCTATGAATTGTGGACCATTGTCGCATGCTATTAATTTTGGTATTCCAAACCTGCAAATTATATTTTCCCACAGGAAATCAACCACTTTGTGTTCTTCGATTTTCTTATAAGAACCTGCTTCCCACCTATTTAGAAATATAATCAGTCAAAATTAAAAGAAACCTTACCTTTCCGTGAGCCGGTGGCAGCGGTCCGACGATGTCCATCCCCCATTTCATAAATGGCCATGGAGACAAAACAAATGTAAGGGTTCTATCGGTAGATGTACTAGTGATGCGTAGCGTTGGCATTTATCATATTTTTGTATGAAATCTTTGGCGTCTTGTTCTATGCGAGGCCAGTAATATCCTGCATATGCCAATTTCAGCGTCAAATACTCTGCGCCTAAGTTATTGCCGCGTATCCCTTCATGGATTTCTCTCATGACATAGTCAGCTTCTGACGCTCCTAAACACCGGGCTAGTGGGCCTTGGAAAGATTTTCTGTACAATTGGCCTTTCCTGAAGCTATAACGTATAACTTTAGTGCATAACGCACGCGATGCTTTGGGATTGTCGGGCAACTTTTTGTGCTCGAGGTAGTCGATTATTTCGTTCCTCCAGTCCCAGACCAGACTAGCCGAATTCACCTCGTAGTAACAATCCGTATTAAGGACTGAGCTTATCAGTTGTACCACCATTCCGAACTCCGATCCTTTCATTTTCGTCGATGAACCTAAGTTTGATAATGCATCCGCTTCTGCATTATCCTCTCTCGGGATATGAGTTATTGACCACTCATGGAATCGTGCCAAAAAGCCTGGACCTTTACCACATATTATAGCATACGTTCTTCTTTGGTATCAAAGATCCCGTAAACCTGATTTACCACCAGCTGTGAGTCACATTTGATTTTGATAACCTCAGAATCAAGTCCCCGGGCCAATTCGAGCCCTACAATCAAAGCTTCATATTTTGCTTCATTATTAGTTAAAGGGATCGTGCTGATGGCTTGCCTTAAGGTTTCCCCCGAAGGTGTGATTAAAACTATTCCGAGCCTGGACCCTTTTACGTTCGAGGCTCCGTCTGTAAATAAGGTCCAAACCCCTAATGCCCCGACACCATTACTGCCTCCTTGGTTGCCAGAGGTAGCAGTCCTGTACTAAAATCGGTCACGAAGTCAACCAAGACTTAAGACTTAATTGAAGTCCTCGATTTATATTCTATTTTGAATTCACTTATTTTGACGACCCATTTGGCCAATCTGCCTGAGAGTTCGAGTTTATGAAGGATGCTCCGCAAAGGGAAAGTAGTCACTACAGCTATTGGGTGGCATTTGAAATAAGGCCTCAGCTTTTGAGGGGCGACTATGAGAGCTAAGGCCAATTTTTCCAAATGTGGGTAGCGAGTTTCTGCTCCCGTTAAAATTTTGCTATCGTAATAAATAGAAAACTACGTACCTTCGTCCTCCCAGACTAAAACCGCACTTACCGCAACTTCTAAAACCGCGAGGTAGACTAGCAATGTTTTCCCTTCTTTCGGTTTCGAGAGCAATGGAGGGCTTGATAGGTACTTCTTCAGGTCCCACAAAACCTGCTGGCACAAAGCCACAAAGTTGCTAACCTTCATGTGAGTCTTTGGACTTCCTTCATGTTTGATACTTGATCCGGGATATCTTTTATAGCCTTGATGTTGTCGGGGTTTACGTCAATTCCCCTTTGTGAGACCAAAAACCCCAGGAACTTACCGGAGCTAACCCTGAACGCGCACTTCTCGAGGTTAAGTTTCATGTTATGCTTCCTCAGGATATCGAATATTTTTTGAAAATGCTTAAGGTGGTCACCTGCATTCAAAGACTTAAAGAGCATATCATCTATCTAAACTTCCATGGTTATTCCTATTTTCTTTTCAAACATCTTATTTACTAGTCGTTGATAAGTGGCTCCGGCATTTTTCAACCCGAAAGGCATTACATTGTAATAATATGTACCAAAATTTGTTATAAATAAAGTCTTTACTTGAACTTTCGGGTTTATCTTAATTTAGTTGTACCCGGAATAAGCATCAAGGAAGCTCATCAGTTCGTGCCCGGCCGTGGTATCAATCATTTGATTGATATTTGGCAGTGAAAACGAATCTTTCGGGCATGACTTATTAAGATCTTTATAGTCTACACACATACAAAATTTGTTGTTCTTCTTAGGAACTACTACTACATTGGCTAGCCACTCTAGATATCTTACCTCTTTGACCGAGCTGATTTTAAGCAAGCGGGTTACCTCTTCTTTGACGAATTTATTCTTGGCCTCGGCAATAGGGCACTTCTTTTGTCGTACCGGTGGTATGTTGAGATCCAAACTCAGCTTGTGCATGGATATTTCCATCGGGATACCTTTCATATCCTCGTACGACCATGCAAAACAATCAATATTAATTTTAAGGAATTCAATAGAACCATACCTGAGCTCAGGATGTAGTCTTGTCCCAGGTGAAATTTTCTTTCTAAGAATTCTTCAAACAATGCCACTTGCTCTAGTTCCTCTGTCGTGGATTTTGTTGCGTCTATTTCTTCCAAAACTTGGAAATATCTTTACACATGTTTATATTCTGACAATTCTGCCCCTAGAATAAACTCTTCTAACTCGGGAGTAGGCTCTGGTTCCTGTAATTGCTAAGTCGTGCGCTCCTTCCCTTTGCTACTGGAAACTGAGATTGCATTCATCTCCCTCACTGCCGGTTGGTCACCTCTTATCTGCTAGATTCCTTCGGGCATTGGAAACTTCAGCAATTGGTGATACGTCAAAGGTACAACTTTCATCTCGTGTAACCATGGCCTTCCTAAGATGATGTTGTATCCCATATCACCATCCACTACTTCGAAGAGAGTTGTTTTATTACTCCTTCAGCATTTGTGAGCAGCAAGATCTCTCCCCGGGTCATCACGCTCGCAAGGTTGAATCCAGCGATGAGTTTTGTCTCCGGAATAATGCTTCTGGTGAGTTTATCTTGTTCCAATACTCTCCATTGTATTATATTAGCCAAACTTCCAAGATCCACTAGAACACGCTTAATTTTAAAATCTAACACATTTAAAGAGGTTACTAGTGCGTCGTTATGTGGTAACAGCAATCCGTCTACGTTATCCACTTTGAAAGTGATATATTCCTCCCAGTGTCATTTGCTATGAGTTATCGACACTTTAGTCTTTTTTGCCGCCGAAAAGGTGACCCCGTTAATCTCGTTCCCCCCAAAGATCATGTTGATCGTTTGGCGTGTGGTTTCTTCTCCTGCTTTTGAGGATTTCGTGTTGTCTATATTGCGACCGTAATTGTTCTTAGCTCGTTCACTCAATAATTCTCGGAGATGACCATTCTTCAATAGCGTTGCCACCTCCTCTCGAAGATGTCGGCAGTCCCTTGTCCGGTGACCGTGTGTCATGTGGTATTCGCACCATAAATTGGGATCCCTCTGGTTAGAATCGGACTTCATAGGTCTCGGGAATCTTTCTTCTTTAGTGTTCCTCATAGCTGACACCAGTTCCACTACACTGACGTTAAATTTATATTCTGATAACCTAGGGTAAGAAAGATCTCGAGACCCCGACGTTTGCTTATCTTGAAGTGATCTATTGCTTCGACCACAATCAGTCCCTCCGTCAACGGTGAACTTGTTTGCTGCTCGAAAGTTTTTGTCGCGGCCTTCGGTACGCTCGTAGGGTAAAACCTGACCCCTCGAAGTCCGCCTATATGCGTCATAGTCATCCTTTGGTTTTTCTCTGTTCTTCTCTCGTCCTTTGGCCGATGATGTAGAACATACCTAGTCATCTTCGATCCTTATCTTCGACTCGTACCAGTTGTCAACATCTGCCCAGGTTGTTGCTTGAAACTCAAGCAGGCTCTCCTTCAGCTTCCGGGAAGCGTCTGAACCTCTCTGATTCAATCCTTTGGTGAATTCTTCAGCTGCCCATTCATCCGAGATGGCCGGGAGCAATATTCTTTCTTTCTGGAATCGTGTAACAAACTCTCGTTATAATTCTAATTCTCCTTGTGCAATTTTGAATATGTCAGCCTTCTGAGCTTCCAGCTTTCTGGCCAGGGCGTGAGCTTTAATGAAAGAATCCGCGAGCATCTCAAAGGAATCTATTGAATGCCCAGGCAGTAATGAATACCACATTAGGGATCCCCTCATGGGAGTTTCGCCAAATTTCTTTAGCAACACGGATTCAATTTCGTGAGGAGCTAGATCATTTCCTTTCACCACCTTTGTGTAGGTGGTAATATGTTCATGTGGGTCCGAAGTTCCATCATACTTTGGAACTTTAGGCATTTTGAAATGCTTTGGGATGAGTACTAGTGCCGCACTTGGCTTATACGGTAATTGAACATACTTCTTCAAGTTCGGGCCTTCCAATACTGATGGTGCGCCCGGGATTTGATCCATGCAGGCGTTTACTTCCCTCATGAACCGTAAAAGCTCATCTTTCAATGAATCAATCTCGTTGTTAAGACCTGATCTGCTCCCCCCAGCGACATCGGAGACGACTTCACCCCTAGGAGTGTTGTTATCGATTCTCTATTTCGTTTGGTCTGCGCGAACAACGGGAGGAATCGGATCGCACCTGTTCGCATTTTCAAAGCACCTGATAGCGCCTGCTTTAGTTCTGTCATAACCTGATCCTGCCGTGTGAGATGGCCTAGAATAATTGCCTATTGCTCTTGCAAGATCCTCACAACATCTACTACTTGCTTCTCGTCAGCATCATCGGGAGTTCTTTCTCGAACCTGTCGAGGGTACCGTCTGTCTTGCACCGAAATGGTGTCATTCCCCTCATTGCTGGTGTTGCTGATTGAGTCCTTCAATTAAGGTTGATCCCCTCGAATTTTGGGGTTATGGGCATCGTTAACAGTGTTATCTGCCATTTTTTGTGATTTTTTCTAAGACAAAAAAGACGTTAGTAAAAGAGGTAAGGATCAATTTAATTGCACGGCTGTATAGGCCACACGGTGGGTGCCAAACTGTTTACCCATAAACCGGTATAGTTGAATTTATACGTGATATCTAGACAAATGAACTAATTTGATCTTGAAATAATATGATAACTAAAGAAATACACAATACTTAGCCTTAGAAAGTAAATAAAATAGCAAAGACGACGATTCTGTAAATACCATTCCCGAACACAACAATAATGAGATCAAAAAGCAAGAGAGCGAAATTGTATAAAGCTTAGTATAGAATATAATATGTGTTCTTGCAAGAAATTTTGTATCCTTTACAATGGTAACTGAGCTCACTATTTATAGCTATGTCTAGGGAAGAAGGCCCTAGGATCGTGCCCCCTTTTAATGTCAATTATGAGGGTCATTGATGAAGATGTAACGTTGAGCGTAAATGCCATATTCTTTGTAACAGATTGTCACTCTTAATGCTATAGAATATTCCTTAGTAAATGCTACCGGGTGCATAGCATTTAATTCACTTTTGTGGACGTTATCCATTCCGATGAAAAATGCAGTGGCTGCGTTTGGTCCTCAGCCATTCCATCTTAGATTCCATGTGTCCTCCTTTTAGTCAGCCATGCGTCATATCATATCATACCCTATACAACATTCCCTTTAACCTATCAAGGCAAACAGGTTATACTGAGCTAACAGTTGGGCATTTAAACAGGTTCACTAGCATAGTATCTCAACAAAGCTCAACACATGACAAATATATTGGAATCAGGATAGTGTGAAGTCATGGATAAGCCTAACAATTGGAGTCATGAGAAAAAATAATTCTAAGTATCAGAGACAAGCATTTTGACAAACAATATTCATAAACTCAAACCAATGTATTACCATAGTAAGGTCAAAATTGTAACACATAAGTGCAAACATACAATCTTTAACAAAAGTCATGTGATAGTTTGTGAACTTAACCAGATGCAAGTGTCAGTACACACTATAGTGTTTTATCCTAATCAAGTTATGTTTAGTCATGAATGCAAGTTCCCTAATACATTAACAAGGCTCATTGCATGGTTTTAAGTCATCGTAGGGGGTAAATAGAGATCATTCTACTACAATGTCATGAGCACGCTACTATTTAGTGTCTAACAAGTTAGCATGAAAAGTAAGAACTGAATTAGAACAGCAGAACATTGCAAGTATCAAATGGCTTAGTGTTTGCAAGTATTAATAGTGTTCTCAAGAAATATATTAGCAACCTAATTTTATCTCAACAACTACATATAACATCATCAACATAGGATCTAGATCAATGATGCTTTAACAGGGTCTAATAATAGCCACATATGGATCACTGAATATGCAAAATAGGCAAGTTATCAACTACAAACTTATCAACTAGTTATCAGATAAACAACGTAGGCATTAGGGAAAATATTTGTAGAAATTGTACAATATCACAAGTAGGAGGACCAAGTAAATCTATAGGTACACAAACATAAAGGGTAGTTCTAGAACATGATTTAGCTGGCTCAGCTAACATGATAAAGCTCAAACGATGGCTACTTTACCAACAGAGGCCAGCTATACACAAAATCAACATGGAGATAACTTTAACTAGTCATAGAGGCTTAGCCACAAGAACATCACTTAGCATAGAGGCATTTTTATTAATCAAATGTTAAGAATAAAATTCGACAGCATAGATTTTATAATAATTCTACATAACCTACTCAAGAAATCGCTAACTTAACAGTGAAAACAACATATAAAGACAAGTCATGATAAGCATAGTTTTAATATCTAGCACGAACAATTAGAGAATCAACTAGGAAATCACAGAACCAAACGATTAATTCAAAGTGGGGGGGGGAGGGGTACCAAGTAGGGACAATCCAATAGCCGTTTATGGATCCAAACTCAAGACCAACAGTAGTTGAACTCACGCCGGAGAATGAAAGAGAAAGGGAACAGAGAAAATCAAGAAGTATTACTGGACTTGAGAGAAAACCTCAAATTTTAATCATTTTCTTTCTGTCCTTTTGTGTTTCTAATAGTATTAGATGTGTCTTAGGTGAGGACATTGAATGCCTCTTTTATAGTGGCATTCAAGCCTAAGGGTTCCGGTCAGATTTCAAATCGATAGTGCAAAATGATGATTGCATAGATGATGATAGAAATAGAGGTGAAATTAGTAAAGAACAAAGGGCAAAAGTAACACGGATTTACCAGGGCGCGAGGAGATGGCTGTTGAAGGTGAAGAGCCATCGAACAAAGCCCTAATGTCCATAGGTCACTGTGTTTGACCTCTTGACAAAGAATAATAATAATAAAGTTTAAGACACAGTCATGCATACCATGGATTTGAAAGAACGATAAGAGAACAGATGGTTATCAATAGCACGATTTAGGTATAGTGTTCAAGAGCTTTTGAATTTTTGTGACTAAAACGGAAGTATCGGCAGGATTCGCGACTGTAGGGGATAGATTGAGTGATTTGGGGTTTGAATTTGTGACCATGCAAAATTTTATGCATGGATTTGTGATTGACGGGGTTCATGGGGATGAAAGAAAATAGAGAGATTTGGGAAAGAGAGACAGTCTGGTAGGATTGAGAATGAATGAGGGTTTAGAGGTGTTTGATTGGTTTAAGATGCACGATTGAATCTAGGCCGTTAGATCATTTGATCAACAACCCTGATATTTCAGAGTATAAAATTAATAAAAGATTTATTATGATAAAAAGGGACGGTCGTTGGATCTTTGTGATCCAACAGTTGGAATGAGATCTAGCAAGGGATTCGAAATAAAAGAAAAACAAAGATTAATTATGGACCGTTGATACGTTGGATCAACCATCCAGACTCATTTGTGCTTCTTTTGTGAGTATAGAAGATGGGTGATGTGGCATTTGTTAAGTGGCTCAGACGGGCCAACACAGATCGCCAACATAGGATAGAGGAAGTGGGTCAAGACTGGGTCAAGGCATATGGGCTCGTGTGTTTTGGGCTAAAACATCTTAAATGGCCTTTAACACATAACCACATTGAGTTTAATTGGTTTATTGCAATTGTAACCTTTTGAGCTTTTAACCCATTTTAAAATCAACTTAATCATGCTTAATTAATTGTAATAAAATACAATAAAATATAATCATCATATATATTATTAATTACTGTAATTAGTTACTAATTGATATAATATTTCATTTATTAAAGACTAATTCATTGAATTAATTGTAAAACTTGTTTATTAAAATATAAAAGTTATTTTAATAGTTCAAAATATTAAGGGTAATTTATTTAATGATATTTAATATCAAATTGCTATTAATTCAACAATATTAATTATTATTATTATTATCTATTATATTCTTAAAAACTATGTATTATTGATTAGAAAATATTTTACCACATTTATTGCTAGTTAATAAGCATAACTAATTTAATTTTAAAAGGGAGGGTCAAAATTGGTCGTCAACAAGAAGTCTTCAACACTGTTTCAAGCTAAAGGATTTGAATTGAGGCAGTAGGTGGTGTTGGAGTTGTTGAAGGATTATGATATCACTATCTTGTACCATCTGGATAAGGCGAATGTGGTGGCGAATGCTTTGAGTAGGATGGCGGAGAGAATAGGGAGTCTGGAATTTATTACAGTGGTGGAGAGGCCTTTGCCTATGGATGTTCAAACTTTGAACAAACTATTTGTGAGAATGAATATTTTTAAGCCTAGCATAGTGCTTGCTTGTGTTGTTGCATAGTATTCCTTGTTTGAGCACATTAAGGCTCGTCAGTATGATGATCCATTTTCTTGTCCTTAAGGACACAGTTTTGTGAGGTGGAGCTAAGGAGGTGGCCATTGGTGATGATGGTGTGTTGCGACTTCAGGGTCAGATTTGTGTTCCTAAGGTGGATGGCTTAAGAGACTTGATTCTTGAGGAGACTCACAGTTCGAGGTATTCTATGCATCCAGGTGCTACAATAATGTATCATGATTTCAAGCAGCATTATTAGTGGTAGAGGATGAAGAATGACATTGTTGAATATGTTTCACGATGTTTGAATTAGCAGGACAAGTACGAGCATTAGAGACCGGGTGGTTTGCTTCAGAAGATAGATATACCATAGTGGAAGTGGGAGTGTATTACTATGGACTTTGTGGTAGAATTTACACGAACCACGAGGAGGTTTAATGATGTTTGGGTCATAGTGGATAGACTTACCAAGTATGAGCATTTCATCCCGGTCATGACATCTTGCACTTCAGAGAAGTTAGCTCAGATCTACATTAGAGAGATTGTTCGCTTGCATGGTGTACTCGTTTCTATCATATCAGATTGGTGTAATTAGTTCCTTGCTTTTTTATGGAGTTATTTAGTGAGATTGGCCACACGGGTGGAGCTTAGCACTACATTTCACACAGACAGACGGGCAGTCCGAGCAGACCATTCATATCCTTGATGATATGTTAAGAGCATGTGTCATTAAATTTTGAGGCCAGTGGGATCAATTTCTACCACTAGCGAAATTTTCCTACAACAATAGCTACCAGTCTAGTATCGAGATGTCTCTATATGAGGACTTTAAAGAGGCGGTGTCATTCTCCGGTTCGTTAGTTTGAGTCTGATGAGGCTAGGCTATTAGGCATAGATTTGGTTCGTGATGCTTTGGATAAGGTAAAGTTGATTCAAGAATGGCTTCGTATAACACAGTCCATGCAAAATAGTTATGCTGATAAGGTTCATGATGTGGCTTTCATGGAGGGTGAGAAGGTTCTACATAAACGTTTTCCTGTGAAGGGTGTGATGAGGTTTCGGAAGAAGGGCGACCTGAGCCCTCAGTATACTTGTCCATTTGAGGTTCTTGAAAGAGTGGTGAGGTGGTTTACAAGCATGCTTTAACACCTAGCTTGTCGGGAGTTCATCCGGTATTTCATGTTTCCATGCTTCGAAAGTATTATGAAGACAAGTCACATGTGCTAGATTTCAGTTCAATACAGTTAGATGAGAATCTTGCTTAGGAAGAAGAGTTGGTGACCATTTTTGACAGGCAGGTTAGGAGGTTGATATTGAAAGAGGTTGCATCAGTAAAAGTTCAGTGGAGAGGTTAACTGGCGGTGGAAGCTGCTTGAAAGAACGAGGATGATATGCAGAGAAGATATCTTTATCTTTTTGGCATTCCAGGTATGATTTTAAATAAGTCCGGGGACAAACATTTATTTAAGAGGGGGAGAATGTAATGACTCATCC